>NC_090651.1:60733311-61080811 GCF_040937935.1 Hyperolius riggenbachi
GTTTTGTGTTGCACATACACATGTTTATCTCATCATGTCACATGTCACCTTGGGTACACTTTATAAACCAGGAGACGACCAGTGAGGATCCTCAACAAACATGAGCGGTGGCGGAATTTCCTCTGCTTACCTAAGTGGTGGTTGCAATTCTCTTTGCAAGCAGAAAAGTTTGAGTAATCCTCTTTACTTGAACCATTTCTCAATACCGTGCCATATTACATTACTGGCTGCTGGGTTTTCTCTTAAATGTTTTTTTTGGTGTTTGGATACTCTGTGCCAGTCCTTCTCCATTGATAATACATGCACATGTTAATCTCAACAGGTCACTTCAGGTACACTTTAAAGTAATCCTGAGGTGAAAATTGTTAGGATTCCTCCTGTGACGTGTTCTGTCCATTGCAGGTGGAGCCGCAAATGGACAGTTCTGGTTTGTCAGTCTGCATTCGGTTGTGCATTCGCAGTGAGTCACTTTGTCATTTGCAATTGCTCTGCAGTTCTGGACAGCTCAGAGTACTGTCATTATTCCACTAATGGTTTGCTGCAGCTGAGCTGCAGCCAGATAGCCCTGGATTTCCTGCATGCATGTCCTTGTATAGTACTGCATGCATTTGTTATGATGGTCTTTCAACTAGCAAATGGGATTCCGGCCAGCACAGGATTGAGTGATAACTATTCAGCTGTGTGGAGATTTTCATGCTTGCATCCATTGGCTGATGCCAGCATAAAGGCCTGCCTCTCCTGCTAGACCTCGACCCGTCATAGTTTCAGCTCTGTCTAGGCTGTTACTGGGTCCATTCATACTGTAAAATATATTCTTTGTCTTAGTTCAGTTATCCTGTGGAGCTACGTTATATATTTCCCACGGGGACATATATACGGACTCCTTTTAGTATAGAGATTTTATATTACCTAGCCTTGTTCCCTGTATTGCTCCAGTTCCTAGCCATTCTTCCTTGCTTATGTTATATATCGGTTCATCGCCGATAATTACATACAGTGGGTTGCAAAAGTATTCGGCCCCCTTGAAGTTTTCCACATTCTGTCACATTACTGCCACAAACATGGATCAATTTTATTAGAATTCCACATAAAAGACCAACACAAAGTGGTGGACATGTGAGAAGTGGAACAAAAATCATACATGATTCCAAACATTTTTTACAAATAAATAATTGCAAAGTGGTGTGTGCATAATTATTTGGCCCCCTTTGATCTGAGTGCAGTCAGTTGCCTATAGACAGTGCCTGATGAGTGCTAATGACTAAATAGAGTGCACCTGTGTGTAATCTAATGTCAGTACAAATACAGCTGCTCTGTGACGGCCTCAGAGGTTGTCTAATAGAATATTGGGAGCAACAACACCGTGAAGTCCAAAGAACACACCAGACAGGTCAGGGATCAAGTTATTGAGAAATTGAAAGCAGGCTTAGGCTACAAAAAGATTTCCAAAGCCTTGAACATCCCACAGAACACTGTTCAAGCGATCATTCAGAAATGGAAGGAGTATGGCACAACTGTAAACCTACCAAGACAAGGCCGTCCACCTAAACTCACAGGCCGAACAAGGAGAGCGCTGATCAGAAATGCTTCTGGACGAGCTGCAGAGATCTATAGCTCAGGTGGGAGACTCTGTCCATAGGACAACTATTAGTCATGCACTGTACAAAGTTGGACTTTATGGAAGATTGGCAAGAAGAAAGGCGTTGTTAACAGAAAGCATAAGAAGTCCCGTTTGCAGTTTGCCACAAGCCATGTGGGGGACACAGCAAACATGTGTAAGAAGGTGCTCTGGTCAAATGAGAGCAAAATGGAACTTTTTGGCCAAAATGCAAAACGCTATGTGTGGCAAAAAACTAACACTGCACATCACTCTGAACACACCATCCCCACTGTCAAATATGGTGGTGGCAGCATCATGCTCGGGGGGTGCTTCTCTTCAGCAGGGACAGGGAAGCTGTTCAGAGTTGATGGGAATATGGATAGAGCCAAATACAGGGCAAACTTGGAAGAAAACCTCTTGGAGTCTGCAAAAGACTTGAGACTGGGGCGGAGGGTCACCTTCCAGCAGGACAACGACCCGAAACATAAAGCCAGGGCAACAATGGAATGGTTTAAAACAAAACATACATGTGTTAGAATGGCCCAGTCAAAGTCCAGATCTAAATCCAATCGAGAATCTGTGGCAAGATCTGAAAACTGCTGTTCACAAACGCTGTCCATCTAATCTGACTGAGCTGGAGCTGTTTTGCAAAGAAGAATGGGCAAGGATTTCAGTCTCTAGATGTGCAAAGCTGGTAGAGAGATACCCTAAAAGACTGGCAGCTGTAATTGCAGCAAAAGGTGGTTCTACAAAGTATTGACTCAGGGGGCCGAATAATTACGCACACCCCACTTTGCAGTTATTTATTTGTAAAAAATGTTTGGAATGATGTATGATTTTCGATCCACTTCTCACATGTACACCACTTTGTATTGGTCTTTCACGTGGAATTCCAATAAAATTGATGCATGTTTGTGGCAGTAATGTGACAAAATGTGGAAAACTTCAAGGGGGCCGAATACTTTTGCAACCCACTGTATGTTAGTCAGTCGTTTGTAGTTTCATTGATAGCTATAAATTGTAATACGCTAGGAAATCATATCTATTGTATATTTGTCTATGTATTACGTTTGCCTACCTTTGATTCTGCTATTTCCTGACTATTCTGTTCTGTCCTTGCGAGGTAGCCATTGCTGTGGTTGCTATTGGTTACCTCACTCTTGTCTTTGTGAATGCTTGCTGTCACTGTGGCAGTGACTAGTTTAGCAAGCATTCATTCTGTCAGCCTCTGTCCTCCTAGTCCTGTCCTTGCAGGTAGCCATTGCTGTGGTTGCTATTGGCTACCTCATTCCAGTCTGTCTTGTATCTGTCTGAATGTTTGCTATCGCCAGAGCAGCGCAACATCGCACTGCGCTGCCATTGCGTCTTATCAGAAGCCCAGAGCTGCAGTTGCTCTGGGCAGCCTGTGTAGCCTCCTCCATAATTCAGCTCTCAGCCTTGTTGTGCTGGCTGGTCAGAAAGTATGACCCCCCAGCGTTACAAAAATAAAATGATGAGATAAACAATTATATTTATCTTCCTATTCCTAAAAATGACTTTTATTTTATATTTTATCATTTACAAAGTAGGTTGAATATTTTACTGTCTCTACTCAGTGGCAGCCTATTAAAGTTCCCAGAGTTAGGAAAAGGTCCATAGTTCTTGTATTTTATCCCTCCCTGCCCTCAGAAGTTGTGTCCTGCCAGGAAAACTTTTATGGCTCTAATCTGCTTATCAGTGATATTTACTATATTCCCGACAAGCTACCGACAAGACAGAAGCTGTCACTTCCATGCCTAGAAATTAACTCTTTCAGGCAGCAAAATACAACAAGTAAAACAGCCTGGTGATTAATATGTTTGGCCCAGTACATACACATGTTTATCTCATAAAGTCGCTTCAGGCAGGGGCGTAGCAATAGGGGGTGCAGAGGTGGCGACCGCATCGGGGCCCTCGGGCCAGAGGAGCTCCAAGGGGCCCTCCCTCAACTTCAGTATTAACTCTCTATTGGTCCTGTGCTCAGAATAATCACTTCTATAGATACTTTGAATAGTGGTAATCATTAACAAACTGTTCCCCATTCCCTTCTTGCACCTCTGACACTGTAGTTGCCCTAGGCAGGTTTTAGTGCGCCGTATAAATTGTTATGTAGAGTGCTTGGAGGGCCCCAATGTAAAACTTGCATCGGGGCCCACAGATCCTTAGCTACTCGGAGGGCCTTGAGGACAGGGTTGGGGAACACTGGTTTACAGTGTACCGGAAGTCAGTGGAGTAGCCTACTCCACTGACTTCCGGTACACTGTAAACCAGTGTTCCCCAACCCTGTCCTCAAGGCCCACCAACAGTGCCTGTTTTGTGGAAATCCACAGAGGTAGTTAATCAGCTCTGCTGAGACAGTAATTACCTCACCTGAGCGTGTTTGTGGTTTTCTGCAAAACAAGTACTGTTGGTGGGCCTTAAAGGACATCGGAGGTGAAAATAAGCTGATGAGAAAAACAATTTTATCCATCTGCCTTCTCCTAAAAATTACTTTGTTAGAGATCCCACAGTTTTATTTCATATATAAATCTAGTTTTTAAGTTTTTACTGTTTCATTGTCTTTGCTCATTGACACCTTCATTGAAGTATCCTAGAGCTCAAATCTATGCATTTTTGATTATTTATAGCTCTTTCCTGCTCTCAGAAGCCATTTACTGACAGGAAAGTATTTTATGGCTGTAATTACTAATCAGTGAGGGTTATGCTGTAGTCAGACCCAGTCCCGACCAGGTGCATACCTGTTTTTTAACTCTTTCAGGCAGAGAAAGTAAAAAAAAAAGGAACACAGCCTTGTCATTTGTGTGCTTGGCACTGTACATACATATGTCTATCTCATCTTGTCACCTCAGTTGTCCTTTAACAACAGTGTTGGGGAGCTCTGCTTTAAACCATATACGGGGGATGGAGCATAATAAGCAGAATGCCCTGACCTCGGCGTGCTGCAAACTCAGACATCTTTTTCTATTTGTCTTTTTTTCTGAATGATGGGGAGACGAGCTGCCTGCGATCCTGTCTAGGAATCCCTCAAACTAGTTTTTGCGTAATAGCGCCCTGAAAGCTTAATGACGACTGATCGGCCATTTTCTCATTTAAAGTGAAGCGGTAATATTCATTTAGGGGGCCTGCGTACACAAAGCCACACTCTAATGAACCCCCGGAGGGGCTCTGGCATAAGCCTTACCCCTGTCACAACTGACCCCGGAGCAGCTGTATATTTACTCTGTGACTGCGCTCATTTACCCCCATGTTTTTCCAATTAGGTGCTCACATGTGCGCCCTATCAAAGTCTATCGCTCAGAATACACTCCACTTGGAAGGCATTAAAATCATTAATTCACATCAGCCTTCACATCACTCCAAATGTTTTGCCTTCTTGGAACCAACTCGTAATTTAAAACTTCAAACTTTTTCTGAATTTTTCCTCTAGTTTTTTTCGGTTTCTTGAAACAATCAGTGTTTTTTTTGACTCACTTATGTCAGTGAATGGTTTATTATTACTTTGAAACACCACGGAGAAGCTGGAGAGGAATTAAACAGTTTAGTAGAAACTATAGAGGCTGTTTATTGCCTGATAAGTTCTAATTCATCTAAAAGCAATGAGGCATAAACTCGAACAGAAAGTTAAAAGAAAAAAATGTGGAGTTTAAAGGCTTACAAAAGAAGGTGTGAAGTGATAAGGTATCTATGCAACACTCCAATCAGAGGAATATCAATGCGGGGGCAGTCCTTACAGTTACAAGGGGGCCCAGAGCTGTGAGGGGCCCCAACATCTTACCCTCACTCCTTCTGAAACAGAGGCCATACCTCCCAGGGGCAAACCCAAGATTTTCAAGGGGCAGATTCCTGATAGGTCTCAAGGGGGGGGATTCCTGAAAGGTCTCAGCCACGTACAATACAGTATAATAATATGATAGGCTATCATTCTGGGTACACATAATGCAATTTCCAGTCCGACCGACAACGGGATCAATCAGGAGCAGTTTGGATACAGACAATAATGAGGACAGCCGACATTGGTAATGAAGGGGAAAGTGAAGCATTCACACAGCAGGGCACAGGGCTGAGCTCATGCCTGACTCTGTTAAGTTACCCAGAGCTGCTCCATGCTCTGTACACACACTGCTGCTCCATGCTCTGTACATATGCTGCTGCTCCATGCTCTGTACACACACAGCTGATCCATGCTCTGTACACACACTGCTGCTCCATGCTCTGTACACATGCTGCTGCTCCATGCTCTGTACACACAGTGCTGCTCCATGCTCTGTACACACACTGCTGCTACAACCAAAGTCAGCTGAAGCTGGGAAAGAAAGGGGGCAGTGCTGTGAGCTGCAGGATGCCTGCAGATATTCTGGTGTCTTCACTTGGGGGATTCTGGGCAGCTGTAATTCCCCCCCCCCCCTCCGTTTGCTTATGCCTCCAGTACAGATGTTGTTGGAGGTAAACTTGTTATTAGTTGGGGAGTCAACACTGGGGAAGGGGTGTGAATTTTGAGGGACCCCCATAAAAGTTATGCTTGTAGGGGTACATAATTTGTAGTTATGCCTTGATCATCTCCTTCTGAGACTCGTCTTCTCAGCATGTTTGCTAAGGAAATAACTCAACATTACAATATTCATTTATAGATGATAATCAGGCTAATCAGCCTAGTATAAACATAACTGGGTGGGGCTACATACCAACATAAAGCAACATACAGGTATAGGAATAATGATGGTCATGTCAAGGAGAACTCATGTAGAAGCATGTGATCAGGTCAGGTGATAGATATGCAAGTCTCTGACTTGCTAGCCATGATCATATCTTAAAGCAGGATGTGACCACAGCAAATCAGCGCTTTGCAAATCTATCAGGTGATCAAACAAATCACATGCATCTCCATGACATAATATAGGAACTGTTTCTGATGCTGAAACAAGGAAAAATACCATAAATGTCACTACAATGCCTCTTTAAAGTGGACCTGAACTTTTGCAAAGGACAGAAGGAGAGCATAGATAAATGCACCCTGTATGTATTTAGAGAGTTTAGCCCCCTCATCTGTGTCTAATCACAAGTTGTAATTTGATATCTCAGCTGTGTCAGCTGGCTACCACGGCAGAGCAGCGAACTGGTAAAAACAGGACATTAACAATATGTCTGCTTCCATGAAAGCAGGAAGTAGACACTTCAGATTTATTGCAAGATTTGTATTCTACTTTAGGGTTAGTATGTTGTTGCTTATCTTTCAGAGCAGAGGGGAAATTCTGAGTTCAGGTCCGCTTTAAAGCTTTCAGGTGGTGTATTTCTATTTTGCCTACAGCTGCGCTTTAATCCCGATCCCTAAGTGAGCAGGGAAGGTACATTCAAGGCACATGACACCTATATTCCCAAACCATTGTCATTCCTCATCTTCTATTATGTCCTGGGGGACAAACCTCTCTCTTTTCATTTAGAAACACAATCTTTTTATGTCTTTGATCCTCGTTCCATGGACTGTATTTTCTTCCAAAAAGCTTTCAATCAGCCCGAGACAAAAGTAATTAAATCCTGGGCCGTCTTGGCACGTCGAGAGCGTTGTGATGGAGGACGGGGCTGCGTTCTGTCATTAGAGTAATGACACACACAAGAGATTCCGCCAGACACAACTGTACTGACCTGGCTGCAGCTCTTCCCTGTAACTCTTCAAACGCATTATGGTTCCTGACGACGTGATCAATCTTAGAACAGAGAGAGAGAGAGAGAGAGAGAGAGAGAGGGATGCAAATGAAATGCAGCCGAATGGACATTGCTTTTCATTCCGTAGCGCTTAATGCAAATAATCTATTTATCTGCTTAAGATTCCATTTGGGAAGCAGCCCTGAAGTGGCCACTTCAGCTTATTTACATAAATTCTGCCTTAGCTCTGCAGAACGCAGTAATGAAAAGGGCCTTTTATTCATTTTATGAATGTAAATAATAATACTAATATGCTGCTGCCAAGTTCCAACGCATTTACAAAGGAGGCAGAACTTATCTCATCAGTCTTTGCCCCAGAGGGGACCTCATTCTATTAACAGTATAAAGGGAAACTCCCAGCTATCCAATACTAGACGGGAAATACAGCTTCTTTCCTTTCGCACTGTGGGTGAAACACCATGTCCAAGGATAATGATTCTCCATCTGCACTCCGTATGCTGTCCAGCCAATGCACGTGTGAATCATGGTTGCACAACTCCTCGATTGTCCTACTGTGGCCAGGAGCATTCTGCAAACGCCCAGTAGCAATTTTTACTTACTGTGCAAGCGCAGAACGCTCCTGGCCACAGGATTGTGATGGAGGAGCTGCGCAACATCAGGGCTGGTACTAGACTTTTTGCTGCTTGAGGCAATAGGCAGTCGTTTTTGAGAAAGTTGATTTAAAGGAACACTATCCATTAACATTATCCATTTTTTAACCTGGGATTGAGAAAGTTGCTGAAGTGCTGGTAAATAATGATGGATACAATTCACTTGCTTATCTCTTTTGTTTACTTTATCAAATTCCTTTCATTCTAAACTGATGACAGCCTGCTCTAATCTGATGTTTACATAGTTACTTAGACATTATTTGTAGAATAATTTGTCATTTTAGAACACTTGGGGCTTGATTCACAAAAGAGTGCTAACTGTTAGCACGGCCGTTTTCGCGCGAATTTTCGCATTGCGCGCGTTCGCGAATTTTCGCGCTAAACAATTACGGTTTCGCGCGCAAACGCAAATTTTCGTGTGCAAACGATAGCGATTTCGCGGTAAAATACGCGTTTGCGCGAGAAAACGTTATCGTTTCGCGTAAAAATTTGCGATCGCGCGCAATGCGAAAATTCGCACGAAAACGGCCGTGCTAACAGTTAGCACTCTTTTGTGAATCAAGCCCTTGGTTTGATAGTGTTCCTTTAAAAAAATCAAAGACTAAATGTTTTTAAACTTGGTAAAATTACATTTTGCCGCGGTACACTTTAATATATACCGATATTATATGCATTTTATACATTTTAAAACAAACCTGTGACTTTTTCTTTACTTGTTCCCATGGAATCAATTACAGTTATGCATGAAATAATTATGAATTTAATCATAGCTTTGCATTAGGTTTTTGCATCGTAAATGGGAATTTTAATATGAAATTATGATTATTCGAAATTCTAGCTCAACACTATTAAAGGACTGAAGTAAGAGGGTTATGGAGGCTGCCATATTTATTTCCTTTTAACCATACCAGTGTCCTGACTATCCTGCTGATCCCCTACCTCTAATACTTTTAGTCATACACCCTGAAAAAGCATGCAGATCAGATCAGGAGTTTCTGACATTATTGTCAGAGCTGACAAAATGAGCTGCATGCTTGTTTCTGGTGTTATTCAGACACTAGTGCAGCCAAATAGATCACCAGTGCTGCCAGGCAAATGGTATTGTTTACAAGGAAATAATATGGCAGCCTCCATATACTTCTCACTTCAGTTGTCCTTTAACCTCCCTAGCGGTATTGACAGATATACACGTCAATACAAAACATGCTGTGAACAGTATTGACGTGCATACACGTCAGTACTCTCCTGTACTGTATACTAGACCCTTGATTGACACATTTTGGCAAGTTACAGAAAAAAAGGTTATGAAAATTGGATCACTTTTTGCAACAGAAATCCTGGGGATATTGAACGCCAGGGAGGTTAAGCATCTCTGCCTTTGGCACTAAATTATCTTATTCTGGCTTATTCTGCTTATTGGTAAGCTAGCCCAACAGTCTTCTTATTAAGTAGTTTAGGAAGTAACAACTACCATGCTAAACATAGAGCAGAATGCACCTGTCACTGCATCCAATGAACCCATCAAAGAGTATGTGATCACAGCGTTTATACGGTGTACAAGGTTGGGCAGTTAACTGAGCACAGAATAAAAAGAACAATAGTTTAAAGGCTGTCCAAGGTGAAAATAAATTGATGAGAAAAACAATTGTATCTATCCTCCTCCTCCTAAAAATGACTTTTTAGATATCCCACAGTTTTATTTTATATTTTAATTTAGTTTTTAGGTTTTTGCTGTTTCATTGTCTCTGTTCAATGACACCTTCGTTGAAGTATGCTAGAGCTCAAATCTATGAATTATTGGCCCTTTTTATCTCTTTTGTGCTCTCAGGAGTCATTTACTGGCAGAAGAGTGTTTTATGGCTGTAATTTCTTATCAGTGAGGGGGAGAGCGGAGGGAGCTCAGAGCATAACCCTCTGACCCAGTCCCACCCAGACAGAAACTGTCACTTGCATACCTGATGCTTAACTCTTTCAGGAAGAGAAAGAAAAAAGGAACACAGCCTAGTTATTTGTGTGCTTGGCACTGTACATACACATGTCTATCTCATCATGTCACATGTCACCTCGGTTGTCCTTTAAGCACAATATGCACAAAAATCATCTGTCCCAAAAACAGGTCATCCACAAGGCAACCCAGGCAAGTGCCTAGGGCCTGTTTGGTGTCCAGGGGCCCGGCTGCCGCCTCCTCTGATCCCTTCTACCTCCTCACCTTACCAGAAAAGCCAGGTGCTAAGTAGGAGGAGCCAAACCTGCTATCTTGCAAAGGCCCCATGAATCCTTAATCCGTTACTGATCTGTCTTCCTCCATAACTCTCACTACGGAGTTCCAGATCCTTTGATTATGAACACGCAACTTCTACTGCCAACTTCACCCTCTGGATATGTTTAGTTTTCCCTATTAGGAACTGCTTACGCTGGAGCAAAACTCTCCAACACAATAATCCAGGATTTAGCTGAGGCATTTTACAGCAGGGTCCTGAATAAAGCAGATGGCAAAGATCAGGCTTGATTTAAATTATTGAGGAGGAAAAGAAAACAGCAAATGAGTTTGGCTGAAAGGTCTCTGTACCCTGCTTGTTCATTAATCATTTTAAAACCAAAATCAATAAGCCAATGATGCAGATGCTACGCTTTGTCCATCTCTTCATCTGACTCACGCAGGATTATCTAACGGCCATGACTAACAATCCATATTTCCTGCAAGAAGTCAATCTGCAGCAATCAATTCTGGTAGCTTTTGTGGCATTTGAGGATCTGGTAAAAAAAAATAAAATGTGATGCTATCTTCCCGATTTACAGATGCTTCATCATTTCTGAAGACCCCACCGATAAAGAGCAGGTGGAATTAGATTCCGTTACTCAGCCTCCCAAGGTCAACACCTCATCTACACTGAAGAGGAGCTTCAGATATAAACAGCAAAGCAGGGGCGTAACTAGACGTAACAGGGCCCCCCTGTAAAAATAATCCCTGAACCCCATGAGGGTCATGTGATCGGGAGCCAGCGAATGGCAGCAGAGAGTGGTCTGCTATGAAGCAGCGTCTGGAAGCAGGAAAAAATTACAGACACTCCCGGCTACTCGCTACTCTGCATGGCGAGAAGAGGTGACCGGGTCGGTTTTTGTGAGCGAACGGGGAGGTTTTTCTGCTAATTGGCACACTTGCAGTTGGGGAGAGGGAGGAAAAAGGTCCCCCAAAGCCTCTGGGCCCCCCTGCAATGGTGGGGGTCACAGGGGTGATTGTTACGCCCATGAGGACTGTCTTTTTGGGGGTTTATGGGGGTGTTTGCAGCCTTTAAAATACTTGCTGAGCCTCCAGCGATGTGTAGTAGCCTTCCTCTTGCTCCTAGCGGCGCCCCGCGCCCATGCACACAAGTTGGCGTGTCATGTCACCCGATGCTGGTCAGGTGACATGCTGGCTTCCAAGCATGGGGGAAGTCTTAAAGCCACTAGGAGTCCTCTAGGAGCAAGAAGAAGGCTGCAATACGACGTTGGAGGCCTGTGAGTATTGGGGGGGGGGGGGGGGGGATATTGGGAACTGTGTTGTATTTGATTTTGTTAGTTTTTTTCTGAGGATTTTATGTTTAATAAACTCTATTTCTATCCTATTATTGAGAACATATAATGTTCCTTCCCCTTTTCTTTTGCCACATAACTTCGCAAGGCCCTTTTACACCAGCTGCATTCCGTTTTGTTTGTGAAAAACCTTGGGATTTTCCAAACGCAAGTAACCATTAAAGAGAACCTGGATCTTCGAGGGGGCAGATGGGACACAGAGCCATGTTCTCTGCCTAATGACATGGCTCTGTGTCCCCCAACTGCCGCTCTCTGCCCCCCCCCCCCCCCACCGCCGTGCTAAGTTAGCAACAAGATTTGTTGCTAACTTGCAGGTAAACAGAGGGGAGAGGAATTCCCTGTTCAAAACGCCCGCCAGGGGCATTCCTGTAGGGTTTCCTGAGCTGCCATTGGGCAGTGCTCTCTCCCTGGCCGTACCTCCTGCCACTCCCCCGCCTCCCTGCATGCTATGAGAGACAACACAGTCTCTCAGCGTAGCGTCATGACCCTGGGTCACGCAAGTAAAAAGTGGGCCATTGCGGCTCTCGGGAGCAGCAGCTTTTGTGGCTACCTGATCTGCTCAGCCCCCCAGGTCATGTAGCCTACCTTTTTTTTTTTTTTTTTTTTTTGAGCCCACCTCTGGCTCTCTTTAAAGTCTTTAAATAAGATTTTTTTTTTTTTTTTTTTAACTAAATCAAGTGGCTATTAAACAAGCTAAATGCCTGGACAAAGCTTACCATGCCTTGCCTGAACACTGTGGCCAAACTTACCAGCTTTCCAGTAGCACTCTGCCCACCCTCATTCAGCCAGAAGCCTGGCACCATGGCAGAGTAATACGGTCCCCACACTCCGGGCACAAATACTGGATTCTCACTGATCTGTAAGAGGGAAAAAGTTTAAACAACATGTTTATCCAACTCATAATAGAAGAACAGCAAAGTCCCCTTAACCAGCATAGACGGGCTTCGCCTCGGTCAGTCATTGGACCAGGCTTCAGTCAAAAAGACAGTGATAGAGGGAGAGGAAGAGAAACAGAGAGAAATAGAGGGAGGGGGAGAGGGAGACAGAGTATTCCCTGGTCATTGTGATAGAAGGAGCAGAGTGGTCTGTACACGTAGATACGCAAGGGTAAGAGTTTATTACCACTAGGGAGATTAAGGGTTAGGCATCGGTAGTGGGAGGGTTAAAGAGAAACTGTAACCATGAACTGAACTTCATCCCAATCAGTAGCTGATACCCCCTTTACCATGTCAAATCTTTTCCTTTTCTCAAACAGAACATCAGGGGGGTCTGTATGGCTAATATTGCAGTGAAACCCCTACCACAGTGTGATGTCAGGACCATGGTCCTGACAGTTTCTGGTCTGTGAACCTCATTGCATTGTGGGAAATAGCTGTTTACAGCTGTTTCCAAATGCCCAAAAAAGCAAGCAGCATCTCCTTCCACTGACATCACCTGCCAGCAGTAAAAAATGTCACCATGTGATAAATGCCAGAATGTAAATCCGGGAGAGGAAAGGTTTTACAATGGGAAAACACTGACTAAATCATTTATACATAACTATTGTAAAAATGAAGCACTTTTTTTATTACATAAGTTTCACTGGAGTTCCTCTTTAACCACTTCTCTACCACAGGGTTTTTCCCCTAAAAACCACAGCAATTTTAACATTTTAGGGAGGCAAGGGTTAATGGGCTTAATGGGGGTAAAATTTATTTAAAAAAAAACCTAACTGATGCTGATCACTCACTAATGCTGTATTAGTTATCTGAGATCCTCTCACGAGTGATCTCAGTAACTGTAACAGCATAGTGACTGATTCAGTGTTTACACACATTCTGAATGAATGAGCACTGTCATTGGCTTTGGCAGTGCTCATTCAAACTTGTAAGCACTTTGATTGGCTGACCAGCAGGTGCCGATCGCGACCGCAAATCCGCGTGCACGCGATCGCGCACGCGAACGCTCACACCGGGAAAACAAACAGGAGATGCCTATCTACACCCCTGTGCCCCAGGTGAATTTTAAAGGGGCGTAGATAAGCGTGGCAAGGGTTGCTAAGTGGTTAAAGAGAGTCTGAAGCAAATAAAATTCTCTCCTTTTACTATCTAGTCTTCTTTAGCAGTATGAGCAAAGATGAAATGCCGCATCTGCACGACTGATCGATGTATTAACCCCCCAAAATCTCGGGGCAAAAATCCACGGCTTTCCAGGTTGTGGATTTTGCTATCCAGGGGAAGCAGAGCTTTGCGCTGTAGCTTACAGATGGCCCGAACATCCGATTTTAGGTTTGCGAACCCGGTTCACGAATTTCTGCAAAAGGTTCGGTTTGCACGAACTTTCGCGAACCACAATAGACTTTAATGGGGAGGTGAACTTTGAAAACTAGAAAAATTATGCTGGCTACAAAAGTTATGGAAAAGATGTTTCAAGGGGTCTAACACCTGGAGGGGGGCATGGCGGAGTGGGATAGACGCCAAAAGTCCCGGGGAAAAAAATCTGGATTTGGACGCAAAGCAGCATTTTAAGGGCAGAAATCACATTAAATGCTAAATTGCAGGCCTAAAGTGCATTAAAACATCTTACATGTGTATACATCAAAAACACACGATTGGTTCACACGATGGCCAGGGGCCCCGGACCTCTCTCACTGGCCGGGACCCAAGGCCAACATGCGATACCTGGAGGGGAGTGCAGGTGGGCCTGGACCTCTCACACCCAGGCTCTGGACCTCTCACATCCAGAAAGCCCACCAACACTGCCTCCATACTGAATGCTAAATTCGACACACACAAGCAGTAGAACACAGCAGGTTCTTTCTCTACCATTGTTAAAGCTTACGTCTATTTTTTTAAATACTTGTTCTGCTTGCTGTTCAGTACCTGCAACGAGAATCTCATGGAGGGCAAGTCTGCCATTGCGAGTGACCACGGGTAATGGCCGGGGAATCCTGGTTCGATTCCGGTCCGGAGTGGGAGCTTAAGAAATGGATACCACCACACATCCAGGCAAGGAAGGCAGCAGGCATGGCATGCACGTCCCGAGGTAGTGACCAAAAATAACAATACAGGAGGACTTTCGAGGCCCTGCTGTATATGTGAAATGAATCAACTTTAAATCCTTTAATGAGAATCTGTTATGGAGGGCAATTCTGATATAGTGCCTTTACGGCGACTCACCAGGTTGGTCACCTCCTCAAGGAGGCGAGAATCTGTTATGGAGGGCAAGTCTGCCATTATGAGTGACCACTGATCAGGGAATCAGGGTTCTATTCCGGTCCAGAGTGGGAGCCTGAGACCCATGCTGTATAAGTAATGTACCTGCCCTGACCGTGCTTTGCAGACCAGGCATCTGTGGTCAGATCTAAAGCATTTGCCAAGAATGTGTTATTATGGAGGGCAAGTCTGCCATTCATTCAACTGTGTGAAACTTTCGATGGTACTTACTCAGTACCATGGTGACCACGGGTAATGGCCGGGGAATCCTGGTTCGATTCCTGTCCGGAGTTGGAGCCTAAGAAACGGCTACCACCACACATCCAAGGAAGGCAGCAGGCAGGCATGCACGTCCCGAGGTAGTGACCAAAAATAACAATACAGGAGGACTTTCGAGGCCCTGCTGTATATGTGAAATGAATCAACTTTAAATCCTTTAACGAGAATCTGTTATGGAGGGCAAGTCTGATGGTGCCTTCACTGCGACTCACCAGGTTGGTCACCTCCTCAAACGGCCACATGAGCCTGCATGCATTTCGCATCCGTGTCCAGTTGTTGGGCCACAACATCCCCATCTCCCCAGATTGTGTCCTTCTACTGTAATTGTACAGGCACTGGGTGACGGCTTTCTCCTGTTCTAGCAGGCGAGAGAACATGACCAGGGTCGAATTCCAGCGAGTCGGGCTATCACATATCAAGTGTCTCACCGGCAGGTTGTTTTTCCGCTGAATGTCCGCAAAGCGTGCCACTGAACACAACAGGTAGGTATATGCAGTGATGAGGTGGGTTCACTGAACACAACAGGTAGGTATATGCAGTGATGAGGTGGGTTCACTGAATACAACAGGTAGGTATATGCAGTGATGAGGTGGGTTCACTGAACACAACAGGTAGGTATATGCAGTAATGAGGTGGGTGCACGGGAACACAACAGGTAGGTATATGTAGTACTGGGTATTACAATGTGCACCTGTCACACACACAGGTAGTCACTGAATGTGCTGGGCCTGGCTGGCAGTGGCGCACACACACTATGAATTAGCAAGGCTGTCTATGCAACACAAGTGTCAGTGGGACACACAGAAAAAAAAAGATCACAAGATTAGCTCTCAAAAGAGCTGTTGTGGGGTGCTATTTTAGCAATAAGAATCAGCAAGGAGCAAACTAACAGCCTAACTAATATTTCCCTATGAGAGAGTTTGATGCAGCTGTCCCTTCTCTAATTAACCCCCCTGGCGGTATGAAAAATTCCGCCAGGGGGCAGCGCAGCAGTTTTTTTTTTTTTTTTTTTTTAAATCATGTAGCGAGCCCAGGGCTCGCTACATGATAGCCGCTGCTCAGCGGCATCCCCCGCCCACTTCCGATCAGGAAATCCCGTTCAAAGAACGGGATTTCCTGGAGGGCTTCCCCCGTCGCCATGCCGATGGGGCGGGATGACGTCATCGACGTCAGCGACGTCGGGACGTCATTGGGAGTCCCGATCCACCCCTCGGCGCTGCCTGGCACTGATTGGCCAGGCAGCGCACGGGGTCTGGGAGGGGGGGGCGCGCGCCGCAACGGATAGTGGCGATCGGGCGCGCGCCAGCGGCGATCAGTGTGCTGGCGCAGCTAGCAAAGTGCTAGCTGCGTCCAGCAAAAAAAAAATTATGTAAATCGGCCCAGCAGGGCCTGAGCGGCACCCTCCGGCGGCTTACCCCGTGTCACACACGGGGTTACCGCTAAGGAGGTTAATGCAGGCACACTAGTGAGTGTAATGGCCAGCGGAGCCTGCCTTATATAAGGGGGGGAGTGGCTCCACGAGGGAGTGTAGCCTGATTGGCTACAATGTGCCTGCTGACTGTGATGTAGAGGGTCAAAGTTAACCCTAATAGTGCACTATGGGGCGAACCGAACTTCCGGAAAAGTTTGCCTTACATGGCGAACGTGAACCACCGGAAGTTTGCCGGGAACCGTTCGGCCCATCTCTACTGTAGCTCTGCCTCCAGTCCAATCAATCTGCGCTGATTGCCGCCTCTCCCCGCCCCTCTCAGTGAAAGAAGACTGAGAGGGGCGGGAAGAAGTGGCGATCAGCGCAGATTGACGGAAGTAGAAACAGAGCTACTGCCCAAACCTCTGCCTCCTCCAGGAAGTACCAGAGGATTTTGGACCAGGGATTTCAGGGGGGTTAAATACACCGTTCAGCCACACCGATGCTGCAATTTATCTTTGCTCATACTGCTAAAGAGGACTAGATCGTAAAAGAAGATTTTTTTTTTCACTTCAGACCCTCTTTAACCTCCTGGGGGATACAATTATATCGCCCAGGAGGTGGCGCAGCACTATTTTTAATTTTTTTTTATTTTTTAAATCATGTAGCGAGCCCAGGGCTCGCTACATGATAGCCGCTGTGCAGCGGCATCCCCCCACCCCCTCCGATCGCCTCCGGCATACAAAGCAAACAGGAAATCCCGTTCAGAACGGGATTTCCTGTTTGGCTTCCCCCGTCGCCATGGCGACGATCGGGATGACGTCATCGACGTCAACGACGTCGTGACGTCAGAGGGAGTCTCGATCCACCCCTCAGCGCTGCCTGGCAATGATTGGCCAGGCTGCGCAGGGGGTCTTGGGGGGGGGAGTGGCACGGCACGGCGAGTAGCGGCGAATCAGCGCGGAGCGGCGGCGATCGGTATATACACGCAGCTAGCAAAGTGCTAGCTGCGTGCAACAAAAAAAAAATTATGCAAATCGGCCCACCAGGGCCTGAGAAAACCTCTGTGGCGGCTTACCCCGAGCTCAGCTCGGGATTATCCCCCAGAGGGTTAAGGGTTCGTCATCTGTAGAGGGAGGGTTAACGGTTAGGCACCACCTTGAGTTAAGGGTTAGGCATTGGTAGAGGGATGCTTTAGGTTTAGGCATCAGTAGACGGAAGGTCAAGAGTTAAGGATCGGTAGAGGGAGGGTTAAAGGTTAGGCATTGGTAGAGGGAGGGTTAATGGTTAGGCATCGGTAGATGGATGGTTAAGGGTTAGGCATCGGTAGAGGGAGGATTAAGGGTTAGGCATCGGTAGAGGGGGGGTTAAGGGTTAGGCATCGGTAGAGGGAGGGTTAATGGATAGGCATCGGTAGAGGGATGGTTTAGGGTTAGGCATCGGTAGAGGAAGGGTAAATGGTTAGGCATCGGTAGAGGGAGGGTTAATGGTTAGGCATCGGTAGGGGGGGGGGTTAATGGTTAGGCATCGGTAGAGGGATGGTTAATAGTTAGGCATCGGTAGAGGGAGGGTTAAGGATTAGGCATCGGTAGGGGGAGGGTTAATGGTTAGGCATCGGTAGAGGAATGGTTAACGATTAGGCATCGGTAAAGGGAGGGATCAGTATGAGAGTAGGCTTAGGTTAGGTCATAGTAAAATATTGGTTAAAATTACCAATATTTTACTTATAGAAAAAAAATATTGATAAATTTACTGATATTTTACCACTAGCCATGCCTCTTTTCCAGGTAACTTTATTATTATGTGCTCTAACCACAAAAACAGATGCAATCTAATTAATGTTATCTACATATAAACACATTGGAGATGCCTTAACCTGATGACAAGCAGCAGCTAATAGACCAGGAATAGAAGAATGACGAGGAGGATGACGCAGAGGATGAGCAGCAGCTCATAAAAATTGCTTCTATCATCCTATAAAATATCCACCTTTTGTTTCCGCACTGATGCAGAGGACTCCAGTAAAAGCAAAGGGAAGGCTGCTATAGGCAGAGCTCTCTGGTCAGGGCAGGTATAAACAACCCTGGATGAAATGTGGAGCAGTTGTCCAGTGCAACCAACCAGACTTAAAGTGGACCTGAACTCAGACCTCCTCTCTGCCCTAAAAGAAACACAACAGCATAATAACCTTTAAACAAAAAAACATTTCTTTGTTACAGCTCATACAAGTCCTGAAATAAATCTGCACAGTTTCTACTTCCTAATTCATGGAAGCAGACATATTGTTTACAGCCTATGCTTTCAAATGAGTTTATCTGCTTATCTGCCATAGGCAGTCATAGGACTCAGGGAATTACAACTTGAGACTAGACACAAATGAGAGGGAATTAGACAGCCTAAACTCTCTAGATACACACAGGGTGCAGTTCTCTATGTTTTCCTTCTGTCCTGTGCAAAAGTTCAGGTCCACTTTAAAAGGCTGATCTCATAATGTAGATTTACAAGATGTATATTCATTATACTGATTGTACTTAGAACTTGACTGTTCTCCTTTTCACCTATTCATGTTATAAGCATGGGTGGTGCTACACTGGGGCATGCTGGGGCACTGGTTCCCCTTGGGAATCACTTTGCCCCTCCTGAGTGCCTCCCCCTTTCCTACTCAGTAACATACAGTTAGCTGTTTCCAGGCTCCAGCAGAGTACAGTGAACAGGATAGAGTCTGTAAAAAAACTCACACAGGTGCAGCTTGCTAGCAAGGATTAAAGCGGAACTGTAGATAGAAAATAAACACATTGTTTCACTTACCTGGGGCTTCCCCAAGCCCCCAGCAGCTGTCCTGGCCCGCGCCGGTCCTCCACGAGTCTCCGTTCTCCCGCCACCGCTCCGTCCCGGACCTCGACTTGTAAGTCGAGGCCAGCGCAGCCCTGCCAAGCGTATCCTTTCTTCGCGTTCCCCTCTGCAATAGTGGGGAACGTGAAGAAAAGACGCATTGCCAGAGCCGCGCAGGCGCAGTGACCCGGCGGCGAAACCGAAAGCAGCTGGCGGCGGGAGAATGGAGGCTCGTCGAGAAGCGGCGCGGGACAGGACGGCTGCTGGGGGCTTTGGGAAGCCCCAGGTAAGTGAAACAATGTGTTTATTTTCTATCTACGGTTCCGCTTTAAATCCTGCCAACAAACTATCCAAGTACATCTGTAGGTAACATTTCATCCATAATAGCACCATCATTTGGACAATCTGTGCTACTCAAAAGCGTTCTGCTTGTGATGTTAACATTTGGTTCCTATCATTGCTGAACTAGTAAGCCTTAATTTTATCAGAGTCAGGCAAAACATATCTAAAGCTTGCCATGCTAACATCGATTTTGATCACCCTAATGGGGCCCATCAGCCAGCCATAATGCCCCCTTTGTGCGCCCCCCTCCATAAATTTGAAGCTGGAGCCACCACTAATTATAAGGATTAATCACCAAGTGCTATTAAGGCCAGCGTCTCCATAGTTAGACTCAGTTTATTCTCCCTCTATATCTGATAATAGGTCTTAAAGCAGACCTGAAGCAAAAATAAACCATGAGATAATGAATTGTATGTGTAGTACAGCTAAGAAATACAACATTTGTAGCAAAGAAAATAGTCTCTTATTGTTTTCCAGTACAGGAAGAGTTAAGAAACTTCAGTTGTTATCTATGCACTTATTCATCTAAGAAACAGAGAGAGACAGCTTCAGATAAGGTTTTACTGCAGGGAGGTTCCAAGGGCCATTAGTTCTGCTCCGTTTCATAGTTTGAAATACAGAGTGTGATTTGCAAACTGCAAATATGACAGAATGATGCAATGTTATAAAAACAAAGAGAAAAAAGAAGCTAAATAGCTAAAAATAAAAAATGAGACTATTTTTTTGGGCTACTAATGTTCTATTCATTATCTATCCTACACATAAAATTCATTATATAAGTTTTTTTTTTCACTTCAGTGTCACTTTAACTTCCTAACGACCACGTCATGCGTAAACACGGTGGCTCCCCCAAGGACAGCCTAACGCCAATTGGCGTCAAATCCGCGTGACACGGCTGTCCCCATGGCAGGCTTTGGAGCGGTCCGCTGTCATAGGCTGAAGGCTATGACAGCCGATCGTTGTCATTGGCTAGTGCGGGGAGGGCGGGGTTAACACAAAATAAATAAAAAAAATAGTAAAATGTATTCGAAATAAAAACATAAATAAATAAACATCCCAGCAGGGATCAGAGCCCACCATTAGAGAGCTCTGTCGGTGGGTGGAAAAGGGGGGTTCACTTGTTTGCTGAGTTGTACGGCCCCGCAGTGAGCCCTTAAAGCTGCAGCGGCCTAATTAGTGAAAAACAGACTGGTCACTAGGGGGGTGTAAGCCTGTGGTCCTCAAGTGGTTAAAGAGGTGCCTGACTTGGGTGCTGCCATAGACTATCCCGGTCTATAGTGGTGCAGGGGGATTTATCACAAAATCCCTGTAATTGGGGTGCTGGCAATAACTGAACCCCAAATTACGTGTCTCCGCTGAGTTGTTACAACTCGGAGGGGGAATTGTATTTAACATTTCCCCAGGTTTCAGCGGTAGCATGGTGAGCTGTCTTTCGGCTCACCCTGCGCCCAACTGAACAGCAAGAGGATAATATGTCCTGGCTGGTTAAGTCTTAGTTCAGGTATGGAAGAGAGTAAACACTTCTGCAAATCAGGTCATGAGGTGATAGGAACCCTGACATGACATGCGTATGTACAGTCCCAGTCCTACAGAAACCTAACCATTGTTCATCTTTTTTTTTTTCTCTCTCGCTGTGATGGTTAAAGAGAACCTAAAGTGAAGTGTAAAAAAAGTTTCACTTACCTGGGGCTTCTACCAACCCCCTGCAGCCGTCCTGTGTCCGCACTGTCTCTTACCTATCCTCCGGGCCCCCGCAGTGGCTTAGTTTAAATTTTAATGACTGAGCCTATTGCTGGTCACTGTGCCTTCGCTGCCCTGGCCGCTCGAGTCATCGTTCACGCTCCTGCTGCTGGAAGCGTCCTGTGCAGACACAGTATGTGAATGAAGACGTGCGCGGCAAGGGCCGCACAGGCGCAGTGGCCGGAAACAGGCTGTCCCCAAAATTGAAACGAAGCCACTGCGGGGGACTGGAGGATCGTTCCAGGACGTCGCAGGCACAGGTCGACTTTTTACTTCCCTTTAAGCATGCAGGGCTCTGAATGACAGTTACGCCATAGTCCGACTCTCGCTGATAACTAATCAAACATCATAGAACTCCTGTGAGGCTGAGAACAGATACAAGGTTCAACAGTTCAACCTGTTCAGTAAAGCCAGCACCTTTTCAGTAAGGAGTTCCCTGGGCAAGTCTCCCGAACACTGCTACTGGCTAATGAGTGCGCACTTGTGGCTGCCTCACAAGTACTTTGAGTCCGACAGGAGAAAAGTGCTATACAAATATAGGACTTATTATTAGTCTGAATGAGAACTGAGCTGACTAAACATTATCATTCCCCATGAAGAAAGAGATGGGGCCCTAAAGTACCTAAAACGTAACCTTTAATAGGTATATTTTAAAATCATAACAGGAGCTACATGCATTTGTAACTGGCTTTGTTATTTTGTTAGGGTATGTGTGTGTGTGTGTGTGTGTATGTGTGTGTGTGGGGAGGGGGGGGATTTTTTATTGTTTATACACTGTGCACACAATGTGTCCTTTGACGAAGCTCTACCTTTGAGCGAAACATGTTAGGCTAGCTGTGTCCTTGTACAGCACCTGCAAGCACACTTGTCTGTTGGCCCAGTGCATACTCTCCCTGGTTATGAGGTTCAGACCTAGCAGGGTTTGTTGTTCATATCTCTGTTTGGTGCTTTCGGTTGCAGTGAAGCAGCTGGAGTGCTGATACATTATTACACCCTAGCTGTCTTAAAATATAGAGGAGCAGTACTGACAAGTGTGCCACCTTAATTGTGCACTGGTCCAATTTGCATGTTATGTATATTACTATTACTACATTATTTACATATTTGCGGTATTCATGATCTTAACATACACCTAATACTAGTTACGGTTTAGGTACTATAGGACATACATTTACAAAATAGCGCAGGGTGGCAGTAATTACATCTTGTTGCTTATGTTATTTAATGTTTTAGGACATTTCTAAAACGTGAAATAGCATTGGTAACAAGATGTCATTACTGGCATCCAGCATTATTATACAGTACCTGCTTCTGGCGATCGCATCTCCTCCCCTTCCTGGTTAGTTTGCAGGTGTCCTGCAGCCAACCAATCACCATGCAAGGAGTGAAGAGACATTGTGCGGCTGGAAGACACCTGCAAACTAACCAGGAAGTGGAGGAGACAAGATCGCCGGGAGCAGGTAATGTATAATAAAGCCCCTGCCTACTCTCAAACTAAACCTCCCTTTGCCTATGCCTAATCCTAAGATACCACCTGGTGCCTTACCCTAACCACTCCACCCCCGCTGCCTAACCTTAACCACTCCACCCCCGCTGCCTAACCTTAACCACTCCACCCCCGCTGCCTAACCTTAACCACTCCACCCCCGCTGCCTAACCTTAACCACTCCACCCCCGTGTCTAACCTCAACCACCCCCCTGCCTAACCTTAACCACCCCCCCTGCCTAAACTTAACACTCCCCCCCCCCCACCTAACCTTAAAGGAATACTATTGATACCCAAGTGTTCTAAAATGACAATGCACAAATAATGTCTAAGTAGCTGTGTAAACATTTTCCTACTTTTCATGTTAAATATCAGAGGCAAAAGCTGTAATTTATTGAAGGTAGGATTTAGCTATATTGGGACAAATCAATTGCAGAAGGGGCGTCTGCTTCAATGCACAGCCAGAGTTGCATATCAGACTACAGAAAGCAAATATCAAACATATCAAACTCTGAAAGCAAAAACAGTATGAAAAAGCTGCGACAATTAGTTACATTTCCTCTGCTCTCTTCAGACACTTCAGTCAGAAACAGAGCTCCCAACAGCTGCAGCTCCTGTGTCCTGTCTCTCTCTGTCACACACAGAGCTACACATAGAGTTAACTGATCAAGTGTGAGGGGAATTTCCCCTCTCCTCATGGCTCAGTCAGCCATCAGTTTTGTCACTAAACTTTGAAAGTATTTTGCTAACAGTAAACAAAGAAGTTGCTACTAAAATGTATACACCAGTACTTAGCAACACTTCCCAAACAATTCCTGTGTCAATTGAAAAAAATATGTGAATCAATAGTATTCCTTTAACTTTTTCTAAACTACCTCCTGCAGCCAGGCGGCAATATTAAAAGCCGCAATTACAGCAATGAAGATATATGATAGCGAGCACTAGGCACCATAATTAAACTTCATTGCCGCTTATTGCAGTTTTTAATATTGAAACCTTATAGCGGCGCCATTTTTTTCAGCGCTTATCCTGTGCTATTTTTATTTTCTCTGACTGTAGGGCCTCTCCCTCTGTGGGGAAAGTGTCGCAGGATTAGGACTCTAAATAAAGTTGTTTCTCGTAAGCTTATTTTCGCTGCTGTAAGTTTCCGGATACTGGGATTATTTAACTGGAATCATCTTGCCTTGCTGAATCAGGGCTCATACCTCCAGCGATACAGGGAGTTCAGTTTTACAAGCGTCTGGCTTCTCTACATCAACTGCACTGCTGATATTTTATCATTATTTTGGGACTGCAGACTGAAGAAAATGAGGAGAGGGACAGAATGTTTTTATTGCGGATAATGGACATCTCTGCTAATAAGGTACATTTGGTGGCCCAGCAGGAGAGACTTGCTGATAATAAACTTGTGTAATCAGGGCAGGGAAGAGTATTTGCCTCTGGAGAGCACTATGGGCCCCGCATACCTTGCACAACACTGCGAGAGGTTCTTCAGGGTCAAGGAGAAATTGTGCAGTATCGCTTTTTGCTTAGCTAAGCTGCTCTGCAGATCTTTTAACAAGAAGAACAATTCAATGTAATTAGGGAGATGGTTGCAATTATAAACACTGGACGCAAATGGATTATTTGCTTCTAAACCTAATAAAGTGGCCGTGTCCTCAAGGTAAACTTAACTCTCACTATTTACATTAGGACATGTGATTCCAAGCAGTGCTTACTGTAATACAGATTGTGGCTGCAGGGTGGAAAAATAACATGTTTTCCCCAGCCTGGGTATTTGGATAACCCTGCTGAGATAAAGAGGACCAGTCTTCTCACACAGCTGCACAGAATAGACCCACATCTGGTCACACAAATAAACTGTTATTCTGCAAATCTAGTGGCAGACTCTGCTGTGAGGAGATTTTGCTGACTGTTGTGGCTTTTAAGAGTCACATGACCGACTAGGCAACCATTGGATATAGTGAAGGCAAAATGGAAAAATGTTTATTGCTATTGTGTATTTTTGTAGCCTTGAAATTTTACAGTTCATAGTCACTGCTTTTTACAGTTCATAGTCACTGACTGTCTCTCACAGGAGCTCACAATCGAATCCCGAGTCCCGACCATAGTCATCATAATCTGTACAAATTGTTTTGAAAGAAAGCTTAGTAATTTAGCAGTATGTTTTGGAGATGTTGGAGGAAACGAGAGTGCCCAAAAGAAACTCACAGAAACAAGGGAAAAACATACTAACTCCATGCAAATAGTGTCTTAGCTGAGATTTAAACCTAGGAACCCCTTGGCCGGGCCGGGCTGAGGCAGAGGCGAGAGAGGCTCCAGCCTCAGGGCGCAGTGTAGGAGGGGGCGCACAACTCACTCAGCTATCATTACCCTATTGTGTTTGAAGAAGAGGTACATGGCAGTGACTGCAAGCCAGATAACTAGAGATTGAGGTGTTGGATGCCCTGGGGCACCTCTTATGCTAGGTACACACCATACTATTTTGGCCTCAATTCACTAAGTTTTATCAAACACTTTATCGAACGTTTAATAATTTACCTCATGGGTAAAATCTAATTTTGAATTCACTAAGGTGTTATAGATTTATTGAACGTTTTATCGATAAAACATTTAATAGATATTTAACACCTTACAGAATTCAAAATAAGATTTTACCCATGAGGTAAATTATCAAACGTTTAATAAAGCTTAGTGAATTGAGGCCTTTGTGTTAGATAGCTGGTTCGATAGATAATTTCCATCATGTCTGATTTTATTTTCGATCGTTTTTCTGGTCGATTTCTCATTGAAGTGAATGGAAATGGATAAGAAAAGATAAGAGAATTGAGCGGAAAATTGATTGGACAGAAAATCGACCGAAAAAAACGCATCGTGTGTACCAAGCATTAATCTAATAGCAATCAGTGTGTGACGGCTGGGATGCGAGGGATGGAGGGGCACACTTTGGTGTCCCAGCCTTGGGTGCTGGAGCACCCAGTCCCAGCTCTGCCCCTTGGACACTGCAAGGCAAGAGTGCTATGCACTATGCCACCAGAATGCTCACTAGGCCACTGTGCTTCCCCCACTGAGTCAACATCTACCTCCAAAAGTAAAAAGTGATTGGTTAGTCATTTCCACCAATGGAAAGATTACTCATATACAAATATCTGATCGTTTGATTCTGCTGTTAAGCCTCATACACACGCGCAAGTGCTGCTGTGCAGCTTCTTCAATCTCTTGGCCTTACCTCTCCTAGCCGTAATGATCTGTATGACTACATCCTATTACTGCTGTGGAAAACATATCTGCACATGCTCACAAATCTGAAACAATGGAAATAGGACAGGTGTTTTCAAAACCAACAGTGATGACAGCAGGAAAAGGTGAAGACCCAACATTGTTATACTAGTACTGATACTTTGGTATGTGTTTTATATGTTTATATCCCTTTAGCACCTGCCCGTGCCTTATTTAGGTGACTGCAGACATGATCATTCATCTTAATTTATAAGTATTTGTCATCCAGTCTTAAAGAGGAACTCCACTGAAAATAATGTAATAAAAAAAGTGCTTCATTTTTACCATAATTATGTATAAATGATTTAGTCAGTGTTTGCTCATTGTAAAATCTTTCCTCTCCCAGATTCACATTCTGACATGTATTACATGGTGACATTGTTACTGTGGGCAAGTTATGTAGCTGCTCCTAGCTGTTCTGGCTGTTAGACAGCTCTAAACAGCCATTTCCTGTCTGTGAACATTGTTACATTGTGGCAGTTTGCCAGGAGTACCGCGGTATTCAGAGCCTCTAGTGGGAGTGGTTTCAGCACAAAATCAGTCACACAGCGCCCCCTGATGGTCTGTTTGTGAAAATCATTCTATTTCTCATGTAAAAGAGGGTATCAGCTACTGATTGGGATAAAGTTCAATTCTTGGTTGGAGTTTCTCTTTAAGGCTCATACACATACCACCCGGCAGGGATTGGGACTCGATTCCTCGGGTGACAGTTCGGAGCAGAGTCTGTACAGAGATGTTGCTAGCCTTTATTATAGAGCAGGGAGGAGGGATGGCATGCGGCGCATGATAGAGCAGCTTATGGTGGGCGGAGAGAGTGAGAGAACAATGTGCTTGGTGGTTTCTCAGGGGTTTAGGCGACGTTGGGGGGGAAGGGGTGTCCCGTACACATGCGTTCTTGCCCGAGGTGGTCTTTATTGACGACAAGTTTAATCTATCGTGTATCTGTAGCTTTAACCGCCTGAGTGGGTGCTGCTGTTGCTCTCTTGTTCCAATGTCAAAACAGCCCATTTTTCATAAATGGTATTAGTGTGAGAGTTCAATGCTCACTGGAAGATTGGTTTGATACCTGATGTGAGTGGTCCCTTTTATTTAAAGGTTAAAAAGAATCTGTACTCTAAAATTCTTACAATAAAAAGCATACCATTCTATTCATTATGTTCTCCTGGGCCCCTCTGTGCTGTTTCTGCCACTCCGTGCTGCAATCCTGGCTTGTAATTGCCATTTTTAGGCAGTGTTTACAAACAAAAGACATGGCTGCTAACAGCATGTGATAGGCTGAGAGTAGGTCAGTGTGTGAGTCATACAGAGCTTGGAGGGGGCATGGAGAGGGTGTATATAGCTTCTATCCCGACAGAGGAAAGAAGATTAGATTATATAACAGAGATAATACAGCCACTGTGCAACTTAATATTTTGATGGTTATATATCTGCTTACATCCTACTGGAAGAGGAGGGACCAGTTCAGAGGAGGAAATGTTGTCATAGGTTAACTGGCATTATGCAAAATACTGCTATTTTCATATAGCTAACAGGGGTGTAACAATAGCCCCTGCGATCCCTGCCATCGTGGGGAGGACTGGCGGCTATGGGGGATCGCTCCTGTCAGCAAATGCAGAGTTAAATGCATATAAATATATATCAGCAGCAGTGCAGCATTATGTGTTAACTGCTTCTGGAAAAGAGACAGGACCGCCTCACTTCTCTTCTGTGTAGCCGCACCCTGGCAAGCAATCACCATATGGGTCACAATGCCTGTCACATGACAGGAGTCCCATGGTGATTGGCTGCACTGAAGAAGGGAGCAAAGAAGACCTTTCCCGGTGCTGGAAAGCTGCCACTGCTCTGCATTTTGCTAACAGGAGTGGGCCCCCTTAACCCCTGAGGAAGAGGGGGAGGGGGTTGTTTGGAAGATGAGGCTGGGGGCCTGGCCAGCAGACCTTTGCTGGGGGGACCAGCAGGTTGTAGTTATGCCCTTAATAACTTACATCCTCCATTTCAACAGCATTAGAGTTTTGCATCTCTGTCTGTTATTGGTTTCTGTGTGCATTTATTTTGTAGAGCAAAGGGTTAATATAAGTATGGTTTTATGTGGACACACCCTTTTAGCACCCGCCTTTGCACCTGCAGACTTGCAGAGTAGAAAACAGCTCCATTTTGTATGAGTATGGCCTGGATTTGATCTTTTTTTCATCTAGCAATTAATGTCTCATATTTTTAAACTGTTCTTTCCAGTGAAGTCTTGCAATGGAGGCTCTGAAGCCCATGGTCACTTAGTTACGATTTCCAGGAATATTAGTCATGGGTCGGTTCCAAGAGTGAAATCGGTGACCTTCACTCAGGTGGCCTTTTGTCTCAGCCAGGGATCACTCTCTGTCTATCTAGCAAGTTTACCTCTACTTCCATAGTGTTTAGGAATATATGGTGAAGGACACTACTCACAGCAGTACCCTCCTGGCACAGGAGGTGAAGGGAGATCTCACAAAGTTAGTGATATTTAAGCACTGCTTGACACATCCATCCATTTACGCTTTAAGAAAAAAAGACTACAATTGGCAATCTACCTTACAGGACTGCTGAGCAACAGGGTTCAAGGTAGAGCAGTGTTTCTCAAACCTGTCCTCGTGTCTCCCCAACGGTGCATGTTTTGCAGGCAACCTCACCTAGGCACAGCTGGGGTGATTAATGTCTCAGCTACATGGAATCCACCTAGCTGAGACACCAATTACCCCACCTGTGCATAGGGGAGGTTGCCTGCAAAACATTCACCATTGGGGAGTCACGAGGACAGGTTTGAGAAACACTGAGGTAGTGTATTCCCAAAAGTACGGCAATTTTACCATTACTTACAGTGAGAAGGTAATGCACAATTAGCATGCCCAGCGGTACCTAGGTAACATGAGCATGCGCTATGCAAATAGTGTAGCATGCATGACCCTAGAAATACCCATGTTACCTATATACTTTTGTGCACAACCCCAAATGAACTCTAACAGTGGCACCTGGATGGCCTCTGCTATCTTCATGCATAGTAAGTGGTCGTTCTTTACCCTGTAAGGGGCATATGCACTGGGAGCGCATGACAATTTTACCATTACTTACAGTCAGTGGTGTAACCAAAGAGCTTGGGGCCCCAGTGCGAGTTTGACATGGGGCACCAAGCACTCTATTGATATGAAGACCCAAAATCTACCAAGGTGCAGTGTCAAAAAGGTTTAATAATATAGTAGGGAAACAGTTAAGGATCACCACTACTGAATGCACATATAGGTTTTTATTACCAGCCTAGCACCAATGCAAAGCTAATAACATGGATGAAGGAGGGCCCCTAATGGGCCCTTCTGGTCCAGGGGCTCCGATGCAGTGCAACCTCTGCATCCCCTATTACTACACTGCTTACAGTGACAAGGTAGCACCTATTACATAATTAGGGCATGTTAATGTAACAATGCTTGCGTTACCTAGGTAACATGGATCGCGCTAATTGCGCAACCTTGTAACACTGCTGTCCTTTGTCCCTCATTCCTATTCCATATCAAGACAGGAAGTGAAAGGATGTCTCCCAGTTTGGGATCAAGACAGCAATAAAAACTCAAAAGACCTTCTGTCCTCCACTCTCCAAAACTGACTTAATATTTTTCTCAGCAAACACATTTCCCTTTCATGTATCATTTACGAGACAAGGAGAAAATGCAGGGCTTGCAGGAAGCGAATTACAGAAGCCTCTGCTGGTAATTCTCTGCAGCTTTCTCAGAAAACCCAGGAAAAAAAAAAAGAATTCACAGCGAGAGAGAGAGATGTTTTTATTTTGGAGTTGGGGATCTTGCAAGCAGATTCACGTGGCCTGTGCTATAAAACCAGAACAAGTACTCTGCCCTCGGGACACGTGATACGCAGGAATAGCTTCCAGCCTTCCGAACGTGTCCACTGACCTATTCCAGTTACAATATCTGAGTCATTCCTGGATGGAATAGATCAATCCGAGGCCTGAGCGAGAATCTCAATCAAGGCTTTCATTTCAGGCCGTTACCGCTCAGTTTAAGTGTCTCAGCTTAGCCGGGATTCCTGGAGTGAACATCAGCCTTTTAGAGCTGTCCAGAAGACATTAGTCTGTGGGACGGACGTAATCTGATGGGCAATTATTATCTGCCGCATCCAGTTACAGCTCAGCTTAGAATGATATCAGGATGAACCACCCATCCAGATTGAAAGACAGAAAATACAAAATACAGCCCACCTCCAGACTCCAATGCAAGTCCTAATGAGTTTGTGTTTAGTTACGTATGATGCTAGGTACACACCATACCATTTTCTGACAGATTTACCTGCTAGATCGATTATTTCCAACATGTTCGATCTGAATTTAGATAGATTTTTTCGAATTTCCAATCTTTTTGTAATAGTTTTTTCCATTTGTTTAATCGACTTTAATAGAACTGAACAAAAATCGATCGAAAAACATTAAAAAAAAAATCAGAAAATTGAAAAATCGATCAAAATTCAAATCGGACAAATGGGAAATAATCAATCTGGCAGGTAAATATGGCAGAAAATTGTATGCTGTGTACCTAGCATAAGCTCCCATGAGGTTGCCCATAGAGCGTGGATACTCGCCGCCCGTCATTTTGTCGCAGGGTGAGCCACACAAATTCCGGACGGTGTTAATTACTATTCTCCCTCTGAGTCGTAGCAACTCGGAGGGAGAAGTAATTTGGGGTCCGGCGATCACCGACACCCAAATTACACTTTGCATAGCCATACACATAATAACATGTCTATGGCTGCTCCCAGGTCAGGCACAGCACGGGGAAGAGCACATGCCAAAATGACCTGCTTCGGTCCATACATTACTCATCTTTGGGTCAGATATTGATGCCCCAACATGGCCACCTGATCGATTGTTCCGATTGATTTCCGGCCAAAATTGGTCAAAAGGATCAATCGAGCATGTTGAACAAAAATCTCAGTTGTGAGGGCTCGATCAGGTGGGTAGTGGTAATGACCTTCGATTTCCTGATAACTGACAGACTCCTCCTGCGGGTGATGCCCGCACCCCCCCCCCCCAACCTCCCCCCAGGCCCATGGCGAGTGTTACATGCTCACCTGTCAGCTTGAAATCTACCGGGAATCATCCCAGCGCTACCGCCACTGTATGCTGGGTCATCCCATCCCCATGCAATGTGCCCCCCCCCCCCCGAGCCTGTGGTGAGTATCGCATGCTTACCTATCACACTTACCTATCGCATGCTTACCTATCACACTAGTCAGGTAAGCATCTAACACTCACAACAGGCCCAGGGTACACACATCTAGAGGTTCTAGTAACAATGGGGCCCCAAGGCAACATTAACCTAGGGCCCCTCCCTGACAGACCTCCCCTGATGAAAGAGAGGCACTAGGGGCCCTTTATTGCCTGAACATCACCCCCCCCCCCCCCCGTTCTCTAAACCAGCTATTGCTCCTCCACCACAGATCATCTCCCAACTTAATTGTTGTTCCCCGGGGCCCCTGCAATGTCTTCTGCAGAGTAGTTTCTCACCTCTCCCAATGGGTGGATTCCTCTGTCAGTCCTTTGGCTCCATTGCAGGGTCCCCGGGAATCACAGTTAAGTTGGGAGGGAAACAATTTGTGGGGCCTCTACAGTCTCTGGGCCCTGGAGTAATTGCCCCTTTGCCATCATGGAAGCCCTGCACATGACACAGGGGTGGCCCGGCAAGAGGTTTGTTGGCCTTAAATCTATTGGAAATCTGTTGGAAGTGAGTAGCATGCAATAAATCCCTCTCTGATCAGATTCGATCAGAGAGGGATCTGATGGTCGATCTGGTGGCAGATTGAGACGTGTATAAGCACTGTAATGGTTGCTGTCATGTAAATTACCATTAGGAGCCCATTCCTGCTGCATGCCTTTCAGAATGCATGTGATCCGGAAATTGTGATAACGTGGGTCATCTCCTTACAACCTTGTACTGATATTGATTTGATCGCATTTGTGATCACAAATGGAAGATCGCTCAGGAGAAAACTCATAATTTTCCACTCGGTCCGCCAATTTTTAGAAGCAAAATGATTAATTAACAATTGTTCTATGATAATGAAGAGCAAGTTTGCATTTGATTCCATGATCAGCTCAATACGATCAGATTATATCGGGTGAATCCACCTTTGGATATAATTGTTGAACGGAATTGCCAATTTTGTAGACAGGGTTGCTGCCTCAGCAGAGAGCTGAGGGACAGGGAACTTGGCACAGGGAACAGAAAAAGTCGTTTAAATAATTCAATATTTATCTGTGTGGGAGCTGAAGAACATTGCAAAAGCCATCATCATTCACCTGAAACAGTAAAAACTTTAAAACAATACAAAATAAGACAATGGCCTCAATTCACTAAGATCATGCTGGAGATAATAAGGCAAGAGAAAACTTACCTCCACACGTGAGAGAGTTATTTTATCTCTTCATTCCTTACGTTACCTCTTCTGTAGTTAATTTACCTCCTCTGTAGTTAATTTACCTCCTCTGTAGTTATTTTCACATGCAGTTAATAAACAGCCTGTCTTTAACTCTGGAGTTATTTTAAGGATTGAAGAGTTAACTTAAAGACAGAAGAGTTAACTTTAGGTTTGCCTGAGGTAAAATGTTTCCTGAATACTACATGCCTTATCACCATGGTAACAACTCTAGAAGAGTTATTAAAGACAGGAGATAAGCTTAGTGAATTGAGGCCTATGGGATTCCAGGAAAGTGCTATTTAGGCTTAGAACTATAGCTACAATTATTTATCTCATCAGTTTATTTTCGCTTGATTTTTTTCTTAAAAAGATGAATAGATGGAGCAGCCCGCAAAGTCCACTTGTATGTGAATAATCACATAATGCGCTGTATAATATGTTGGTGCTTTATAAATACAATAAATAAATGGCTGTACCAGTCCTTCCTATAACTTTGTCCCTCCTATTTCAACTACTTGGCATGTGCAGTTTTTTTTACATCAACTGCCTGGCAAAACATGCCTGACGATCGATAAGAAATCCAATGCGTTTCGCTGCATGCCACACACATTCACAGTTAATCCTCCCGGCTCTCAGTTTCACCCTCAGAAATGTCAGCCTCTGACTTTCAGCTCCTAAAGCTGTGTATTCGTCTGTCACGGGATAGACGACATAAAACGGACTGGCGCTGCCAGACAAGCATCGTATCTGAATGTGGCAGCCTGGGCCAAGATCCTGCCTGCTAATATCATCTTGTTACTACTTTGTGTGACATACATGGAAGAAATCTAAGCAAGTAAATCTGAATGGAGATCAGTGCTTGACGTTTACCCAAGGCGATATGTGACCTGATGACATAAACATGTGTTTGTGCAGTACAAAACATATTAATAAACAGGCAGTTTTACTTGTTTTATTTTGCTGCCTGAAATAGTGAATTGCTAGGCCTTGTTGGGGAATATAGTAAACCTCACTGATAAGAAAATTACAGCCATAAAAGTTTTTCTGGCAGGATACAACTTCTGATGGCAGGGAGAGATAACTACTGACCTTTTTCTAACTCTGGGACACTTAATAGGCTACCCCTGATTAAAGACTGTAAAACATTCAACCTACTTTGTAAATGTTTAAATCAGTGCCGTAGCTAAGGAGCTACTGGCACCAGTGCAAGTTTTGCATAAGGCCCCCCATGCACTCTATATATAACAATTATGGCGCAAAACAAAATCTGACAAAGATAACCACAGACACTGACTGACAGGAGGTACAAAAAGGGGATGGGAAACAGTTTGTTAATGATAACTACTATTCAAAGCATCTATATAAGCAATCATTACCAGCACAGGACCAGTACAGAGCTAATACTGCAATTGAGGGAAGGCCCCTCTGGCCTAAGGGGCCCAGTGCGGTCGCAACCTCTGCATAATCTATTGCTACACCACTGGTTTAACCCCTTACCGACCGCTCCACGCTGATTGCGTTAACGCGGCGGCAGCCCCAGGACCACTCCACGCAAATTTACGTGAAGTACTGGGGCGGGGTTTTGCAGGCAATCGCGTTCGCCGATGCGCGCGCATCTCTGCTTGAATGATGGAGCTCCGCTCCGCCATCAGTCTCCCAGCGGCGATCACCACTAGGAGACTGTTAGACAGCTAAACCGCCGTCTATTTACACCGTCCAGCACTGCGAATCAAGGCAGTGCTTTACTGGGGACAGCCGTGGAAGCTCAGGAAGTGATCAGCTCTCATAGGCAGTTGGCTGGGGAGGGAGGGTGGAGAAATACAAAAATAAAGAAAAAAATTGTATTATTTATTGTAAAAAACAACAACAAATAAATATTTATTGAGAAAAAAAAACATCCTAGTAGTGCTCACAGCCCACCAACAGAAAGCTCTGTTGGTGGTCAGAAAGGGTTGGGAATCACTTGTGTGCCGAGTTGTGTGGCCCTAGAGTGAGCCCTTAAAGCTGCAGTGGCCTATTTTGTAAAAAATAACCTGGTCTCTAGTGGGGTTTAAGCCCAGGGTCCTTAAGTGGTTAAATACAAAAAAAAAAAAACACAAAAAACTGTGCCAAAAATATCACTCACTGCATTTTCTTACAGTGAGAGAATGGGAAATTCTCCCACTCTTTCATTGGTCAGTTAAGTTACATGCAGTTTCAATGTCATGTGAAACCTTTAAACCAATGAGTAGACAACAGTCGGGGGATTAATATTGCTGCTCATGGCTGGTGTTTTGTAATGAGCAACGATAAAGGGGGAACTTTAAAGTGGCAATCTACGGTATTTTTCAAACAATAAGATGCACTTTTTCTCCCCCAAAACTAGGGGGAAAGTCAGTGTGTCTTATAGTCTGAATTTGCCCCCTCCTTGCAGATGCAGATAGCGCAGCAGAAGCTCTTACCTATGCACATGTTCCTTGTCCTTTAGGGCCCTTTCTTAATGAGGCGGTGCATTGCTGTATTTTTACCGCACTCCACCACCATGCAATAAAAGTCTATGCTGCAACGATATAGTGCGACATGACCGAAGTGACGTTTTCGCCGCATCCCCGAGGCAGGTCAAGAACTACGTTACTGTGCAGCTTTTGCGTCGAGTTGCGGCAATCTGCGTCTGCCCGGAAGTCATGGTAGTCTATGGCGACACGTGGATTTGTAAAAAATCACCGAAACGACGCCACGGCGCACATGCGCAGAAGTGTATTCTAAAAATAAGCTTCCGTGCACTTACGCATAGCCGAAGCAGAAAGTGAGGGCAAGTGCGTGTCACTTCCTGCGTGGCCAGATAGCATGGTGTTCCCTGAAGGCCTGTTTGTGACGGTGTGACACGCACTGCATCCCTAACGCTGGTTTATGGTGTGAAACCAGCCTCAATCTCAGCAGCTTTGATGATCTTGACGTGGCGGGGGAGCAGTGGCACGATCCCGACATCCCTTTATTCAGTCCACCAATCTTCCTCTACTTGCAGTGACTGGTGAGGTAGAAGAAGGGCGATCCCAGCGGTGGCTGCAGCTGTTGTCCTCTTTCATGTATTGCAGCTGGGGGGAGGGGGGGGGGGGCAGAAGAGGAGTGATCCCAGGCTAGTTGCAGCGGCTGTCATCTAGTTTGAAGTTCCTGCACTTGCGGTGGCGGCGTGTCAGAAAACAGGAAAATCCAGTGGTAGTTATGACTACTGATGTCTCAGTACTTTCCTGTACTTCCTTCCCCAGCATGAACATCGCATGACATGAGGGGGCGCTAGTGAACAAGGAAGTACTGAGCTATCGATAATCAGAACTACCGCTGTGATCTCCTATCTTCTGCCATAACGCCGCCGCAAGTGCAGGAACTTTAAACTAGATGACAGCCACTGCAAGTACCCTGGGATCGCTCCTTTTTTGCCCCCTCACCTGCCGCTATACAGGAAAGAGGACTGCCGCTGCAGCCATTGCTGGGATCACCCCTCTTCTGCCCCACCAGCCACCGCAAGTAGGAGAGGGCCACAATCCATCAGGAAACTGTATAGGGGAGGGAGAACCACTAAACATCAGGGAATTATATAGATGAAGGAGGGAGAATCATTAAACATCAGTGAACTGTATGGGGGATGGAGGGGAAATGTATAAGGGAGAGAGGGGGTCCCAGAGCTCAATATCAGCCCACTTTGTATTTGGGCACTTAGGCTTAGTTATTGTAGCTGGTGGGGACAGCTTGGAGGGAAAAAACTGTCTAAAAGATGCCCCTGCACCATGGATGCACCAGGTTTAGTATATTTTTTTCTCTAGTGTTTGTCCTCAAAACCTAGGTGCGTCTTATAGTCCGAAAAATACGGTACCTCTGCTTTATAAATAGGTACCTCAGTAGCTAAAGCAAAATTCTAGGCTCAATGGATTTCAACATCCAGTGAAGACAAACAGTGGCTAGTTTTTATTTGTGAATAGGCTGCTTGTTTAGCTGACGTCACATAAATCATGTAAAAGTGTCACGTCACCATTTCTCAGACAAGCCTCCCTGCATTATATACAGTGGTGCTCATAAGGGCTGGTTCACACTTGTTGCAGATCAAAACAGATTAATTTAAAAAGGATCCGTGTTTTTGAAAACTGATCCATTGTTCACAATTTTGTTCTTGTTTCCAGTACGTTTGAACATGGCAAAATGGGTACTTCCTTTATAGGTGCGTCTATTATGATAATGTACCTTTTTTAGACCAGTGGGAATGAAGTGGGAGTGGTTATGCTGTACCAAGCACTTTTTAACCATAAGGCCTTGTTTAATGTACAGTAATTAGGAGGGTTTTGGGAGTGTTTTGGTATCAAAGTACCATAGTCCTTGAGGAACTGCTTGGTGATATCCTCCCAAACTAGCTTGCAATGGTGCAGGTCACTGTACTGTCGATGTCATTTGTCATAGAGCTCTGGGTGCTCCTGGACAGTGAACATCAGGTCCTCCACATTAAAAAACTGCTTGCTCGGCAGGGTTGTAGCTCTGCTTGATCCATGTTTATAAACAGGAAGTTCGCAAAATGGCGCTGAGGGGAGGAGCAGGAAGTTTAGGCAATCCGCTTTGGCATACAAGTTGTGTGCAAAGGTCTGTGTATGAACGTAAGTTCAGTTGTTGCATTGGCTTTCATTGCCTCGGGGGGGGATCCGCTCTTTGGAAAAGATGGCCAATATCTTTAACATTACGATCCATTCCTTTGTTTTCGTGCGCTCCAAAAAGTGTACAGATATGTTTTTGTTGCAGGTGTGAACCGGCCCTAAGTCTACATACCCTGGCAGAATTTATGAAATATTGGCCTTTTTTTAAAGAAAATATGATTGCCATGCCCAAAATGTTCTTTCATTCATAGTTAGTGGTTGGGTGAAGCCATTTATTATCACACAATTGTGGTTTTCTTAAACATCATAATGACAAGTGGAAGCACCCAACCGGCCTTGATCAAAGCTTTACTTACCCTTGAAGTTTTGGTCTAATAATATACACATACAGACTAATTGGGTATTAAGGGTAATTGTCCACACCTGTGACTTGTTTGCTTGTAATTACAGAAGTCTGTATATAAAAAGTCAGCGAGATTCTGTCACTTGCACATTTCAGGCCATGGGGAAAGCAAAAGAACTGTCAAAGGACCTGGCTTTATAAAACAAGAAAATGGTATAAAAAGATATCCAAAGAGTTGAGAATGCCAATCGGCAGTGTTCAAACCCTCAAAAAGAAGTGGAAACTAAGGGGTTCTGTTCAAACCAAACCACAGTAAGGTAAACCAACAAAAACTTAAAGGAATCATCAGGCAAAAAAATAAAAAATCAGCGTTACTCACCTGGGGCTTTCTCCAGCCCCATGCAGCCGACTGTCTCACGCCAACCGCTCCAATCTCCGCCGCCATCCCGGGCTCCCCGCACGGTGCAGAGGACGGTCATCCTTACTGCGCCTGTGTGAAGCACTGCTGGCAATCATGGCCATGTTGTCTGCGGCGCACTGCGCAAGCGGACAGCGCCGCATGCACAGTAAGGACGACCTCGAGGTCGTCCTCTGCACCGTGCGGGGAGCCCAGGACAGTGGCGGAGAGCGGAGTGGTTGGCGTTGGACAGTTGGTTGCAAGGGGCTGGTGAAAGCCCTAGGAGAGTAATGCTGATTATTTATTTTTTTGCCTGATGATTCCTTTAAAGATGCATAGAAAAAGTCACAAATAACTTCAGCTGACATCCAGGCCAATCTACAGAAGAATGGTGTGGATGTTTCAAGATGCACAATATGGAGGCACTAAAAAACTTGCCAAAGGAAAGCCATTACCGAGGCAATGTCACTACATGGAACTCTTAAACTCAAAACAGCACCTAGACAAGTATCAAAAATCTGCAAAAAAAACAAAACAAAAAACCTTTGGCATGTTGAGACCAAAATTGAGCTTTATGGTAACAAACATAGACACTATGGTTGAAGAGGGGCTGTGACTAATCACAAGTTGTAATTTGATCTCAGCTGAGCCAGCTGACCGCCACAGCAGAGCACCTAGTGTAATGGTTAAGGGCTCTGCCTCTGATGTAGGAGTCCTGGGTTCAAATCCTGGCTCTTCCGACTCGGTAAGCCAGCACCTATTCAGTAAGGAGTTCATTGGGCAAGTCTCCCTAACACTGCTACTGCCTACTGAGTGCGCTCTAGTGGCTGCCTCGCAAGCGCTTTGAGTCCGACAGGAGAAAGGCGCTATACAAAAAAAGGAATTATTATAATTGGTAAGCACAGGGGGCCATATGCAATTCATTTCTCCTGAGATTTCTCCTAGGAGATATGTTTTCATCTTCGATTTAAAATAACTTTATAGCACTTTGCAATGGAAAAAGTGCCAAAAAGTAGGTGAAAAAGTCCTGTCATCATTATTTTGAGCATTTGCTTGTTTGCTGGTTGTTTAAAAAGCATTTTATTTACAAGTGGTGAAAATAACTCCTCCTGTCCTCCGCCGCCAGCTACTTTCACTTCACCGACAGGCCTGGCCACGTGTAGCCTTCTACTTATTCCCGTCCGCAATTGCGTCCTGCGCAAGGCGCTATAGCAGACAGGAACGCGCAGAAGGAGACGCGTGGCGAGGCCTGCGCATGCGCAGTAAGCCTGTCGGCCGAAAGTGAGAGTAGCTGGCGGTGGGGGGGCAGGAGGATCTGATCTTGACTGCGAGGGCACCGGACAGCTGCAGGAGGGGGTAGAAGCCCCAGGTGAGTAAAATTGATTTTTTTTTCCTTAGGCTTAAAGAGACTGTGTACGAAAAAAAATGCCCTTAGGAGGTATTCACCTCGGGACGGGGAAGCCTCTGGATCCTATTGAGGCTTCCCCCGTCCTTCTCCCTCCCATGGTGGTCCTGCTCTGGCCCTCTGAATGCACAGCTGACAATTTGTCAGGCTGTGCAATATTTACCTTTTCTGGTTTCAGCGGGGGCGCTGTTGCGGGTCTTGGCTCGGATATAGGTGGAAATAACCAATTCCATTCGGGTCCGCTCTGCTGTGCCGGCGCAGGAGCCTTCGCCTGCATAGTAGAGTAGACCCAAGGGGATCGTCTATTTCTGAGCTGAGAGCCGCTACTGCGCCTGCACGGGAGCCGGGGAGGTAAATATTTACATGGCCGCCATTCGGAGCGGCATTGCAAGACCACGTGGGTCAGAGGAGGACGGGGGAAGCCTCGATAGGATCCAGAGGCTTCCCCCTCCTGAGGTGAGTACCCCTCCAGGGGAATTTTTTTTTGTACATATTCTCTTTAGGCATCCTTTAAAGGTTAGTATGCTGTTGCTTATCTTTGAGAGCAGAGAGTAAGTTCTGAGTTCAGGTCCTCTTTAATATGGTGGCTGCAGGAGACACAGCGTCCAGCCAAAGAGCAGCCTGCGGAGACACGTCACTCCGACTGACACGGGTCCCGTTACAGGAACGCAGAGGAATGGTTTGTCTTTCCTGGTCTGTCTGCAAATGAGGACAGATGGCAGACTAGACTCACTCCAGGCTATAACCAGGACTCGGGCCCCATCGGAATAAACTGGCATCAGTACCAGCGGCGTTTCCTAACTCCGGGCACAGCTTAGACTGCAGACAGCCACACATAGCCTGAAGCCACACAGGACAAATCTCAGACATAAAGTCCAACTCCAGAGCCAGCTTTAAATATATGATCTGATAGCTCAGAGAAGATTCTCGTAAATGGTCATCGGACTGGTCATCAAGTAGGAATGAGATCTGTAATTATACTTCTGAAAATCCTCCATCCTCTACAGTCTACACTAGTCCATGACATGCTTCCCCAGCCGTATCCCTCATTCATTCCTTTATATGTCTGAGGCTAGGGTCACAGTGAGACGTTTTTGTCCTGCGTTATCCAGTCATTATAACGCAGGTTACCGCACTGCATTGTTAACCCTATGCGACGTTCACAGTGTGATGTTAAAGTTGCATTGTAAATGTTGTGTTTATTGTAACACACTGTGTTACCTCTAAACGCAGACATTAACAGACACAGGGAAGCATACATTACCTGTATGCTCCACTGTATCTACTGTATGCAACGGTAATGCAGCGTTTAGGTGCGTTGTGACTCTTTAGGTGCGTTGGGTTGTAATGTTGCGTTGCGACTTTAACGTCGCATCGCAATGCACCGTCCTATTGTAAACTTAGCCACACTGCTTTAGGCAATGGCCGATAACTTATACTGGCTTCAGCCCATATTAACTCATTAAAGGATCACTATTGTGAAAAATTGTAAAATATAACCACTTCCTGCAAAATCGATATTAATATCTGTTCTATTTGTGTAGCTTCAGCGCAAATAGGACGTATACATAAATGTTCATTCTGTTGAAATGCACGTGCAACGCAGGGGCCATCAACCCATGGCATGCTGGAGCTAAAGAGACACTGAAGCGAAAAAAAATTATGATATAATGATTTGTATGTGTAGTACAGCTAAGAAATAAAACATTAGGACCAGAGACATAAGTCTAATATTGTTTCCAGTACAGGAAGAGTTAAGAAACTCCAGTTGTTGCTATCTATGCAAAAGAGCCATTGAGCTCTACGACTTTCAAAGTCGCAGAGAGCTCTGTCTTCTGAAGCTTGTTATCTCAACTGTCCGTCATTGCATTTTCTTTTTCTCTCCAGAGGACAGTTCAAAAGTTCACTGGCCTGCTCTGTAAAATTATTTAGAATGCTGAGTAGTGTGTAAACTGTAAATATTAGACAGTGATGCAATGTTATAAAAAAAACACTATATAACTGAAAATAAAAATATGAGAATATTTTCTTTGCTACTAATGTTCTAGTAATTATCCGTCATACACAACCAATTCATTATATCATATTTTTTTTTTTCGCTTTAGTGTCTCTTTAAATTACATGCGTGCACCTACATTTAAAGTGGGATAAAACTCTGACATAACATTCAATACAAATGTGTTTTCCTACTTTGTATTACCCATACACTCATCAAACTTGCTTTGTGCATAAGTTATATTGTCTGTTTACAAATTACAAATTCCTGAGGTACAGTCTATCTGCTCTGAAAGCTGCCATTGCATTTTATTGCATAGCTGCTGTATTTATATATTAAAATCTATCTAGTGATCATTTCTTAGCTCTTTCTGCTTTTCAGCTCAGTAAAGCTCAGTTTCAGCAGTTTACTAATGTTTACTAAATGTATTTGATGAAGGAATGTAAACAAAAGATAAAGTTATCACCTTTTGGATGTGGCCAGAAGCTGTACACTGAAGCAAGGAGTTTTCCACTGAAGAACAAAGTGCTGTGTTTAACTGTTTGAATGCTGTTTCACTACAATTTCTTTTTGTGGTAGTAGATTTTATGCTGTAAATAATCTTTTATAGCAAAGAGGAAATGGTGAGTTTTTATACCACTTTTAAATGAATCAGAGACAAAGCACCCTCATGTATTTTACCATATAAATCAGTGGAAACATTAGAGAAAACACCTACCCTGCTCTCTGTTTTATTCTTCACTGCTCAGCCTGCTTGTTATCAGCCCTGTTAAAATTCCAGACTGAGCATTTAGTCTGGCTTTGCTCAGGAATCATTATAGCTGAGTCATTATAGCAGAGCCAGAAGGGGACAAACTTGGGCTTGAAAAGACATCAGAGAAGACAGACTCAGCTATAATGATTCCTGAGCAAAGCCAGACTGAATGCTCAGTCGGGGATTTTATCAGGGCTGCTAACAGGCAGGCTGAGCAGTGAATAATGAAACAGAGAGCAGGGTAGGTGTTTTCTCTAATGTCCCCACTAATTATATACTGTATGGTAAATACATGAGGGTGCTTTGTCTCTGGTTCACTTTAAAGAGAGACTGAAGCGAGAATAAATCTCGCTTCAGACCTCAGAGCTAGCAGGGGCATGTGTGCCCCTGCTAAAACGCCGCTATAGCGCGGCTTAACGGGGGTCCCTTTGCCCCCAAATCCCCCTCCGTAATGCGGGGGAGCGCTTCCTGGTTGGGGCAGGGCTAACCGCCGCAGCCCTGCCCCACGTGCGTCTGTCAGCGCGTATCTCCGCCTCTCCCCCGCCCCTCTCAGTCTTCCTTCACTGAGAGGGGCGGGGGAGAGGCGGCGATGCGCCGCTGACAGACGCGACTGGAGGCAGGGCTGCAGCCGTTAGCCCTGCCTCCAGGAGCGACCAAATGCACGACCAAGTCGTGCTGGGGTGGGTTTGGGGGTGAAGGGACCCCCTTTGTGCGGCGCGATAGCGGCGGTTTAGGAGGGGCACACGTGCCCCTGCTAACTTTGAGCTCTGAAGCGAGATTTATTCTCGCTTCAGAGTCTCTTTAAGGAGTACATTTGTCCAAGAGCAAAATGCACTGTAATAGTCATTTTGTCCTGGCAGCATTTCAAGTTCTTTTTTTTTGGAATTCATGCGATTTTTAAATCGCATGCATTTCTATATTAACACAGAATCAAACTGCTGCTTTTCCACTAGTGTGATGTGATTTTTTTCCTAAACACAATCACGCTGCCTGCAGCACTTTTTGTATGATTCAGTATAGTCAACCACTTTACCAACACGGGTGCGTATATCTACGCTTCCTTTAACACCTTTTCCCCACCAGATCCCCCCGGAGATCAATGAACGGGAAAACCCGTTCCCGCTTGTTGATCTCAGCCCCCCAGCAATGATCAGCTGCTTCTATGAGAAGCAGCGCGATCATTGTGAAAAAAAAAAAAAGTTTCCCAGCCTCATTGAACTTCCTGTAAGCGTACTTCCGACGCTTACAGGACGCATGCACAAAAAATGACTGTGGCCATCTTGTGGCCATATAGTAAAACTACATCCAAAACATTTTTCATATACAAATACATACTTTTACACTATAAATTAACTCATTACCTCCCACACTCCCCAATTTATTTATTTTTTGTAATAAAAAGAAAAAAAAATTACAATAAAAAAAACAAAAACATAAATAGTTACCTTAGGGACTGAACTCTTTAAATATTTATATCCAGAGGGTTCAACACTGTTACTTTATAAACGATGGGCTTGTAATTAGGGATGGACTCAAAACTGAAAAAAAATGCACCTTTAATTCCAAATAAAATATTGGCGCCAAACATTGTGATAGGGACATAATTTAAACGGTGTAATAACTGGGACAAATGGGCAAATACATTTCATGGATTTTAATAACAGTAGCATGCATTATTTAAAAACTATATTGGCCGAAAACTGAAAAATAATGTTTTTTTTCCACATTTTTTCCCATTTTCACATTAAAACACATTTAGAATAAAATAATTCTTGGCATAATGTCCCACCTAAAGAAAGCCTAATTGGTGGGGAAAAAAAACAAGATACAGTTCATTTAATTGCAGTAAGTAATAATAAAGTTATAGACGAATGAATGGAAGGAGCACTGAAAGGTGAAAATTGCTCTGGTGCTCAAGGGGTAAAACCCCTCAGTTGTGAAGTGGTTAAACAACGCTGCATCAGGCTTAGGCAGCCACAAATGCGGTGTAGTTTTTACTACGGGCGGGCGGCAGTAGTTAAAAGAAAATAAACAGGTTAGCCTCCATATCCCTCTGACTTCAGGTGTCCTCTAAATGCAATCCAATCTTCTGCTGCACAATCACAAGTTCTGCTATGCTGGGATTTGTAGTCTTACCACAGCTGGAGGGTGGCAGGTTGCAAAAAAGACTGGCCTGCTTCACCCCGCTCTGTTTAATGTTCCTGAAATTTCTCCTGACAACTGGCTGTTTTCATTCGCCAAACCACAACAAAGTCAAGGCGAAGGCTTCACACGGCTGCCCCCGCTCCCCTCCCCACCGCAGCACAAAGGTGCGTCTGTGCTCCGCGCCGGGGAACTGGCTGTACCTGCACAAGTTTAAAGCGCTCCTAACACCCGTCTGACCGCAGAGCCAGCCGCTGCATTAAACTGGAGATGGTAATTGGCCTCCTCCCCATCTTTATGGTCCCTGGGAAAGAGTAAGCCAGCGGTGATTACCCGCTGATTAAACGTTGATTAACTGTGCGTAGCACAAGGAAAAATAATCATTAAATATCTTTTTTTTCAGTACCTAGGATGGCTTCAACCTTCACAGATGTTGGAAAACTCCTCCTGTTCACTATGGAAAATAAAAGAAATTCCAGATGCGTCATAAGTGCTCCTCTGTTATATTTCTCTTCCATGTATACTTTTTTTAGGTTGTCTTTTTGTAAACTCATCACAAGTCATCCCACAGAAAGCTGAGCATATAAAGGAAATATATATATATATAATCAGCCAGGTTACCTCTTAATGAACCCAGGGCTGTTTCTAGACATTTGATGCCCTAGGCGAGATGCAGTAATACATAGGAGTAATCCACTGCATTTCACAAAGAAAGGAGGACACTGAGAGCCCAATATGGTGTAGTATGTACTGGCAACATGGTGAATTTGATTAAGCAAGTATAAATATACTCACAAACCAGGGTTACCATCCAGGCAACCAAAGGCAGCTGGGGAGATTAGATCTGACCCCACTCAGGAATAAGAAGTTGCTCTCTGTAGATCGGAAGAAAGGGGTAATAACCCTCCACCACGGAGGCGCTTGGCTTTGTTCAGACCTGCTATTGTTGTATGCTCCGTCTATTGCCTGATGAAGTGGGATCACATCTGCGAAACGGGGTGCACTGCACTTTGACATATGTAAATAAATACATTTTTGTTGAATATTATTAACAGAATCTTGTCTACTTGGAGGAAGTAAGTCCCCCAATGGCTCCTCTATTTACATTTTAGCTAATTTTATCCTTGTGGCGCCTCTGACTGCTTGTTCATTGCATCATTGTGTCTGAGAGAACCTTTTATTTTCAAAATTAGTGGGAGGTATGAAAGTACTGCAGTTTTGCCACGGGGTGTTCCACCGAGAATTTTTTCTATTTTTTTACAAAAGAATACAAAAAAAACAAAACAAGAAAACTTTTCTCTCCTATAATAAATATTAATATCTGACCTTCACACTACTCCTTCCAATCGGAGCAGAAATCCCAACTCATTTTACTGTCCATACAAGATTTCACACGTGCTTCATCCCTCCTCTGGAATGCCCTTCCACAACACATCCGCCACTCTCCAACCTTTGAAATCTTTAAAAGCTCCATTGTCTTTATTGTTTTGTACTCCATGTTTATATACAGTGCCACAGAATTTGTTGCTGCTTTATAAATCAATAATAATTAATATTATCATTGATTTATAAAGTGCCAACTGCCAACATATTAAGTGGCGCTGTAATAATACAATAGCACATAGTTTTCTATTAAAGAGGAAATGTAGTGAAAATAGCGCACTGAATAAAATTGCTTATTTTTTTTTACAATATTAATTTATAAATGATTTAGTCAGTGTTTGACCATTGTAAAATCTTTCCTCTCCCTGATTTACATTCCGAAATTAATCACAGGTGGCGACAACTTTAAAGTCCTGTCAGGTGATCTCTGCGGAATGTTTGATACCAATAACAATAATGCCTGGTCTTCCAGAATGCTTTGGGAGGAGTATTCCGCTTATCTAAACAGTTATAGCCAGTGATGGCTAACCTTGGCACTCCAGCTGTGGTGGAACTACAAGTCCCATGAGGCATTGCAATCCTCTGACAGCTCTAAGCATAACTCGGGGAGGCAGAGGCATGATGGGATTTGTAGTTTTGTTACAGCTGGAGTGCCAAGGTTAGCCATCACTGGTCTAGGCTAAGCATCACTGGGAGGGCGGGGCTACATACAAACATACTGCAATACATACTGTAGATATAGGAAATGTTTCTGATGCTGAAATCAGGACAATTACCATAAAAGTGGCTATCATGAATAATTTACTGTATTCTACTATATGTCACAACAGTGCCTTTTTTAATAATCCTATATGGTAGTTTACATACATTATTGCAGAATCTAACAAAATAGGCATAATAACGAACACTCCCCTCCTCCTGTTTCCACCAAACCCACAACGAAGGGAAAAAAACATAATCACGCCATCAGCATATTTAGTGATATTGAGAACTATTTACTAATATAATACACAGTCAAGAAAAAGAGGAGAGAAAAGAAAGTGAGAACAAAAAAATAGAGATGGCCCAAACAGTTCGCCGGTGAACAGTATTCTGCGAACTTCCGTGTTCGCATTTGTGGCGAACAGCGAACATTTGGCGTGTTCGACCTGCTCCCTATACATCATCATTGAGCTGAACTTTGACCGCTTACCTCACAGTCAGCAAACACATGGCAGCCAATCGGCTAGCACCCCTTCCTGGACCCCCCACCCCCCTATCAAAAAGCAGTTGCGGTGGCCATATTGGATGAATTCTCTGCTGGCTGCTGACTGTTAGTGAGAGCAGGGTCAGACTTGCTGCAGATAGGTAGGGAAAGCATTAGCTAGGTCTGTGTTCTTGTTCTTCACTTGCTGTGAAAGCACCCCAAACAGCCCTTTTAAGGGCTAACACATTAGTCTTCTGTGGTGTGTGTGTGTGTGTGTGTGTGTGTGTGTGTGTGTGTGTGTGTGTGTGTGTGTGTGTGTGTGTGTGTGTGTGTGAAACTCCACAGCCCTCTGACACCCAGAGCTGTGTGCACACTATTGCTGGTGCCTCATTAAGTTACAGGCACAGAACCACTCCAGTGCATTATTATTTCACTGTTTTCTGATAGTATTATTGCATTTCTCTGTGTGAGACACTCCTCAGACCGCTGACACCCAAAGTTGTGCATAATGTGATTTCTGCCCTTAAGAGGTTAAAACCCGACTTTGCAGCAACCCCATAATTTTTGGTGGGACTTTTGGCGTGGATCCCCCTCCGGCATGCCACAGTCCAGGTGTTAGACCCCTTGAAACAACTTTTCCATCACTTTTGTGGCCAGAAACAGTCTTTGTAGGTTTTAAAATCTGCCTTCCCATTGAAGTCTATGGCGGTTTGCCGGTTTCTCAAACATTTGCGGAAGTTCACGTATGGAAAATTTGATTTTCGCGATATCTCTACAAGCAAATAAAAAATCTCCCTGTTCATAAACTGCAACAAGAGGGGCAATATTGTCCTATAGCTGTAATCCATATAATTACTGTATATTATAAGTATACCCTCACATCCGTGGCAATGGTGGGTCCATAACTCAACCCTTCCCCCCACACTGAGGGCTCGTTCACATCATACGCGCTTCCGTGTGCATTTGGAAGCACGTATGACATGGTGACATGCAGGAAAGGCAGAAGGGCATAGACAGCTCTTCTGCTGTTCACATCTACTGCGCTGCACAGCAGTACGATGCGCTATGAAGCACTTGCGTACTGCTGTCTGCATTTTACTCGCAAGCACAGAGCTGATCCCATCACTGTCTATGGATGGGATCAGCAGCGCAGATGGCGTGCAATCGTACCTGTACGCGATGCGTTCTGATCTCACTGCCATCTGCGCTAAGTAGGTGTGAAGGAGGCCTAAGGTTTTGACATTTTTGCACAACACAATGTCAATCAACCAAGAAGACACTTTCAATAGCTTTGTTATCATAGTAAGAGACTTAAAAACACCAGTTAAAGAAACACCTTAACAACATATAGAATGCACTAAATTATTCAGGATATCCACTTTTACAATAATTTTCCTGATTTCAGCATCAGAAACACTTCCTATAGCTATAAATTGTTGTATATTGTTTGTAACCCAACCCTTTCAGTGGTGCTTAGTCTAGACTGATAAGATATGTGTGGAATTTTGACAACGCCCCACTCTCCTCGGCATTCTGGATGACCTGGTATATTTTGTACTGGTTTTAGAAATCTCAGAGACAAACATTCCACAGAGATCACCTGACAGGACTAAAGATTTTACCACCTATGATAAATGATTAACGAGTACAAATCAGGGAGAGGAAAGATTTTGCAATTGGCAAACACTGACTTAATCATTTATACATGAATATTGTAAAAAATAAGCAATTTTATTCAACTTTTTGGCAATTTTTCAGCTTCCCCAATAAGTTGCATAGTAACACAAATCAAACAGGAAAATATGCAGACCTGCCGTCCGAATTGTAAATGCAGAAAATTTGCCAACATAGATTCGCACACAATTTGAAATACAATGTGATGCCATTGAAATACATTTCGTATGGGACAAATGATTTTTCGCAAATTCGCAAAACGGACGTGATTTATAAAGGATACCCGAGCTGAAAGAAAAATATGAAGCTTTACTTACCTGGAGGGTCTTCCAGCCTCTGGAAGTCTATCTGTCCAGCACTGCAGTTCTGCTGCCCTCCGATGCGCCACTTGCCCCTCTGAAAGATCCTCAACTCAGCTGTGGCCACTAGCTTCTGCAAATGCGTGGGCGTGTCTGCGCTCCTCTCTCGATTGTGATCCCGAGGCTAACGTTAATTAACAGTAATGGGCTTGCACAGTTCACAAATACTTAAACTGCGCAAGCACAGAATGCTCCCAGACACAGAAGCGCAATGTTTGGGAGGGGCTAGCGGCGCACTGGAAGGCAGGAGAACTGCAGCGCTGGACCAGATAGACCTCTAGGGGCTGGAGGAAGCCCCAGGTAAGCAAATCGAAGTGAAAAGAATATGGAGGCTGCCATATTTATTTCCTTTTAAATAATGCCAGTTGCCTGGCAGCCCTGCGCCTTATCTGCATATGTGCAGAATGTAGGAGGAAAAGACTGGCACTAGATGAGGGCAAGAAGACACTGGGTTCACCAGATTGAGTACTCCATGCCACAACGTGCTCTCAGAGACATACAAATGCGTCTGAAAAGAGAGGGAGAATATGCTTGTTTAGGGTCTATGGCTAAAAGTACTAGAGGCAGAAGATCAGCAGGATAGCCAGGCAACTAGTATTGTTTTAAAGGAAATAAATATGTCAGCCTCCATTTCCCTTATGTTACAGTTGTCCTTTAAAGCGGAACTTTAACTAAGGATTGAACTTCATTCCAATCAGTAGCTGATGCCCCCTTTCCCAGAAGAAGTCTTTGCCTTTTCTCGATTAGATCCTAAGGGGAGTCTGTAAGGCTGATATTGTGGTGAAACCCCTCCCACAAGGTGATGTCATGACCAAGGTCCTAACAGTTTGTTGCATGTGAACCTCATTGCATTGTGGGAAATAACAGCTTTTTCCAACTGCCAAGCAAGAAATATCTCCCTCTGTGCATCAAAGTCTCAGTAACAGACATTCCTGCAGAGATCACCCGGCAGAACTAAGGATGCACCTGTGATAAATTTCAGAATGTAAATCAGGAAGAGGAAAGATTTTACAATGGGCAAACACTGACTACATAATCTCTAAATGAATATTGTAAAAAAAATAAGCAATTTTATTAACTATGCTATTTTCACTTTAGTTTCGATATCCTTCTTTCAGATTGCATATCCTTTAAAATCATGTCCTTTTTGCGATGTTGTGAATCCCGACTTAAAAGTAGTTTATTGGTTATATTTGTCTGAAGGCAGCACAGCAGTATATTGTACTGGAAGCCTGTGTTCCCTATTGTTTGCTCTCTCTCTGTGAATATATGAATATATTGCCATGACTGCTTCTCATAGCAACCAGTAATGTGTTTACAGTTTCTTCAGTTGATTCAGCTGTTCATGGCGTACTATGCGAGCTCACAGAGGGAGAGCGCGCTCCTCCTGCTACCCTTCCCTTCCCCCCTGCCCTCCAAACTCCGCAAAAGTGAATGATTCCCATATACATCATAATCAAGCAATGTTCTTATAAACTGCCCAGACTGTATTTTGGCTGAAAGCCCCGCTTTTTATTCCAAGTCAAATAAGTTCACTCTTAATTTCTGCCACCCGGTTTCCCCATCTATACCATTCACACTGCTGGTGAATGCCAATATTCAGGACTAGACCGGAGCTGCGGCCGTAACCTGCAACACTGCACCTTGTCTGTGCTTCTACAGGCCCATCTGTTTTTGTGGATTTAATTCACCTGTTGGTTTTAATCTACCTGGGCTGCGTACGAGAGGAATCGTCGCTGGGAGACTTGGGTGTAGGATACAGCCACTCGGATCAGTGAATAATGGCGCACAGCGCCTATGCATAAAGATGGCGCTGCATTAAAAAGATACGCTTATCGCTGTTTATCGTTAGTACTGCATAATAATGGCGCACAGGGAAAAAAGAAGAAAAATGTCACACAGTAACGTTATTTATCAATAGCACCGTTCATATGCCAAACAGCAGACGTTATTGCGCACAGTAACGTTATTTATCAATAGCTAACCTACATAAGCCAAACTGCAAAAGTTATTTAACTGCAAAACGGTGAATGGATTTAATGTAACACTGTCAAGGTTAGGGTTAGGCACCACCAGGGGAGATTTAGGGTTAGGCACCACCAGGGAGGTCTTAGGTTAGGCACCACCAGGGGGTGCTTAGGGTTAGGCACCTCCAGGAGGGTGCTTAGGGTTAGGCACCTACAGGGGGGTGCTTAGGGTTAGGCACCACCAGGGGGTTGGTTAGGGTTAGGCACCACCAGTGGGGTCTTAGGGTTAGGCACCACCAGGGGGGTGGTTAGGGTTAGGCACCACCAGGGGGGTGGTTAGGGTTAAGGTGCGTACACACGCCGGACTGGAGGCAACGACGGGTCCGTCGTTACCTCCCGCTGGGTGGGCGTGCCAACGACAGTCCGGCGTGTGTACGCACTGTCGGCAGACTGATCCGGCTGCTTCTGAGCGATCCGCCGGGCGGATCGCTCAGAAGCAGCCGTATCAGTCTGCTGACAGTGCGTACACACGCCGGACTGTCATTGGCACGCCCACCCAGCGGGAGGTAACGACGGACCCGTCGTTGCCTCCAGTCCGGCGTGTGTACGCACCTTTAGGCACCACCAGGGGGGTGGTTAGGGGTTAGGGATAGGTACAGAGAGGGTTCTGTGTGTTAACACTAAATAACGATAAGGCTTTAACGCTAAATAACGATAAGGCTTTATTGTTAAATAGCGATAAGCGACAAACGGATTAGCGGCAACACCATGCGGCATTATTCGCAGGCGCCATTTTCAGATGGATCCACAGCCGGTATGGCTTATCCTGCTCCTCCACAAGTTCCCGGCGACATTAAATACTATTCCTTCTCCAGGCCGCCATGGATGGTGGGGAATGAAATAATTCAGCTTCCAGCAATTGATGAAGGCTGAATTATAGTGTTTTATAAGTAACGTTAGCAAAGTTACTCACTGTAATTCCTATTACGGCCTATGGTGGCGCCGGCTGTGTCCAAATCTCCTGCGCTGGAATGGAAGTGTTCGACCTGAGCTGGTTGTTGATCGAAGATCGCCTGATAGGGCTTAAGATGGCCGGTAACGATACAGTTTAGCGAACAATTGTTTACAAACAATTATTCATATGATTGATCAGAGATGATTGCTTGGGACCACTAACAGAAAAAAATGCCCTAACCAATCTGATCAAATTAATGAAATTGATACGATTTTCGGATCGAGCCCATCAATCTGATCTATTGGTTAAGAGATTTTTGTCTGTTGGTGGTCCCATACAATCATTTCCAATCGATCATACGAATAATCATTTGTAAGCGATCGTTAGCTGGCAATGTGACAATGGGGCAGCGCATGTGCGAGTGACATCCAAAGGGCAGATTAGTATTTGCACAATGGACTCGTTTATTGCTAGGTGTCACGGACGGGCCGAGGTAGAGGCGACAGAGGCTCAAGTCTCAGGGCGCAGTGTAGGAGGGGGCGCACAACTCACTCAGCTATCATTCCCCTATTGTGTTTGAAGCAGAGAGAAATAAGAAAAGGGGATACCTGGCAGTGACTGCAAGTCAGGTTACTAGAGATTAGCAGTGATGGCTAACCTTGGCACTCCAGCTGTGACAAAACTACAAATCCCATCATGCCTCTGCCTTCCTGAGTTATGCTTAGAGCTGTCAGAGTATTGCAATGCCTCATGGGACTTGTAGTTCCACCACAGCTGGAGAACCAAGGTTAGCCATCACTGGATTAAGGTGTTGGGTGAGTTTTGGAGCCCGGGGGCGCCACTTAGTCTTAAGCTAAGTACCCACGGGGGTACAATTGTAGCTGTCGCCGCACACGGGAGCGTGTGCGCGACAGTTCGGCGGCAGTTCGGCGACAGCTCGTCGCCAAATCCCTCTGCATCCACACGGCAGCAGAGGGATTAGCGATGCGGCGAAAGCTGTCGCCGAGTTTCCTCCCCCCCGCCGGAAGCTCCGTGTGGTGTGTGTGGGTAGCTGTCGCTAGCCCGCATACACATGCGGGGCTAGCGACAGTTCCGGCGAGGTTGCGGCGACGACTGTAGCCTGCGATTGAACATGTCAATCGCCTGGCGACAGCTCCGACGGGCGACGGTTCGGGGCGCGCGCATCATACACACGGGGGAACTGTCGCCGCAACACGCGCGTGCCACGCGGTTGCGGCGACGGCCGTCCCCCGTGAGGATGGGCCTTAACAGCAATCAGTGTGTGTCGGCTGGGGTAGGAGGGATGGAGGTGCGCACTTTGGTGTCTCAGCCCTGGGTGCTGGAGGTCCTTGTCCCGGCTTTGCTTGTTGTTGAATGATACATCGTGGCATTGCTTTAACAGCTTTACACATGCTAGATTCATAAACCTCGTACACATGCTAGATTCGTAAGCCTCGTACACATGCTAGATTCGTAAGCCTCGTACACATGCTAGATGAAACTCTACCGAGGTGGCCAATAACAACTGCTTCTGCTGAGAATCTAGATTGTGTACAGCAGTACCCTGATGCTCCCCACCTCAACCAATGATTAGCCTGGCAGATCAATTCAGCCAGGAGCTGACTGAGAGCATTGCTCTCCCCACTCACCCCGCCCTCCGCGCGACATCCCTCCTGCAGACTAGCAACATGTCCGTACAGTGAACGCATGCTGAATTCTCATCCCCTACGCAATTGTGCAATGCAAACAGCAAAGCATCAAACACTGTTGAAAATAGGAGATTGCTATTTATGTCAATGATTCACCTACCTTTACAAGATCAGGATTGCTAATTTTTGGGTGGATATGTGCAATTACCCGGAACAGTCTGGATGATCCAAACATACAATAGTATTTGAATTGAACTTTTTTGTGATTTGGAGGAGTAATAACCATTTATACGACCTTCTATTTAGCCGGGGAAAGTTGTGCTCCTGAGAAAGTGAACGTCATTTGTCATAGGGTTCACGAAACGCGTCGGAAAAAATCTGAAATTATCTCGACAGGCATTTTGACAGTGTTGTTGATACGGGTATTTATTGTCCCTATTACTGTATCCGGCAGACCGTGTTAGGCCTGAGCGGTAACATAGGGACTTGATTCTGTTATAAATTCACCCATATAGGGTTGATCTTGTAATTATTGTAATAATCGTGTATTTACACATTTTTGTGATGGTCTTTGCCTATAAGAAAAAGTGTATTTGTGTGTTTTTAACATGAGATAAAATGTGATTTTATTGGTTAACAAATTATTTGACTCAATGTTTACCTAGTTAACCCTTGATCTATTTAAACAAGTTGGATTTCACTAAAAATCCCTAATTTAATATCAAGACTGGCATCTTGTTTGGGATATGGGGTTATCTGTGATATAATAAAATAATAGTTATTGTTTAACCCATGTAATCATTTGATCGGAAATATTGGGTGGTCTTGGTTCAAAACATGTCCGTACAGGGTTGGCTCTGCGCTATGACTGATCAAGCCCTGAACCCTGCCAAGCGACATGCCTCTAAGAGGCTTTAAAGGAAACCAGAGATGAACGCTTTAGCACAAAAAAAAAACATATCCCTCGATAGATTTTACAAAATAAATACTATACCTGGTATTTTCGGCGCTCTGGTGTACCGTTTTTTGTGGGTTTTTTTTTTTACTAAAACTCCATGCAAAACACAGTTCATCAGAAAAGCATATTATTTAGTGGGCTGTGTGCAAAATGAAATCACCATTTCTAAAAACCTCTTATGAATAACAAATATAGATTTACAAGAAAATGTTTTTCAATATACCCTTACATTAGCAGCTCCTTCCATCTCATCACAGCTCTCTGTGATGCTGCAAATATACAGAACAGGAAAGCAAAGCCAGAAGGGGGCAGGCTGGTGCTTGAAAAGACATCAGAGAAGACAGACTCAGCTATAATGATTCCTGAGCAAAGCCAGAGCTCAGTTGGGGATTTTATCAGGGCTGATTAGAAGCAAGCTGAGCAGTGAAGAATGAAACAGAGAGCAGGGTAGGTGTTTTCTCTAATGTTCCCACTGATATATATGGTAAAATACGAGGGTGCGTAGTCTCTGTCTAATTTTTGGAATTAAGCCTTAAAGCGCAACAAAGCTCAAAACTTCCTCTCTGCTTTAAAAGACTAGCCAAGCATGATAACCTTCATGGGAAGAAGAAAATCTTCATTACAATGTATGAAAAATCCTAAAAGAAAGGTTTACGTGATTTCACTTTTACAGAAGGCACTGAAATGTGTTAAGCCCCAGTGTTCACTACATGGAGAGATGCCCAGCCAGAGCTCTCCTGCCTTTTATTTACAGTTGCTGATAAGAACTAATTAGACATTTTAATCTACCTTAACAAACAGAACACAAAGCAGTGAATTTCTTCAACAACTATAAAGCCTCAACTACACGGGTAGATGAGGCTGCGATCCGGCGGCTCGATTAGCCGCCGGATCGCCTCTTCCGCGTCCCCGTGCGCGCTCTCCGCGTCCCCGCTCGCCATGCATGTGCCGCATTCGATTCCCCGCTCGTCCACGCCGGCGCCGCTTATCTTCCGCTCGATTCCCTGCCATTGTCCCCTCGCGGGGATCGAGCAGGGAATGGGCAGTGGGTAGTTCCGTCCTGTCGGATCTTATCAATCGAGCCGCATCAGCGACTCGATTGATAAGGCACATCGGAGCCTCATCTACCCGTTTAGATGAGGCTTAAAAGGTGGCCATACACTGGTCGATTTGCCATCAGATTCGACCAAAAGATAGATCCCTCTCTAATCGAATCTGATCAGAGAGGGATCGTATGGCCACCTTACTGCAAACAGATTGTGAATCGATTTCAGCCTGAAACCGATTCACCATCTGCTGAGCTGCCGCCTGTCCCTCCCCCCGCATACATTACCTGAAGCCTGGTCCCGGCATCTTCTCAGCATCGGCTCCCGGCTGGCATCTTCTCCCATCACCTTCCGCATCACACATACGCGTATAACTTTCTGTCACTCCGGTGACAGCGGAAGTTCAAATAGAGCGCCCTCTATTTGTACTTCCGCTGTCACTGCAGTGACACAGGAAGTTATACACTGATGCCGTGATGCAGAAGGTGATGGGAGAAGATGCCAGCCGGGAGGTGACAGCGCTGACTCACGCTGGCGGAGCAGGTAATGTATACCTGCTGTATTGCGTCGGTCGTCGGGCATTCGAACGCCGCTATCAACACACTCCCAACCCGCCGGCGACTGAGAAAAATCTTCCGCATGGATAGATCGACGGGAGTCGACAGGAACGATGGATTTCGGACGGAAATCCATCGTTCTGTCAGCGGTGTGCGCAGTGATTTCACGGCCGTTTCGATCACTGTGATCGAAACGGCCGTATTTCGGCTGTAAATCGTTAGGTGTATGGGCCCCTTAAGTGGTATAAAAACTTTTCCTTGTGTGCTGTGCAAAAGTTTGGGTCTGCATTAGGCTAGGTGCTAACATAGCAGAAACGCTAGCGTTGCGGAAAACACTGTGTTTTTGCCGCTAATGGAAGTCTATGGGCCGCAGGAAAAAATGCATGGATGCGTGCGTTTTAAAAAAAAAAACAGGTTTTGTTGCATATTCATCAAAAACGCAGCAAAAATGCACATTATGAAAGTCAATGGGAACGCAATGGTATGCATTTTTCACGCGTTTTTATATGCGCTTTTTCCCCCAAAAATTGTTTTGTGATGCATTTCCGCTTCCTATTGTCTTCCTAGTGATTTGCATAAATGGAAATATAAAAATGCATGAAAAACGCATATAAAATGCACATGTGTTTTGTATATGTCAACCGCAAACGCATTAAAACGCACGCAAAACGCATCTGCGGTACAAAATGCACCAAGAAGGTAGTAAAAATGTACTAGTTTAGTACAGCGCTCTACATCAGCCAGAAAAAGGTCCAAAATATAACACAGCCCAGTTCCTTGGTATACCAAGACAGTCCACTTTAAAGTCCACAAATTCAGGCCTCCACAACAATAGTAGGTATCACGCTCACCAAATGTGATGGCTAATTGATTATGATCAGCATAAACAGCGTATTGCAGATTACATCTCACAATCCCTTAGCCTTCTTCTTATGCGTACCTCAAAACAGAGAAGAATACATAGCGTAATACTGCTTTAAAGAGGAACTAAAGTGAAAATAATGTAGTAAAAAAAAAGTGCTTCATTTTTACCATAATTATGTATAAATGATTTAGTCAGTGTTTGCTCATTGTAAAATCTTTCCTCTCCCCGATTTACATTCTGACATTTATTACATGGTGACATTTTTACTGTGGGCAGGTTATGTAGCTGCTCCAAGCTGTTTTGGCTGTTAGAGACAGCTGTAAACAGCAATTTCCATTGTAACAAACTGCCAAAGTACCAAGGTACTCAGAGCTTCTTGTGGGAGGGGTTTCAGCACAAAATCAGTCATACAGCGCCCTCTGATGGTCTGTTTGTGAAAAGCATTATATTTCTCATGTAAAAGGGGGTATCAGCTACTGATTGGGATAAAGTTCAATTCTAGGTTGGAGTTTCTCTTTAACCACTTGAGGACCCACCCTTTACCCCCCCTTAAGGACCAGCGCTGTGTTGAGTGATCTGTGCTGGGTGGGCTCTGCAGCCCCCAGCACAGATCATGTAACAGGCAGAGAGATCAGATCACCCCCCTTTTTTCCCCACTAGGGGGATGATGTGCTGGGGGGGTCCGATCTCTCCTGCCTGCATGTGGCTGGCGGGGGGGGCACCTCAAAGCCCCCCTCCGCGGCGAAATTCCCCCCTCCCTCTCCTACCTGCTCCCCCCCCCCCCCCCGGAGATCAGGGCTGCACAGGACGCTATCCGTCCTGTGCAGCCAGTGACAGGACGTCCCCTGTCACATGGCGGCGATCCCCGGCCGCTGATTGGCCGGGGATCGCCGATCTGCCTTACGGCGCTGCTGCGCAGCAGCGCCGTACAATGTAAACAAAGCGGATTATTTCCGCTTGTGTTTACATTTAGCCTGCGGAGCCCCCCGCCGTGAATTGACAGGAAGCAGCCGCTCGCGCGAGCGGCTGCTTCCTGATTAATCAGCCTGCAGCTGGCGACGCAATACTGCGTCGCTGGTCCTGCAGCTGCCACTTTGCCGACGCGCGGTATGAGTGCGCGGTCGGCAAGTGGTTAAGACAGGTGAATGCACACCTCCACAGCTGTGACTGGTCACCCATGTGCTCAATGTGTAAACACCACACTCCCCGTGTGCACACTCGTTTCAGCTGCGGGCTCACCAGATAAAATTGATGACCATATGATAGGCCAGCTTTCTACGCATATAACAATCAGATCTCATCCTTTGTCCAGAAGCGGAGCCTTCTCCCTTAACAGACTCAAAATAAAGCTGCTATAGTGTAATATCGTTTATTAAAAGTTTTAAAGTTAAGTAGTACACTCACATTTAGGAATAAAACCATGCGCATATAATGAAAATCATCCGGATGTCCTCTCTGTTGCCAGTCTCGCGTCTCCACTCAGCGCTACGAGGCCACGGCCTACCGGTTTTCGTTTTATGACTCATCAGGGGCTTGCCATCGTAGCTGCGTGGAGACGCTTTAACCTTGCTCATATGTAAATTACTTCCTAGTTACGGCAGCCATTACGCAGCGGCTCAGAGTGATGGGTGCAGCATAATCTGATAACAGATCATGCTCTGCACTCCTGTAACCCTTCCTCATTGCCATGCATATGTACATAAAACATTAAGATACAATGCCTCATTAACATAAACACTAAAATAACAACAAATATTACTACAAAACCCGATCCCTAGCAGCATTATAACACACCCACCTTAGTTGTAACTCAATTTCTACTTCCCAAATCCATTTTACTTCTAACATGAAAATAATCACTTTTTTTTTAAGACACAAGCCTCTATTAGAGCTGCATAACAGTGCATAATATCATTTCATCTTAGTTACACCAGCATGTGACAAATGTCCCTGGACAAATGTTTACCAACCCATAAGTAATACAGTACTAATTAACTTCAAAAATTAAATTACATAAAAGTGAAAAAATGTACACAACATAAAATGAAAATATGACATAAGACGCAGCCTTTAATTTTATATTATGTATGCACCCAGCCTGTAGGTTGCCACATACTGACTGAGGTCTATATCAGCCAGTCCAAACACAACAGACAGACCCACTGTTCACACTGCTTAACCACTTAGCAACTTCTGCCACGCTTTTCTACGTCCTTGTTTACAAACACCTATAAACACATGTAAATATTTGGTTCTGTTTTCTATTTTTAGAAAACTGAGTACGTATAGCACCATCTTGTGGCCAAAAAGTAAAACTACTTCCAAATACACCATTATTCACTTACCATAGAAAAATTAAATACATTTTCATTATTTTTGAAACTCCTTCATCCCTAATCCAAAGTTAAATATTATCGCCATACTTTGTACTAGGGACACAATTTAAACATTGTAATAACCGGGACAAATGGGCAAATAAAATGTGTCTGTTTTATCTACAATAGCACATTTTATTTTTAAACTACAATGGCAGAAAGCTGAGAAATTGTGTTTTTTTTTTTCATTTTTTTCTTCTTCTTCCCTGTCAAATGCATATAAAATAAAATAATTCTTAGCATAAAGTACTGCCCAAAGGAAGCCTAGTTTTTCCCGCAAAAAAATAATGTATAGATCATTTCAGTGTGATAATTAGTGATAACGTTATTACCGAATGAAGGGGAAGAGCTTTTGAAGGGGAAAAAAAACCTGTGGTAGAGAAGTGGTTAATATTAATTCACCAGGTAGTCGACCAGTCCACACCCGGATCCACCAAGGATGCAACAATGCGTTGCAGTAAAACAAGGATGGCTGGATCTCCATCTGGATTTTTGTAATTGTAGTTTGCTTTATTCAAAGTACCACAGTACAAAATACGCAGTGTGACAAAGGGCCATAGGCCGAAATGTTGTGTGCATTTTGTGCTATGATATTTTGAATAAAGACAGGACATGGAACATTCATATTGCGCTTTTTTCTTGGTGGACTCGAAGCACCAGAGGAGTCTTGTCCAAGGTTTCCTCACTGTTTAGGCTGGAAGTCTTGACTAGTCAAGATTCAAACCCTGGTCTCCTGAACCAGTGCACTATCCAGTCACTGATAAAGCAAGCTACAACTGCAAAAATCCAGGTGGAGATCCAGTCATCTTGATTTTGCTTCCTTCTATCAGCCAGGCCAAATTATTTTGATAAATCTTTAGTGGAAATTGATTAAAGACTTTCAGTTGATTCCACAGTGACCCTCATCATGATCTCATCTGGCCAAGATATGGAAGACCATCTTCTGCCCACCAATTACGAAACATTTATTAAATACACACCCTACAAATAAAACGTGAGGATTAAAATCACCAAAGTACTCAAAAGGTTCTCAAAAATGAGGCTGGCCAAAGAGGACTTGGCGAAGAACTATGGGGAGGGAAGCGAGGAGTGGTGGAAAAAACCTGTAAAGAAGAAAAGGCCTTGTCCAAACACAGAGCAATCTGGAGGCATTCTTAGTTGTCCTTTGCTCTACTAGGAGCATCAGTAATAAGTCATGAAAGTCGTCATCAAGGTTTGTAGGATCTCTTCTTTTACGTGCTATAATAATGTCCACTCTAGGAGAACATTTTCTTATTTCCATTGTTGCTGGAAATCTCACTAATGAGCACAAACCAATAAACAGGTGGCATTTTAACTCTGTAAATGTATCCATAGCAACTTTGATAGTTTACAGCAAACGTATTCTCCTCCAACCTCCATAGTCTATACAGTTAACTTGACATAAACATCATAATACGGGAAAGCTGCCATTTTCCCCAAAACCAGACATTTACTAAACATCTGTCTCGCTGGGAACACGGATCCTTTCAGGCCGCGCAATCAGCGTATAGACTGAGATGGACGGCGAGAGTGTCTGAATCCTGGAATCTATAGATTATGTTACAGGCTATTGATATGCCACGGTCTGCCCTGTATAAATAGTCAACCTCTCTCAGCAGCTCAGCCACTCACAGCAGGTTCCGCATGGTGAAGGCCAAAGCCCATTTTGACGGACGTAATACCGGCAATTACAATTAGCAAGGCATTAAAAGTTGTCATGCTTGTGTGGGACTCAGTCATGTCTGCCGGCTGGCTGCAGAACAAGCACTCTTCTTTAATAAGGCAAAACTTCAATGAGAGAAAAATCAGATTTGCAAACTGTCTGACACCTACATGATGCAGTACGTGTGAATGTCAACCTTGTGTAATGCTGATTATTGCACTTGCTGTGTGCAAATATTGTCTGACAGACGTCTACTGTTGTATGGCTGCTTGCAGAGCAGAGCTTCTACCTAAAGCTGGGCACACAAGTCAACTCTCAGAGACACGAATAGTTCTACAGAATACATTCCAATTCTAAATATTTTCTTAGTCTTGTGCAACACTGACTTGCAGACCTTGCTTGTGTCTTTGATTAGTTCCCGTCAAAAAATTCCCTTTAAACGCTACCTGAACTGAGAGGAATATGGAAGGTGCCATATTAATTTCAAATATGGAGAGGAGAAAGCACTTGCACAAAATATAGCAGGGGTGGATACTGCCACACTGGGCTTACCTGCAGCGTGCTCCAAAGGTAGTCCACGATTTCAATCAAAAGAATGGAGGAAGATGGGCACAGCTGCTAAAATACCCTTTATTGTGGTTGGGTATTTTTGGGACACAAAAAAGCTTACAGCAGTGGGGGGAAGGACAGATCTGACAGCTGTTTCGCAGGGGCTAGCCCTACTTCATCAGGTAAATCTAATGCCTAGTACACACCATACAATTTGCTGTGAGATTTTCTGTAAGATTTACCTGCCAGATAGATAATTTCCAACATGTTGGAAATTATCTATCTAACCATCTCTCTACCTAGCAATTAAGCATTGTTCTACTCAGCAGGAGATAACCAGAAGACAATGCACCAGAGATAATGACCAGTCTCCACCAGTACTTTACAGAAAATAATCTAATTACAGAAAATCTTCCAGAAAATCTAATGCTGGGAATACATGGTACGTTTTTGAGCCATTTAGATGGCTCGATTGATAATTCCCGACATGTCCGTTCTCCCGCCCGATCGATTCCGCACTCGATTTCGCATAGGGAACAATGGGAAAAGATAAGAAAAAGAACGAATGGAAGATAAGAGAATCGGGCACGAAATCGAGCGGGGAATTGATCGGGTAGCCTGAAAAACGTACCGTGTATTCCCAGCATAACAGAAAACCTAACAGAACATTGTATGGTGTGTACCTAGCGTAAGTTGTTTAGGTGCATGTATTACATCCCATGCCACCTCAAATGTCCTTCTTGGTCACTTTGCATTGCATTCCGTGTACGCTACAATGAATTGCCCCAGAGTGGACTAGCCTAATCAGCCCACCTGTGCATACGAGGCTACTGGCGTAATACGCACGGTTGGGAAACGCTGACAGATATGATCTAAACAAAGTGATCCCTCATGCGAGACTAATATCAGACCCAGACTAACAGGTTCTCCTCAGAAGAACAAGCTGCACTTTAAACTACTCCGCTTTAATCTGGAAGCCCGATGTGGAATCTCTGAGTGAAGTAGGGAAGCAGACTGCCCTGGGATGCCCCGCAGTCTCTCTACATCCTGCCTAGAGCTGATATTAATAGAGATGAGACATAAATAAAAAACACACAATTTCACGGGTTGTTGGAGTGAAGACAGCGTTCAGAGCAGCCACTGTGACCTCACATACACACACAGCACAATTCACAGAGCAGGGCTGCCGGTCTGGGGGAAACATACTGGAGGGTGAACTGAGGACACGCAGAATGCTGCTGGACGCAGTGACACACAGGACTTATCTGAGCCATACTGACCGCCATGTGACAGGACGATGTTCCACAGATCAGGGCCAGTCGCGACGTGATTGGCTCCTTATCACAAGGGAGATTGTGTCCCGTCACGTCTGCGCCGATCACTCCTTATCAAGGAAAAAACAAAACAGTGAGATGGTGCTGCACAGCACACAAGGCAGAGAGGATTAAAGTGGACCTGAACTCTTGCACAGGACAGAAGGAAAGCATAGAGAAATGCACCCTGTATGTATTTAGAGAGTTTAGCCCCCCTATTTTTAGAGTTTAATTCCCCCTCAACTGTGACTAATCACCACTGTAATTTGATCTCTCAGCCATGTCAGCTCAGGCATCTCCTCTGCCATGCCAGAGCAGCTAATTTGTAAATAAAGAGTGTTAACCCATTGTCTGCTTCCATGAAAGCAGGAAGTAGACACACTGCATATTTATTGCAGGATTTGTATCAGCTGCAACAAGGGCATTTTTTCTTTAAAGGTTATTATGTTGTTGCTTACCTTTTAGAACAGAGTGGAAGTTCTGGGTTCAGGTCCGCTTTAATGTAATGTTTTATTTACATAAAACCCAACTTCAGCCGGAACCCCAAATATACCATCTGATAGCTTACCACAGACAATGGCAGACAATGGCCAAGCATTTTTGTCAAACATATCTCCTGCAGCTGAGAATAATAATAATTATGTAGCAGCTCAGTTGAAAGAGATTATAGCAGGCTCTGTGTTTGGAACTGCTGTAAAGCCTAGTACACATATCCAATTTTGATTGGCCAATTCTACCACTTGCATAATGTATGGGAGATTACCTACCCAATCAGTTCACAATGGGGGAGACGAGGGATGGGGATAGGGGGAGAGAGCTAAGCATAGTAAAGTATCTTTGTAAAATCCTGTGAGCGGTAATATATACCACTTAGTAAAGTTACTGATGAGCTTTACCGCTAGTACCATAGCAACAGTTGCGCTAGTCAAGTACTGCGTGTCACGCTCCTAGCGTAACCCGTGATACACGCTGCCGGAAGTAACAGCAATATTGCTGCGTGCTGTACGTACACGGCATTATTACTGCGCTTTGGTGCATCAGACCCATACTCACAAAAGTGGACACTGTAATGGGCAACCAATTGATCTGCATACAGGGAGAGCAAACCCTGTTGGGATAAAATAGTCGCTGTTTGAGGGATGGGCCTGCGGTGCAACCCTCCACCAAGGGTGGATGAACTATAGAAATAAGAAGAGCACAGAGGCGCCAAAGGATATGCAATAATTAAAAACGTTTTAAAAAGAGTTAGTGGTTGACTTACCTCCTAATTGCTGGTCATAGCCCGAAAAAAAGGTCAGATACAGTACTCTCCTATGGAGAGGGAAGGCTCTGGATCCTATGGAGCCTTCTCTGTTCTCTCTTGTTACCCTGTTCCAGCACTGTCACCCCCATTTAATTTGCCACCTTGGGTGGATTCAGAAGTGTGCGCAGTGCGGACCCGCCCATTTTTGGAAGCACTCGGAGACACACGTGCCTTCAAAGCCTCCAGAAAGCTCACAGACGTGTATTTCACCAATTAACCAAGTACACACAACAGGGTGACAACGCTGGAAGGAGAGGAGCAAGAGAAGACAGTAAAAGGCTCTATAGCAGGGGTACCCTAACTTTTTCGGTCAAGGGCTGGGTCAATATACTTCAGACTGCTGGGGGGCCGGACCATACATAAAATGATGTTGAAAAACATTAAATTTAATCTAGGTTGATTGATTCCACCCAATCATGCCCGGAGTAGAACTCCCAGCAGCAGCCATTCAGTCATGCGGCACCCAAAGAACGTCTTTGTGCACCAGACAGTGAAGCATACCCAGGTGACAACCTGTTGGTCAGCACTGTCACTTGATGCAGAATTGGATTGGAAGCCAGAGAATGACTGCTCGCTGGCTTCTACAGTATGTGGATGGGTGGTGCCAGCACCGCTGTTCTATATAAGAGCCGCTGATATTTAACCACTTTACCCCCACGCGTACGGATTTCTACGCCCCTTTTTTCCCTCCTAAAAAAACCAGGGACGGAGAAATCCGTACCTTCCGCGCTACCGCCGCTGTCCGCGCTCCCGCCGCTCGTGCGCGCGCACCCGCCGCTCGTGCACACCGCCGCCCGCTCGCCCGGAGATCAATGAACGGGAAAATCCATTCCCGTTCGTTGATCTAAGCCCCGCAATGATCTGCTGCTTCTTTCAGAAACAGCGAGATCATTGTGAGTCTCCCAGCCTCCTACTGCTTCCTGTAAGCGTCCTTCCGGACGCTTACAGGTCGCATGTAAACAAACACTCTGTGGCCATCTTGTGGCCAAATAGTAAACTACACCCTAAAAGCATTTTACATATACAAACATTACATTTACACAATAAATTAACTCATTACCTCCCACACTCCCCAATTTTTATTTTTTTTTGTAATTAAAAAAAAAAAAAATACAATAAAAAAAAAAACATAAACAGTTACTTTAGGGACTGAACTTTTTAAATATTTATGTCAAGAGGGTATAACACTGTTACTTTATAAACTGCGGGCTTGTAATTAGGGATGGATGCAAAACTGAAAAAAATGCACCTTTATTTCCAAATAAAATATTGTCGCCAAACATTGTGATAGGGACATAATTTAAATGGTTTTATAACCGGGACAAATGGGTTAATACATTTAATGGGTTTTAATTACAGTAGCATGCTTTATTTAAAAACTATAATGGCCGAAAACTGAAAAATAATAATTTTTCCCACATTTTTTCCTATTTCCCCATTAAAACACATTTAGAATAAAATAATTCTTGGCATAATGTCCCACCTAAAGAAAGCCTAATTGGTGGCGAAAAAAACAAGATATAGTTCATTTCATTGGGATAAGTAATAATAAAGTTATAGACGAATGAATGGAAGGAGCGCTGAAAGGTGAAAATTGCTCTGGTGGTCAGGGGGTAAAACCCCTCAGTGGTGAAGTGGTTAATGGTGCCGTGGGCCATATCTATAAGTTATACATTTTGTGTTCGGGGGCCAGTGAAAAAGCCTTGGGGGGCCGCATTCAGCCCGGGGGCCTTAGTTTGAGGACCACTGCTCTATAGGTTGCAGAGCCTTCCCTGTCTATAGGTAAGTATCTGACTATTTTTCGGCTTTACACTAACTTTAGATTCAAAAAAAGAAGAACAAGCGATAGTTTGAAAATCCTTTGTTCTTTATTTTAAATTTACCTAGTTTTAAAGTGCTTTGAATTATATCATTTGTTGCCTCTGTATTCTTCTTGTTTACATCTGTTTATAGTATTCAAGATCTGTTGGCCCTCATGCTACATGCAACTAGAAAAATTGGCCTACCATTGGCCAATCAAAAATGTATATGTGTACCAAACTTTTGTTGGCTTACTACCATAATGGTGCACAAGTATTTGCTGGTAATCACTTCCATGTGTCCAAAAATCAGTATGGGTAAGTTTAGGTCAATGGACGGGGCCATATAAATCTGTCCTTTGTGTTTGTGTAAGATAGGCCTACACAGAGAACCACCAGTTTACAGTGCCATCATAGTCTATGGTTATTAATTTTATGGTGTCATTTAGTCCAACTACAACATACAAGTCAGACTCTAGCCCGCGGGCCAAATCTGGCCTGCAGAGCAACACATTTCCCACTTCTCCAGGGAAGCTGTATTGGGGGTGAAGCCCTAGATAACCAGGGAAGTCATACGGGAAGGAAGAAAGTAAGCACTAGACACCAGGGAAATGTATGGGGGGGGGGGTGTCATTAGACACCAGGGAACTGTTTAGATGTGTGAGGGGGATCACTAGACACCAGATAACTTTTTAGGGATGTGAGGGAGACCACAAGACACCAGGGAACTGTATGGGGAAGGGAGGGAGACACTAGGGAACTATATGGGTGAAGGAGGGGCTACTAGACATCGGGGAACTGTATAGAGGAGGGGGCCACTAGACACCAGGGAACAGTATAGAGGAGAGAGGGGGCTACTAGACACCAGTGAAGTGTATAGGGGAGGGAGGGGGCTACTAGACACCAGGGAACTGTATAGGTAAGGGAGGAGGCATTAGACACCAAGGAACCATCTAGAGGAAGGTAAGTACAGGGGCCACTAGACACCAGAGAACTGTATAGGATAAGGAGGAAGGCCATTAGACACCAGGGAACTTTGCAAGCGAGGGAGGTGGCCACTGAGGTTGGCCCAAAACTCAGCCTCAGTGTTTTGGCACACTTTGCATTTGAGATTGACACCCCTGAACTACAGCCTGGTACGCATCTTTTTCAATTTTGATTGGCTGATTTTTTTTCTGCAGAAAATCCAGATGTGAAGATTTGCACAACAACACATGGTAAATGCGGAGCCAGTGATTTGCATCAGATGCGCTGGAAAGGCGCCTAGCTGCAATGTAAAGTGGACATGACATGCATGCTCAATATTGCGCAAGTGCTTTTCATGATCTGATTGTCTGTAGTGATGGCTTTGCTGACCACTACAGGCGAACGCCTCAGAGGAGGACGTGTTACCTACAAGATGTGGCCGTGCCTGTGTGCCTGACTGGGCGGGAGAGAATACTGGGCCCGTACAATGCTGGAATGGAGAATTAATTAGGCCAGCTGTGTAAGCATTGCATTTTATAACCACCAATTAAATGGAAGAATCAGTTCTCCGCACAGCTGCGGCGGAATACCTGATTAACTGCGACACAGGCCCGAAAAGCAGCTGTTCTCTCCAGCTCTGGAGGAACTATAGGGCCAGTGTATACCTGCTGCGGCCATGGCTCGCTCGCCCCGCTCTCTGTTATTGGAAAATGATTGTAATTTAGGCACTTCCTGAGCCTGTCAGCACTTCCTCCGCCACAGACGACCTTCAACGTTCCCAGGTCCCCCCAGGAATGGATCCCCCTAATCACGGCAATCATTGACGGGCATTCCCACACATAGGGGTGCAACCTGACATTGATTCTCCCTGAGAACTTTGACAGTCTGCAGTCCTGAGCGCTCTGGAAGGTAAAGATTTCAGGAACAATGCTATTTTAGAGGAGTACAAGAGGAATCACCGCTGGGAGACTTGGGCGCAGGATACAGCCTGTATAGCTTATCCTGCTCCTGCACAAGTTCCCGGCGACGTTAAAGACAAAAACTTATATTGCGCTTTTCTCCTGGCAGACTAAAAGTGCCAGAGCTGCAGCCACTATGGCGCGCTCTATAGGCAGTAGCAGTGTTAGGGAGACTTGCCTAAGGTCTCCTGCTGAATAGGTGCTGGCTTACTGAACAGGCAGAGCCGAGATTCAAACCCAGGTCTCCTGTGTCAGAGGCAGAGCCCATTACATACTATACCCCCTCCAGGCCGCCATGGATGGTGGGGAATGAAATAATCCGGCTTCCAGCAATTGCTGGAGGCCGAATTATAGTGTTTTATAAGTAACTTCAGCTCCGTCTTCTGACAGTGCTGAAGTTACTCCCTGTGCGCCGCTATACCCGTAATTCCTATTAACGCCTATGGTGGTGCCGGCTGCGCCCAAATCTCCTGCACTGAAATGAAAGTGTTCGATTTTAGAGAGTCCTATTATAACTAGAGATTAGAGATGGTACTTCTCATCTATAGCAATATTTCCACATTCTCTTTTACAAATTTCAATTTTCATCTTTTAAAAATATATTTTGCAACCATCCAGGCCAATGATCCTTTAGTCGTGTAGAAACTGAGCTGAAGCTCCTTGATAACCTGATGTGAAAGGAAACCCCTTTTCTGTCATCTGCACATAGGCCCCTTCAACAGCTGCCACTTCCTGCAGGGTGGACCTTCAGGGCTCGATCACACCTAGGGCGTTTGTGCCCTTTTTTCAAGCGCCGGCGATTTTGAAAATCACCCTAAAAAGTTTGTGCAATGATTCCCTATGAGAGTGTTCTCATCTGAGTGGTTTGTTTCAGATACACTCAGCAAAGCGCTGCCTGCACTATTTTCTGAGCATTTTTGCTCAATGGAAGGTATAGGAAAATCGGAATGCGCTTTGTATAGCGGTTTCCCCGGCGCTTTTAAGAATAAGTACAATGTATTTATTCTTTTCTGGGTCAAAGAGTTCACTTCCCGACTTGCGTCAGAAAGTGATAAAACAAACTGCTCTGCAAAAGCGCTTTGAAACACACTTTATACAAAATCACAGCGCGCAGCTAAGCGCCAGGAGGAGGGGAAAAAAACACGCAAAAAAATCGAAAATCGCTGCCATCAGCGATTTCGATTTTGGATATGAATAAAGCCTCAGAGCTGTGGCTGCAGTTTCTTGGAAAGGGCCGCCTATGCCTTATCCCACTGCAGCCAGTCATAACCATGTGATGATGCTGAGCCAATCAGGAACAGCCCTGTATATTGATCCACCTGTTACTGCTTTCAGTGGAGCTGTTTTAAGTCTGTATGTCGGCAAAGGGGGCAAGGAAAGGAACGGACGATGCTCATAGGTATGTGGATTACCTCAGAAAGCTTTGCCAGAGGTCAGTTGTTCTTTAAATTACTGCATAAACAGAGCGAACTTTTTTTTTTTGGGACAAACTTTACATCTTGTTTGCTTTTTTTCTGAAGACAACATATGTTCAGCCCTTTGTAACAATTTAGATGTGTAGAAACCTTTGCAAATATCTCATAAAAGACTTCAACCTTTCCCCTCCAGTGCAATATCTTAGATGAAGATGACATTGTCAGGGACTTCCTACTCCACACAGCGGGATGCAGGTAACCTGGGACAGGTGCAGACCTCTGAGACAGTTAGTGAGCCAATTACAGAAGCTGGGGGAATGAGGATTCTGGGGATTCCAGTCCAAGTATAAAGCATATTAATTTGTTTTTTTCTCTTTTTATTTACACAGAGACCGCAGTTGGCATTGTGAAACGGAAAAGTAATTTTCAGTAACCTGAAATGACTAAATGGTTTGTACAACTGTTACATAACTCATGTGTAGAGTTTCCAGGTATAAACTTACCCAGCCCGCCGGCGTGAGCGTCTATCAGCGCGGCAGCCACTGCGATCCCCTGCGGAAGGCCGAGCTCGCTGGCTGCCTCCGGTGTGAGCTTGTTCCCGACACACTCTCCTGGAGACACGACCTGGTTTCCTGGGCAGACAGAGGAAAAATAACCAGAACTCATGCTGATAAACAGAAATAAAACAGATATTCCCAGCTAGGAGTCAGCCGCGGAGGCCGCTGTCCTCAGAAGCTGCAGCAAAGCTCAGGGCAGCGAGAAAAAGGAAAGGAGCACTCTAACACGGCTTCATAGAAGCAAAGCAATCAGATTTCAGATAAACATGAAATAGGAAAATTATGGAGGCTCTAGACTGACTAGAGATGCTCAATGAGTTGCACATCACTTCAGTATGCAGCTTGTATCTGAGCCAATGAAATGCACTTCCTGTTGAATTTGATTGGGCCAACTCCAAGCCGCATATAGAAGGGCAGGGTGGAGTCGCCCAAATTATATGGGTGTTAAAATTTTAAAACATAACATGTAAATGAGAGTTAATCGCTTACCTCTCCAGAAGATACAGACACCAGTTCAACTGGAAAAATATTTATTAAAAAGAATTGATAACGCATTTTATTATCTATACAGGCACCTACACTCTACTCCTTATGCGGCTAAGGTATTTTTTGTATTGACCTGAGGAAGCGGGCCATGACCCGCGAAACGCGCTGTCAATTTTTAAAAAAATATTTTTCCAGTTGAACTGGTGTCTGTATCTGCGTTTACACTTTATGGTATCATTCATTATATCTGGTCGTGCTCTTAAAGAGGCATTGCAACAACATATAATAGAATATAATATATTATATAGGATATCTCATTTTAGGAAAATTATCCTGGTTTCAGTATCAAAATGTAGAAACATTTCCTATATCTATATATTGCAGTATATTGGTAACTAACCCCGCCCTCCCAGTGATGTCACAGGCTAGGCCTAGCCTTCTTCTCTCAGAGCACTCTGGGAGACCAGGATACATATACAATTCCCTATTTCACCTGAGTTTTGTCCTAGGAGATCATTTTTCATTTTCTCTTTGAAAAAAACTTTCAGCACTCTGTAATTAAAAAAGTATCAAAAGTAGGTGAAAGAGTAGGTGAGTAGTAGGTGAAAATCAAAATTATTTTGAGTATTTTCTTGCTTGCTGGTGGCTTTAAAAAGCATTTTATTGAGGTGTTGTGAAAATATCACTTAGGAGAAAACGAAGGAGAAAAAGTGAATTTCATATGGGCCCAGGACTCAAATGCAACTACCTTTTTCTCCTGAGTTTTTCCCTAGGGTTTATTTTCCCATTTTGCCAATTGTATGCCACCAGCAAGCAAGAAAATAATCAAATAGATTAGAGAGCCTTCCTTACTTCTTGATACTTTTCCAATTACAAGGTGCTGAGTGAAGAGAAGGTGAAAATTCTCTCCTAGGAGAAAACTAAGGGGAAAAATTAATTGTATATGTGTGATGATCCGCTCAGCTGGCTGCACAGGCAGACAGCTGTTTGTCCATTCCTCTAGTCTGTGGGCTGCAGGTCTCTGGAACAGAGACCTGTCTTTCCATTGCAAGTTTCTGGTCTGTTCTCTTGCTGGGGAATTTGCATACATTTGTTATGCAAATCCCCTACCTGCCTTCTTTGATGACTGGCACTATAAGAGCTTTATGTTTCCCAGAAGGCTTTGCTGGTCATTTCCTTTCCATGGTCTGTTCCTGATGGACACTGCTGGAGTGTCAGCCATTGCTATCTAGTATAGTTAATTCCTGGGGGTTGCTTTAGGCTCCCCTTCTAGCCCAGTCAGGTTGTATTATCTGTATTGCCTGTTCTGTCTTGTCTTGCCTGTAGCCATTGTCCAGTCCCAAAGGTGGTCGACAGGAAATGGTTCTGATCTCTGTTCTTGGAGTATAGCTGGTGCAGCGGTTGCTACCAGCTATCTCTTTTGTTCTGTCTCCTGGGATCGCGCTAGCTACTTTTCGCTAGCGCTGGGGATCCTTCTGTTCTGTCTTCTGGGATCGCGCTAGCTACTTTTCGCTAGCGCTGGGGATCCTTCTGTTCTGCTACTCTGTACCTGGATCGCGCTGGCCACTTTTCGCTAGTGCTGTGGATCCTATCTCTCGCTTGTCCCTGTTTTCGTGTGTCTGTCTTGTCTGCTACGCTTGCTGGAGGCTCGGTGAGGTAACCGTTAAGCAAGCGCTCGCGTCCTCTGTTTCATGTTTGTCTGTCGATGGTTAGTTAGGCGTGCTTGTCTCTATTGTGCTTATCACGTGGAGAAAGCGCATAACCGCGTGCACTGTTGCGAATGAGTGCGGTGTTCGCGGTTAGCTAGCGTTTGTTATTTTTCGTATCTCATTGTATTTGCTGTGCCTTTGCTACCCTCGTATTCTATTCTGATCTGCCTTGTGTCACGTCTGGCGATCGCACCTCTCGCGATCGCGTTCCTATTTCATATCTGCTGTTGTGTGTGTGTGCGCGGTCGCAGGGTGGCGACTGGATTGGCGCACACACATACAACCTGTCCCGTTGCTCAATCTCATTCGCAATCGCCTCTCTTGCGATTGCGTTATGCGCTTCGTACAATTCCTGTCTGGCATTTGTGGAGGTACAGAAGATTGGTTCCTCTGCACTCCCCAGCGCCATCTGCCGACAGGAATTTCCCTCTACAGGTGCGTAGCACCTTTTGCTGGGTGCCTGCAAATATACGCTTGTGGAGGATTTCCGCCGTGTCAGCGCACGCGTTGTGCGCTGATCACGGAGAAAGTTCCACAATCGTTACAATATGTGCCCTGGGCCTAACTTGTCTACAAAATACCCTTTAAACCGCCAGCAAGCAAGAAAACACTTAAAATAATTTTGACAGTACTTTTTCAACTACCTTTGATATGTTTTGTAACTGCAAAGTGCTGAAAAATAATTTTAAATACAACATGAAAAATTATCTTCTAGGAGAAAACTAGGGAGAAAAAGTTAATTGCATATGGCCCTGGTGTGATTTCTGTTCACTTTGGAACGCACAACAAACCTTTTGTATTGATGCATGTTGCCAGCAGTAGAGATGTAGCACTAGCCACCTAAATTTAAGAATGTAAATCAGGGTGAGAAAAGATTTTACAATGGGCAAACATGGACTAAACAATTTCTAAAGTTATATGTAAACATAATTTCAATATAAAGTAAATTTAATATATTGTAAATTTAATATAAAGTTATACTCAGTAAAGTTCCTGTTTAATTAAGACATATTTTGTATTTGCAGTCACTATAAGGTAGAACTTCAGCCAAAACATACTTGGGCCGATTTATAAAATGCAGTACAAGGAAGATTGGTGTAAAACTGGTACAAAAGTGGAGCAGTTGCTCAAAATCAATGATCTGGGCATTTGCTCCACCTTCGCACCAGTTTTGTCCTAATTTTCCTTACACGGACAGAAATTAATACTTGTTGCATATTAGCCACAAATAAATAAAAACTGAAGCTAAGGAAAAAAAAAAGGAAAGTTGTACTGAGGTGAGGAAGGATAATAGGTCTGCTGGCTGCTCTACAAATGTCTGAAGCCAAAAGATCAGACTAAGGCCCCGTTTACACTGCACGCGTTTCCAGCCGCGTTTTGGAAACGCGTGCAGGTGGCCGACACGCACAACATCAGACAGTGCATAGAGTGCACTGTCTGATGTTCACACTGTATGCGTTCCGGGCCTGTGCCAAAACGCGTGGCTGTCCCATTCACTTTTCAGTGATGGGATCAGCCACGCAACGCATACAAACGCAGATGGCGTGCGTTCGTACGCGTTGCGTTCCGTGTGCGTGCCCGTCCGCGTTTGTAATGTGAACGAGGCCTAAAGGCCAGTGCACACCAAAAACCTCTAGTAGATCCGCAAAATGCTAGAGGTTTATGAAGCAGATTTTAGCCCAGTGCACACCAAAACCGCAAGCAGATCGTCAAAACGCTAGCGGTTTTGGGAGCAGAGAGACGATATTTGGGAGGGTGCACACCGAGCGGATTTTGTATGCGATTCGCCAGCCGCATCAGCCAATGAAAACGCTTGGCTATTGTATTTCAATGTGTGGTGCACACAGGCGGTTTGAGGTTTTTAGCAAACCGCAAACGTGCAGCAGGAGGCACGTTTGCGGTTAGCTAAAAACCTCAAACCGCCGGTGTGCACCATCCCATTGAAATACATTAGCCAAGCGTTTTTACAGGTGGATGCGGCCGGCGGATCGCTCCAAAAAACGCTCAGTGTGCACCAGGCCTTACAGAGCGATTCCTAGGCATGTTTAGAGAGGTTTTCTAAACATGCCTAGCGTTTTTTGGTGCGTTTTTGTGTAGCAGGTTACAAATATTGTTACAGTAAAGCTGTTACTGAACAGCTTCTGGAACAAAAAAGCTGCAGCCCCCGAGTTTGCGTTTGTGGAAAAAACAAACCGCTCTGGTGTGCACCAGCCCATTGAAATACATTACCCAAACGGTTTTCAAACCGCTTTGTTAAAAACGCTCATGAACCGCTCTGGTGTGCACCAGCTCTAACAGCCAAACAGCAGGCTGAAAAATGAAAGATGGCAGCCCCCGTGTTTCCCTGAATTCAGGTATCCTTTAAAGGGCAGCGTTCGGAGCACAGTACTACAGGAATAGAACAGAGGAGTTTGGTGATACTGAGGGAATCGGAGACACGTTGGTAATACACCGAAATAATCCTTCCTTCCCCATGAAAAACAAATGACATTTTAGCACTCAGCAGATTATTTGATGTAGCGGAATGATGAATTACTGGCGGAGTGACTGGAGGGTCAGCCTGTCTCAGCCAGTTGGGAACCAGATGTTTCTCTATAAATCATGTACACACAGTTCCTATTCCATACACTTCAGCTGGGTAAAAGGGACATCAGGATACATAGCAGCATAACCTGGCTTCGGGACGCCCTCCCAGGCTTCCAGGAGGGGCAATCTGTAGTAGCAGATCTGTGACAACTCGCAAAGCTGAAAGTCTGAATCTAAAGACCAACTCTACACAAAAATAGCTAGTCCTGGGTGGTAACTCAGAGCTTATTTTTATCTGTGTAATATTATTATTATTATTATATATTTATATAATGCTTTAAGGCCTTGTTCACATTGCGTTCGGCTCGTGTGTCCGTCCGCGGTGGGATTTTTTTGTTTTTTTTTCAAAAGCGTTTTCCGCCAATTTTCTGCGTGGTTGCTCGTTTTTGTGGGCGTTTTTGTAAGCGATTTTGCAGAGCGCTTCCATCTTTTGATCCGGAAAAAAATCCGGAAACAATAAATACAAGGGACTCAATTCACAAAAGCGTGCTAAGTGTTAGCACGCCTGTGAAAAGGCCCTTAACTCTCCTAAAGTGCTTTAGGTCGCATTAAGCTTCACATGCTAATGTAGCGCGCAAAGTTTAGCACCACTCAGTGCGCATGGAACGTCGCACTGGTTGCGCAGAAAACATCGAACCATCAGCTGGGGGCATCCAAGGTATTGGCTTGAGGGAATGGAACTGCCACTTCCTCCCTACCCATTTTCAACATTCTGCTTAGTCGGAGATTACAGCTGAGCAGTGCGGGGTCCCCAGGGGGGTGCTGAAGGCTGTGGATGGTGCAGCACACGTAAGTTAGGATTAAAAACATGTTAAAAAATATCTGGTTCTGGGGTACTTTAATCCAATTGAGAACTTGTGGTCAGTTCTCAAGAAGCAGGTGGACAAACAGAAACCCTCAAACTCTGACGAACTCCCAGCATTGATTATGAATAATCTGTTAAGAGTCAGGCTGGGAGCACACTTAGCAGAGACGCTAGCGTTGTGGAAAACGCAGCGTTTTTGCCGCTAATGGAAGTCAATGGGCTGCATCAAAAAAATGCATATAAAAACACATATGCGTTTTTAAACATGCATTTTTAAAAATGCTGGTTTTTGTTGTTTTCAAAAACGCATCAAAAAAAGTCAATGGTAACGCAATTGTATGCGTTTTTCATGCATTTTTATATGCGTTTTTTTTTTATTGTGTTCTGATGTATTTCTGCTTCCTGTTGTCTTCATAGTGATTTGCATAAAACGCAATTGAAAAACGCATGGAAAACGCCGTATATGCGAACAGCAAACACATATAAACTCCTGCAAAATGCATATGTGAAAAGAAAAACGCGAATGCACCAAAAACGCACTAAAAACGCACATGACAGAAAACTCGCCCTTTCATGCACAGCCATGCGTGCACCCAGCCCCAGAAAAATAATGTCAGATGCAGGTAGGATCATTTTCAAAATTGGGATCGCAAACAAGACAGCAGCCCCCATACCACAGAGGTATCATGTCCCGCAGCTTTTGTCAGCTAAATAAATTATTTACTTCAAAACCGCATTACATTTTTCAAATTCTGAAAGTGATTTTTCTTTGTTTTTATTGACTTACATTACATGCGATTTGCACATCGTATGCGAAAAAAATGCAGTTCTGAGGGCAGTTCTCAAAGTACAGAAATATCACAAAATACAAAAAAAAAAAAAAAAGAAAGAAAACTGCAGGTCAAGTGCAATGCCATTAAAATACATTATATGTGCAATGAACGCAAAATCGCAATCCCGTATACTATGTATTCTGTTAAATGGAGCCTTATATCACCAATTCCTTGTTTTCTAAACGCTCTTCAGATGAAGTTGAGATGATCCAACTCCAAATCTAATATTCAAAAACGGGATCTACTTCTTCATTGATGAGCCTGGATTTTTCTTCCCCCGTGGCCAGAGTGAGCTCATCCACAGGCTGTCCACATGAAGATTTGCTGACGGACTTTATGTTAATTTTAAACATTTTAAATTAATTATTTTTAACAATTTTATTTAACTGGTACTCTTCCTAAGCCTTTATTAATGTTCAATATAATTATTTTTGGATTCTATTTTTAGCTCATTTCACTATAGTGCTCCTTTAAATAGGCAGGAAGGCCTAGTGCACACCAAAAACCGCTAGCAGATCTGCAAAATGCTAGCAGATTTTGAAACGCTTTTTCTTATTTTTCTGTAGCGTTTCAGCTAGCATTTTGCGGTTTTGTGATGCGTTTTTGGTGTAGTAGATTTCATGTATTGTTACAGTAGCTGTTACTGAACAGCTACTGTAACAAAAAAACGCCTGGCAAACCGCTCTGAAGTGCAGTTTTTCAGAGCGGTTTGCGTTTTTCCTATACTTAACATTGAGGCAGAAACGCATCCGCAATCCAAAATCTGCAGCAGCCCGGGAGTATGCGTTTCAGCAAAACGTCTCCCGCTCTGGTGTGCACCAGCCCATTGAAATACATTACCCAAGCGTTTCCACATCCGCAAGCGGATCGCAAACCGTATCCAAACCGCTCTGGTGTGCACTAGGCCTAAGGGCCCATTTCCAATGCAGCCGAACCATAGCGTTTTTTGGATGCAGAAATGCAGCTTATTAAAATCAATAAGCTGCATCCATATTGTATTGCGTGCAGAGTAAAAAAAACTTCCAAATCCTCATTCAAATAGGAATGCGCATTTTTTTAAAATGGATGCAGCACTGACAATTTTCTGGAGCAAAGACAAGTGGATAAACGGATCGCCAGAACCCCTAATTAACCTTATGCGCCCCGATCTCTATAGCATTACTGCTACAGCGGTGGCCAGTTTTGGCGTTTGGTGTTGAGCCCCCAAACCATCTGCTTCATCTACAATATGCAAGTTTTGCCAATCCATGGAAATCAAGCATGCCCATAACAGCAGCAGAAACCCCCATTATATTATGTGGTGCACCTGACCTGCCAGGTGTGAACCCTTTTTCAGCAATGGGAATCAGGATTCTGATTGGTGGTTAGAGAAGAACTTTATTTGCCCTGTCGTTACACACTGGTATAAGATTCTTGAGAGGGTTGTTTTTTTATAGGATATAATTTTAGCCAGAGGGAGCAACAATCTGAAAGCAATTTGCAGCAAGGCTTTGATGAGTCTCCAGAAACGTACATAATAGACAAGGCGGTTACAGTAAGGCTGTCCAGATATACATCCAGCATTATGCTTGGCAGTGATTACCACAACACAGAGAGATTTTTCAAAAAGACAAATTACAGGGATGGTTTTCTTCTACTTTGCACCAGGAAATTTTTGACAGGATATTTTTCTGCTATTTTTTTGTCCACAACGAAGACTGGCAAGGTATAGGAAATGTATTATCCAGATAAAAAAGGAAGTATAGAAAATACCGTATTTTTCGGACCACACAACACGTTTTTTTTACCCAAAAGTGTGGGAAAAAAGGCAGTGCGTCTTATGGTCCAAATAATACAATTCAGACTGGCGCAAAGGTGTCACCCACAATTTCCATCCACCACTATCACATGCATTGTGTCCCCATGTCCTCTTATATGCCTGCTGTGTCCTGCTTAGAGCAGCAGCCGGCCGTGCATGGATGGAGGACAATTCACAGAAGTATTGGGCCCAGTTCACATTAGCTTTTGCCAACGGAACCGGCCGTACGGTTCGGAATGGACAAAAAAATGCTGCAGGACCTAATTTCCTGGGCGGTTTTGCTCAGCTGAACGGAAACAAAAGGATTTGCAGCACAATAGCAACCTATAAAAAACGGGCATTTTACAGCACACTGGCTGTAAAAACGGACCGTTTTCCCGGATCCAGATGGCCGGATCCGTACGGCCGGTTCTGCAAAAAAGAAAAACGCAGATGTGAACCGGGCCTTAAGAGCAGGGATAGAAGAGGACAAGGGGACAGAAAGGGGGAAACAGTAAATTCGGGCGCCTGATGAAAGTGGACAAAAAGGGCGCCGCCATTCACTTCCATAATAAATATCGTTTAATGGGCGCCCAACAAGAAAAAATGGCGCCGGAGAAAAATAACGTTTTACAAGCGGCGCCTGGAGACTTTTACTGTTTTATAACTGCTTCTCATGATTACACATTATTCAATGATTTATAATTTTTTAAACATTATTTTTAAACAAAAAACAGCACAATATTTTTTCAAACGTTATTAATGCTTATCTATCACAGGGGGGTCTTAGGTTTAGGCACCAGCAGGGGGGTCTTAGGTTTAGGCACCAGGCACCACCAAGGGGGTCTTAGGTTTAGGCACCACTAGGGGGGTCTTAGGGTTAGGCACCACCAGGGGGGAATTAGGGTTAGGCACCACCAGGGGGGTCTTAGGTTTAGGCACCACCAGGGGGGTCTTAGGGTTAGGCACCACCTGGGGGGTCTTAGGGTTAGGCACCACCTGGGGGTCTTAGGTTTAGGCACCACCAGGGGGGTCTTAGGTTTAGGCACCACCAGGGGGTCTAGGGGTTAGGGGTAGGTACAGGGAGGGTTCTGTATGAGAGTTAGGTATGGCTTTAGTAAAATTCTTATTAATCTTTTATAAAACGTTATTATACATTTCACTTTTTAAACAGGGAAGATTAACGTTTTTACAATTGCCGATTTCATACACATTATTTAATGATTTATAACTTTACTAGCTGGACGTCCGGCGTTGCCCGGGTACATATTTACTAACACACAATTACTTAATGACCAAGTTTGTGAGCTTTGGGGTCTTTGGCATCAATCATTTGCATTGAAATAAAATAAATCTGATTGGCTGTGGCTCCACCCCTTTTCTGAATTTGAAGCCACATCACCCAATGGCCAAGTGTACCAGATACAGGTGATAAACAGTGCAAGAATGGAAGCAATTAAATATTCCCCTTAAAAATCAATAGGTGGATTTTGATTGGCTTTTGTACGCTTCACCCACCTTTCTGAATATTAATCCCAGTCACCCAGTGACCAACTGTGCAAAGTTTGAGAACCCTACCATTAACAGTGTAAGAATGGCTGCAGTTTACATTTTCCCAATGAAATTTGTATTTTTCTCCACCCACTGATTTCCTGACATTGTTCGGGTATGTATTTGGCTGGTGTTGGCTCCGCCTACTTTTTCTAACCCTAACACACAATTACTCAATGACTAAGTTTGTGCGCTTTGCGGTCTTTGGCATCAATAATTTGCATTGAGATTAAATAAATTTGATTCGCTGTTTGTGGCTCCACCCCTTTGTCTAAATTTGAACCCCAGTCACCCAATGACCAACTGTACCAGGTTTAAGGCTTGTGCCATTAACAGTGCAAGAATGGCAGCAATTACATATTCCCCTTGAAAATCAATAGGTGAATTTTGATTGTCTTTTGTAGGCTCCACCCACTTTTCTGAATACTAATCCCAGTCACCCAGTGACCAATAGTGCAAAGTTTGAGAACCCTACCATTAACAGTGTAAGAATGGCTGCAGTTTACATTTTCTCAGTGAAATGTGTATTTGTCTCCGCCCACTGATGACCCAGTATTGCCCGATTATGTATTTGGCTGGTGTTGGCTGCGCCCACTTTTCCTAACCCTAACACACAATTACTCAATTACTCAATGACCAAGTTTGTGAGCTTTGCGGTTTTTAGCATCCATAACCTGCATTAAAATGAAACAAATAAGATTGTCTGTTTGTGGCTCCACCCCCTGTTATCAATTTAAACCCCAGTCACCCAATGATCAACTGTACCAGGTTTAAGGCTTGTGCCATTAACAGTGCAAGAATGGCAGCAATGAAATATTCCCCTGAAAAATCAATAGGTAATTTTTGATTGGCTTTTATAGGCTCCACCCACTTTTCTGAATATTAATCCCAGTCACCCAGTAACCAACTGTGCAAAGTTTGAGAACCCTACAAATAATAGTGTAAGAATGGCTGCAGTTTGCAGTTTCCCAGTAAAATTTGTATTTGTCTCCGCCCACTTATGACCCCGCGTTGCCCGCTTATGTATTTGGCTGGTGTTGGCTGTGCCCACTTTTCTAACCCTCACACACAATTAATCAATTACTCAATTACCACGTTTGTGAGCTTTGCGGTGCTTGGCATCACTAATTTGCATTGGAATGAAACAAATCTAATTGGCTGTTTGTGGCTCCACCCTCCTTTCTCAAATTGAACCCCAGTCACGCAATGATCAACTGTACCAGGTTTGAGGCTTGTGCCATTAACAGTGCAAGAATGGCAGCAATGTAAATATTCCCCATGAAAATCAATAGGTTAATTATGATTGGCTTTTGTAGGCTCCTCCCACCTTTTGGAGTATTAATCCCAGTCACCTAACGACCAACTGTGCAAAGTTTGAGAACCCTGCAACAGTGTAAGAATGGCTGCAGTTTACATTTTCCAGTGAAATTTGTATTTGTCTCCGCCCCCTTTTTGGTTATGGGAATAAAAAGTATCCTATACTTTATTCCAGGTAATGTACTATGTGTGTGCCAAATTTCCGTTCAGCCATTTTTGCGTGATTTCCCATTTATTATATTAGTAGGATAAAACATTATTTTTAAACGAAATATAGCACAATTTTTTTTTAATTAAACGTTATTCATGCTTATCGTTTAAAACCCTGCGCCCTTTTTTCCCCGACGCCCTTTTTTAACGTACGCCAGAAAGGGACACGTGAGGGACAGAAGAGGACACATGACAGACTGAAGAGGACACATGAGGGACAGAAGAGGGTACAGGAGGGACTGAAGAGGACACATGAGAGACAGAAGAGGACACATGAGGGACTGAAGAGGGTACAGGAGGGACTGAAGAGGGTACAGGAGGGACTGAAGAGAACACAGGAGGGACAGAAGAAGACACAAGAAGGACAGAAGAGGACGAAGGGATAGAAGAGGACATAAAGGGGACAGAGGAGGACACCGGGGGACACAGAAGGAAACAAAAGGTACAAGAAGGACACAAGAGATACATAATAATTGGGCAGAACATCCACAAGACGCCCCTGCACCATAGATGCACCAGGTTTAGTATATTTTTTCCCCCTGGTTTTTGTCCTCTAAACCTAGGTGCATCTTATGGTCAGGAGCGTCTTATGACCTGAAAAATATGGTATAGATTTTACATAGTCACTTTGCCCTAGAGCCCCCACTTTGACTTGTAGCATACAAGTACAACATCCCCGTCCATGACTTGTTCCCTATTTGCAGCCACCATCTTCAGCAGCAGTCACCCCAGGCTTGGACCTAGGTGGCCTTTTCTTAAATCCAGCCTGGTGCAAAGAATTGGGTAGTGTGTCTGTACAACAATCATTTCTGAAATGTCACCTGAACTATCTACAAAGGATTATTTTGGGTGACAATGCATATGAGTAGCTTTTGTGCAACTCCTTATTTCCTGGAAAACAATCTCAGTTCTGGGCTGCTCTAAATCAATAAGCTTATAATGTCAAGCTGAAGAATTACATGAAGTCCTTTGTTCTTGTACATTATTGTGAAATTCTATCTTTCTTAGGAATAAGCAATCCCTTCAGTTCAGCTCTACACAGTGCTAAGATAAAAGACACAGACTATTTCAAGCTTCAAAGTTTGGTTCTGAGAGCACAATCACCCAACCCCTCTAATGTGAGCCCAACACAATCTGTCACCTTATGGTGGCCATACACGGTACAATAAAAACGTTCGATTTTCCCGTTTATTCGAGCTAAATGATCGAATTGAATGAAAGTTGAATTTTTTTTTTTCAATCAAGAAATTCGAACGATTATTCCGTTTTTTCGGGAAAAATGATCGGACATGCTGGAAAAATCTTTATATTCGATCTAACGGAATAATCGAACTAAATTATCTAATTGAAAAATTGTACCATGTATGGCCACCATTAGGAGCATCTGTGCCCCTGCCAGCCACTCAGTTGGTGCAGGTGTGGTAAAATAAGTAACAATGCTTCCTGCTTTATGCAAGTGATTACTCATAAAGGAAAATGAAATACTTGGGCTGTCCTGAAACACAGGGTACAGATTCCAGGCTGGAACATTGGGCCTGATTCACAAAGCGGTGCAAACTGTTTAGCACGGGTGTGCTAAACAGTTAGCATGTGAAGTGCATTTCGCGGACTTTTGCGCTCGCAATTTGCCGCAAATTTCTGCGCAAAAGTCCGCGAAATGCACTTCACGTGCTAACTTTCTGAAAAAAGTTAACTTGAAAGTAAATTTTTAATAAGTCAGTTGCAAAAATATACGTGCACTGATACATGTTTATTGGATATTTTTTAGCAAGACTGGAATGTGGAAGATTTCCGTTTGTCCGGTGCTCTCAGTTCAGTCAGCCCTCTCACTAGATTCTCTGGTGTTAGGGGGCTTATACACATCCAATTTTGATAGCCACACAGCCCTGTTTATCACTTCATTTGGTCCGATATTCTGGAGGGCAGGACTTCAAGGCGGCAGAGCAGGGGAAGGAGACATTATAAAAGGCTTTTCTGTATTCCTTTAGATGTAAATATCTGTATACTTGTATACAGAAGAACTCCCTCTAGTGGCTGCAGCACATCTAAAAGGATGCGAGGGATGAACTGGACAGAAAAATTCAACTCATGCACACAGACTCACAGCTTCCTACCTGACCTGCTCCACAGTCCACAGTTGGTAAGTGAGACATTACCAAGCAGGGCTCATTGAATTGAAGCATGTTTGTTCGCTAAATTTCCGAACTTCTTCGGCATGTGGGAAATCTTAGTGAATTTGGAAAAAAAAGTGTAAAATACCGAATGCGGTATTTTACAGACCTAAATTATTTTACCGAAATGCTGTAACCCTCTAAAAGAGGGTGCCAAGAGTTTTGCTAATCCATTTCTATGTGTGAAGTAGCTTCGGCATCTAAGGCTAACTTTCGCCTTAGATGCTTGTCTGTGGAACCAAAACGGTGCATGGGAGAGGAGTGGAGGCGTTGTAATGGTCGCATAGACTGTTGCTACGCGACCAAAGCACACAGAGCAGTGGAACTTTCCAGAAGCCCCGCGCGGCCTGTCGGAAGCTACAGCGCAGGCGTGGAGGGGCAGAGCTAGAAGCCTGAGGGAACTGGTCAGAGCCAGCCAGAGCGCGCCAGAGAGTGAGAGAGAGCGGAACTTAGGAGATAGAAGCAGCGGTGAGGAGCGGGAAAGGAGGCCACGAGGAGAACGGCTGTAGCAGTCACCCCAGAGACTAAGAGGGGACCCGGCGGCCACGCAGAGACTACAGTGGAGCAAGTAAGGCAGAGGCAACCCAGCCAGACAGTGACCGGAGACCAGAGGCAGCGTGCACAGAGTCCATCCGAGCCAGTACGGACAGAAAGGACCCCGGCAGTCAGATGAGTATTAGGCCTTAGAGCCAACTTCAAGTTACAGTGTGTGTTCAGTTAGTAGCCAGAGCCAGTGTTCAGCGGAGGCTTGCTGAGATAGAAATATAGCAACCCAGAACCTGAAGAGGCCAAGTCTGTTCAAAGTGCTGTTACTAGAGACTGTTTGTGTGCAAAGATACAGAGACCTGTTGATGATACAGTTGTTGATGCAAGATAGAGCTGCCCAGCTAAAGTGAAGAAATCTTCTGCCGCTTATATAAAGTGTTTTGAGTGTGAAGGCCTTGCTGTCACTAAGAGACATTAACAGCCTCCACAAGTACCCCGCAGGGCTGACACTGCCCCCCCGCTTGCATTAAGTCCTGTTATGACGTCCAATGCGACGTTTTCGGCGCATGATCAGGGGCTGGCCGAGTCGTCATCACGGCAATGTGGTGTGCGACGATCCCGGCACACAGCGGATGTGACGCGGTGGAGGGTAAGCCCGCGGCGGAAGTGATGCGGTTTCCATGACAACATGCACTCCGAGCGCACGGTAATGGCTGGAACTGCCGTGGCGCGAAGGAGCGACCTATTAGGTTTGAATGGGGCTGAGTCTCCACCCCTACTGGCACCGATTGACATGTTGGGGTGAGTAAACACTGCATCCGTGGGAACCTTGTGGTGGCAAAATATGCACGAGCTTAGGTGCTAGATTGGCATGATCTCTGCATATACTGTTTAAATGTGAAAATTGGCATGCATGATGACCTGTATTGTATGGATTTGTAATATTGTTTACATGTGATGTAAGGAGTTTTTGGGAGGCGTTGTTCTCTGATTGTCATGGGTGGCTGTCCACCTTATAGAGTATATATTTGATGTGCACTGGTGTGGTGAATTGTTTGTTTGCACTATCTGAAGAAGGGGACCCGCTGTGGCCCCGAAACAATTGTCATTTTTTACGTGTTATGAAGCAATAAATTGAGACAACTTGCATCTTGAAATGGTGTGCTGACCTGGACTTTTTGCCTTACTGTTAAGTCCTGTTATAGAGACATTGTTCCTGTCAAGTCCGTTTCAAGTCAAGAGTTAAAGTTCATGTGTTCTTCTGTGCTATGTTCTGAAGTTTTACTGAGAATTTGATGCAAGAAGTGAACCAAAGTGTGATTTACGCATAATACCTAAGTACACGGTCCTAAAGAAACCGGTAATTACTAAGGCCGTGAGAGTAAAGAGAACCTGTCAGTATTAAAGAAGATAAGTGAAAGAGGAGGAGTTGCATTGCGTCCTGTGATACTAAAAGTGTGCTACAGTAAGGAGTGAACTGATCTTTGATCAAGATACAGAGTCCACTTACTTGGAGTACACGTTTTGCAACAACTCTAAATTAGAGCTTATTCAGCCTACAAGTCAAAGTGCACTAAACGAGTTATATTGTGGGAGAGTAATTTGGGTGGCATAGCTGCGTGCATTCGTCACTTTATATTTTATTTTGTTTACTTTTATTTTCCTAATCCTGTTTGATTATTTGATTTGTATTTTATTTTGTTTGTTATTTTGGGAGGCCCCATCCAGAGGGGTGTGTTAAGTGTAAAGTGGGTTTGTAGTAGATTATCAAGGGTAAGGAGTCTGAGAGATCTGTGAGCAAGGTGATTATCCTTTTTGGTATCAACCAACGAACGGTGCAACTATACATATATATAAGAACTGTCACGAGTTCCCCAAGGTTTTGCTGAGCAATATAGCTTGGACTTGGTTAGAAGAGACTGAGAACTGTTTAGAAACTTAAATTACTCAGTAGACCATCACCTTCCCCAGCCCACTCCCCAACAGTGGTACTGTGATGTAAACATGCTGTAAAGTGATTGAATTGTTGTACAAGAAGACCTTTGTACCTAAAATTTTATATATAATTTATATGTAACTTAACCTTTTTATTCTGCAACATTTACCGGTGCACCGGCTGTGAAGACTAGGAGATTGTGTATTTTGACCTGTGATGTGCAAGGGAGGTGTATTGTGTTGTTGAAGTGTTACGAGTTGAGTGAAACTACAATGACCACTGTTAGGTCACAAATAATTCTTTGATAATTTCATCTGAGTCAGTGTCTGGTGGATTCCTCTCAGCCGGAGCCAAGTGCTAACGGATAAATCGGGTTACACTGCCCTTAGTGAATTGAGGCTGGCTTCAGAACTGGAAAGAAAAAAAGGGGGCATGATGTGGGCTTTCAAATTTCATTAAAATGGAGAGATGAAAGAAGTCAAACAGAATCCTACCATGTTGTAGGAAAGAGAAGTAGATGTGTTCATTCTGCATCTCATTATTTTTCAACAAAAAAACTTCTACTACCTACTGTAAATGACAGCAACATAGGAGAAAAGTAATTTATGGCTCATTTTACTCTGTACAGAATGTACTTCTTATTTGTATATGTTTGCACATATTTTAAATTTTACAATTTTTCGACTTAGTGCCCCTTTAAGACTCGTCTCTGAGTCTCTTTAAAGTTACTTTTATTCAACCAGCAAGTAATTTTTTGATGGGAAAATAGGTGTCTCCCAAAAGATAATAAGACGATGTACAAAAGGCATTATTGTGGGAAAAAACATTTCTCAGCTTTTATGTACATTTAAGCAAAAAGCGAGAATTCCAAAATGATTCATACCCTTCAGAAACTGCCACAGTCTGTTACTATTCCAAATAGTCCAAGTTGTTCTAAAGCATCCTAATTACCCTGATTAATTGGGAACAGCTGTTTTAATCAACTCAACAGGTTAAAAACAACAGTCTCTCTGCAGTTGGTTTGTGGACAGTCATGGCTAAGACCAAGGAGCTCAGTGAGGACCTGTGGCTGCGCATTGTGGTTGCTCACAAGTCAGGAAAGGGCTACAAGGGCATTTCTAAATGTTTTCAAGTTCCAGTGGCTACAGTGCAAAGTAGTATTAAAAATACAAGATGTTCCGCGCTGTGAAAAATTTCAGAGGACTTGGTCGGAAGCCAAAAGTGACACCTGTGCTGGCCAGGAGGATAGTGAGAGATGTGAAAAAGAATCCAAGGATCACCACCACAGACATCCTGGTGAATCTTGGCTCTGCTGGTGGCAATGTCTCAAGGCAGACAATCCAAAGGACACTGCCCACTGCTGAGTTCCCTGGATGCAGACCAAGGAGGACGCCACTTCTCCAGATAAGGCACATAAAAGCTCGCCTGGCCTTTGCAAATGCTCATCTGGACAAAGAAGAAGACTTCTGGTCTTCTGTGTAATGGTCAGATGAAACAAAAATTTAATTGTTTGGTCATAATGATGTTTCCTTAATTTTGCGTAAAAAAGGAGAAGCCTTTAACTCAAAGAACACCATCCCCACTGTCAAACATGGTGGTGGGAACCTTCGGGGTGCTTTCCACCAATGGACCAGGGAACCTAATCACAGTAAACGCCACCATGAAAAAAGAGCAATACATGAGGATTCTAAACTACAACATCAGGCAGTCTGCAGAGAAACTTGGCTTTGGGCACCAGTGGACATTTCAGCATGACAATGACCGAAAACACACAGCAAAAGTGGTGAAGGAATGGTTAGCAAACAACAACATTAACGTTTTGGAGTGGCCTAGCCAGAGTCCTGACTTGAATCCAATTGATAATCTGTGGAGGGAGCTAAAAATCAGGGTGATGGCAAGAAGACCCTCCAACCTGAAAGATTTGGAGCTCATTGTTAAAGATGAATGGGCAAAATTACCTGTGGAGACATGCAAAACGATGGTCTGCAATTACAGGAATTGTTTGATTGCTGTAATAGCCAATAAAGGCTGTTCTATGGATTATTGAGAAGGGTATGAATAATTTTGGACTAGATACTTTTTGCTCCAATGTAAATAAAAGCTGAGAAATGTTTTGTTTCTACAATAATGCCTCTTGTACATTGTCATATTATCTTTTGGGATAAAACCCAAACCCATGTCATTTCCTGTCAAAAAATTACTTGCTGGTCGAATAAAAGTAACTTTAAGACAAAATTTGCCAGAGGTATGAATAATTATGGGCAGCACTGTATATAGTGCGCATTGCGCAAATAGTGCAAGCCACTTACCTAGTTAATTCAGAGCTGTTAGGGTAACATGCTTTATACTTCTTGCATAACGCACATTACACTAGCAAGGCATACATAGAAAGAGAGGGAGGGGCCATTTAACATGTACACGATGGCCCACAGCTCTCTAGCTTTGCCGCTGACAGTCCACCTTACTACATCCACTGAGAGACTCTTGTCAGAAGTGAGGAAGCTGCAGAACTTTCAGGACTAAGTCTGAGGAACAAAAAACCAGACAGCCTTAGCAGGCCCAGATGTGTTCTCAGTTAGAATATAGCGACATGTTAATAAATGATCATTGCCCTTGTCGCTTCCAATTACCCAACATAATTTTACCTGCCTGAATGATAACATTTTCTCTCCATCTTAATGAGATCTGAAAGCACACAACTTGCCCCCCTTTTTTTTCCTTTCCAGTTTTGGAGCCTCACAGTCATTTTTTTCCCCATCCTATATTGTGAAATATTTACATCCTCTTTCACTGACCACATAAAAACAAGGAGGGTCTGTTTTCCCAGAGATCCAAGCTCGTAAAGTATCGTTCATTTACGCTGACTCTGTGGGAAGAGGAGTTTGTTTAGTTTTGTGGCCTGAGCAGCAGTATATCATAATTTCTAGAGGCAGGAAATTCTGGGGTGTAAATATGGAGGGGTACAACAGCATTGGCTAATGAACCCAGGAGGCTAGAACACAGATCATAGCTGACCAGCCTGCATCTATACCATTTGCAGGCCTCTATGCAGGCCTCCTAAACAAGGACCTGTACCGACTGCAATTAGTACAGAATGCAGCTGCCAGAGTGCTAACAAACCAGCCTCGCCACTGTCACATTACACAGATCCTTCACTTGCTGCACTGGCTACCTGTAAAATGGAGAATACTCTTCAAGATGGGATGTTGACATTCAAATCCCTACACAATTTGGACCCTGGATACATGAAGGACTTTCTGAAACTGCACCACACCTCTAACAACCTCAGATTAGCAGAATCCATAAACTTGGTCACTCCCAGAGTGCACCTCAAAACCTTTGGAGACAGAGATTTCGGTCATGCTGCTCCTGTCCTTTGTTATTCCCTACAACACTTAGTACAGATAGGTCTATCCCTGGAGTTATTTAAATCCAGACTGAAAAGCCACCTGTTCAGCCTGGCATTAGCGGAATTCTTCCTCTGTAACAAAACTTGCCAATCAATCAAATACTGGTCTGAGCCATGCTTAAGCGATTTGAGCCCTATAGGAGAAATGTGCTTTACAAATGTTGTTTGTTGTTGTATTTAAAGCAAATATGAAGCGATGCTGAAAAAAAAATTAGTTAGATACTCACCTATATAGAGGGAAGCCTCTGAATTCCATAGAGGCTTCTTAGTCCTCTCTCTGTGCCCTCAGTCCACTGCTGTCCCTTTGTTGACGTTATTTGACCACCTGCTCCAATACACCTTCGGATCGGCTCATGAAGGCTTGGTAAGTATTCGCCTCCCTAAGTACTTCTGAAGACGAGCGGGTCCGTAATGCACACACATGTCTGGGCTCACACATGCACAGTACAGATGCGTCTGTCTTTAGGTGTATTCAGGGACACGAGTGCTTCGGAATAGTGTTGGTGTTGGAATTTGGAACCACGTGATTCGGAAACGGAACAGCCACATTCAGCACCATTTCAGCACCGAATAGCAAGGATTCCATAGTCTTCATTGTCAAGTGCTTGATTTGCCTCTCAGCTATTGTGCAAGCCAAGCACCAGCTATCAGTTACAGTGAATGACTTGGATGACTGTGTTCAGATCGCACAGGTACCTGATTAATTCCCCATAACTGATAGACAGTGTTCTGGCACCTGAATCAAGCACCCAGTGCTGCAACCTTGCACCGGCAGGCTCTATGGTGGATCCCAAATGAAGTCAATTTATCAGTGCTTAGATTAAGAGCTTGCTTCCACTAGGTGTGATTCTGCCCGATTTTACTCACAGGAACTCGTAATCGCAGCCTCTTAAAATCAACAGGCTGCTTCCGAATTCATGTGCATGAAAAAACCTAAAGCGCTGCTTCAGAGTCATGGACAACGCATTCAAATCGCTTGGGAAACAGTGCTAGCCACTTAAAGTGAACAGAGACGAAGCACCCTCATGTATTCTACCATATACTGTATATCAGTGGGAACATTAGAGAAAACACCTACCCTGCTCTCTGTTTCATTCTTCACTGTTGAGCCTGTTTCTAATCAGCCCTGATAAAATCCCTGACTGAGCATTCAGTCTGGCTTTGCTCAGGAATCATTATAGCTGAGCCTGTCTTCTCTGATGTCTTTTCAAGCCCAAGCCTGCCCCCTTCTGGCTCTGCTATAATGACTCAGCTATAATGATTCCTGAGCAAAGCAAGACTGAATGCTCAGTTGGGGATTTTATCAGGGCTAATAACAAGCAGGCTGAGCAGTGAAGGATGAAACAGAGAGCAGGGTAGGTGTTTTCTCTAATGTTCCCACTGATATATATGGTAAAATACATGAGGGTGCTTTGTCTCTGGTTCACTTTACGCCACCATGCTGCCATACACTATGTGCAAGCCATGCCACCAATTAAACAGAGCATGAAATTTGGATACCCTAGGCTAATGAACAATTTGGGCACCCATAGGCGCTAATGCAAATATTGGCTATAAGGTGCCTAAATCAAAAATTTGGGCATGCAACAATTATTTCAAAAATTACAGCAATATAGTTTTTGAATTTTTTTATCGATTTAAAAATTACGTTATAGTTTTTGACATTTTTAAAGCTTAGTATTTTGAAATTATTCATTTTTGAATTTTATTGTTGTGAAGTGTTATGTTTTCTTTATAAGGCTAGGAGGGGGGGGGGGGGTTAGGGTTAGGGCTAGGCGTCAGGAGTGAGAAAGGGTGGTTTTAGGGTTAGGTGTCAAGAAGGGGGGGTTTTAGGGTTATGCGTCAGAAGGGGGTTTTAAGGTTAGGCATCAAGAAGGGGGGAGTTTAGGGTTAGGCATTGGGAAGGGGGGTAAGGTTTTTGTGTGAAGAAGGGGGGTTTTAGGGTTAAGCGTCAAGAAGAGGGGGTTAGGCGTCAGTAAGAGGGGGCTCTGAGTCAGAGTAGTAGGTTAAGTTGTCGTAAAATATTGTTACTATATACCAATATTGAATTATGATAATTTACTCAATTTACACTATAAAAATGAACAATATCGGTAGATATTAATGATGATTTTATTAACAAAAATGGGCACCCATTCTTTCTTGCTAGCGGCTATTTCATATACGCCCAATTTAGGCCTCATTTCTGACAAAATGTCATCCTATGTTAAGCAAGGCAAGTGGAAAAAAATTCAGTTTGAAAAACAAAACAAAACATGAATTAGCCTTTTTAAACTTTATAAATGGTTGGAGTACAGCACAAAACAACCCCCGTCTGAAACTCCTACAACACTCCTCAGTGGCGTGGAGACACATGGAAAGAGCGCTCTGTACCAAAAAGAAATTCAACGCTCTGCCCATTTCAGCCAAGGTTCCATTTGGAACACGGTGAGCTTAGCACACAAAACTATAGGCTTCAGTTTCCATAAAGCCCTCAATAATTACACCGTATCACTTGTCCAGGCAAACAAAGGCTACTGATTGGCTGGACGGGCACCAGGAGGTTGGAGAAGATAATAATTAGTGTATTTTTTTCTGCTGCGCTCTAAGCATTCAGGCTGTGTGAGGTGTTTACATGCTGTACAGCTGACTGGGGGCTGAAACTGCAGTGACAGCAGAAAGTGTTAACTCCTTGCAGCTGTGCAGACAGTGCCTGCTGGGAATACTTCTGTCCTACAAACTCCAAACATAGTTATATTAAATGCAAATGTTCAGATATGGTCCTGGATGAATTAACTGTGGACTGGTTGATCGTTTTTGGCTTCTGAGCCATCCTTGGCATCATTGCACATGCAGACAGTGCCTTTGCCCAGTGTTCTAGTGGTATATGTTTCGTACCATATACCAATATTAATGCACCAAAGGTCATATAGCTGCCATATCACTTCATTACAATTAGGGATGGTCAGAAATGGCAATTTCCGATTCCGCGGTAAATCCGCATTCCGCCATTGCCTAATACCGATTCCGCTTTCCGCTACCAATTTCCACATTCCAATGCGGAATTTCCGCCGGAAATCGCGGAAATTCTGCCAAACTTTAACATCGATTTTCTCAAAAACTATAAGGTCTTTTTGAAAACTTATTTTTGCATCTTGACTAAGACTTACGGGAGCTTTGCTATTAACCACTAAAGTCGGCGGATTTTTACTGTAATGTAAATGCAGAAAATTGGCAGATGCAGATTTTCTGCATTTTACATTACAGTAAAAATCCGCCGACTTTAGCGGTTAATAGCAAAGCCCCCTTAAGTCCTAGAAACACCAAATTTTCAGGGTTTATTAAACAGAATCTCCTGAACAAGATGCAAAAAAAAGTTTTCAAAAAGACCTTATAGTTTTTGAGAAAATTGATGTTAAAGTCGGGCGGAATTTCCGTGATTTCCGGCGAAAATCCGCCTAACGCACTTGCATTACCGATTTCCGCATTCCGGTGCGGGAAATGCAATTTCCGATCGGAATTTCAGAAATTGCATTTCCGCGGAATCCGAATGAGCATCCCTAATTACAATATATACAGTATGTTGACTTATACATTAAAAGCTGCAGATAAAATTGAGTCTTGTGGTCCCTTTCAGCACTTTGCCATAACAATAGCAACATCTGTATCACAGCATGGTCATATTAAGGTCTCCTGGATTTCCTAATGATTTGTTTTTTAAACCATTATGGGGAGCTCACCAAAGGTTGAAGCATGGAATCATTTGATATTTAACAGTCAAAGAAGATGGACATGGAGGTACACAGGAACGGATTTCTACAAACGCCACAAAGGCCTGGGTCTTGGGCACCTGCAGCCCAAAAGGGTGTCTGGACATAAGAGGGGCAGGTGAACTGGGAAGACAAGGATACAAATTGAAAAGGGAGGTTGGAAATGGAGAGCAACTCATGGGAAAAAGGGTTGCTGCTGCCCAGCAATGTTGTGTATGAAAGAGAGATGCTGTTGTACATGGTTAGTACACACAGGAGGCTGCACATGCCAGGGGGAGGCCCTGCTGCACATGGAGGGAAAGTAACAAGAAAGTTGGCCTAGAGGCGCTAAACGTATAAATCTGGCCTTGGAGGTACAGGGATGTTGGAAAAAAGCTACAAATGGTTTTGGGATCGTATCTAAAAGTAGTTCTACAAAATATATTTAAACTGTAATCATCTTTCAGTTTAAAACTGTTTCTCAAATAATAAAAAATGAATTCTACATTTATTAAAATGTATATAAATGATTGCGCCCTCCCCCAGATAAATCATTAATACAGTCAGGAGAATGGACCTGTTTGAACCTGCTGTCCGTTATTTTTGAAGTCGAGAATGAGGAAGCCTTTTTTTAGTGATTGTGATTTGGGGAGCAATTGCGAATTTTGAAACGACAGCATTTTCTTGCAGAGGTGAGCTCAAGATGGATGCTCACCCACAATGAATGTAAAGAAAAAAAAATGTATGACTATGGTGCCAGGCGTTGGAAGCAGGAAAGTGTGTCACAGGTACAGTACATTTATTGTGAGGATGCCAATTTTTTATTATTATTATTATTATTATTTATCATGTACAGCCGGGGTCAGGAACCTTTTTGGCCGAGAGAGCCATAAACGTCACATATTTTAAAATGTGATTCTGTGAGAGCCATACAATATGTTTTAAACTGGCACAGTGCGCAAGCGCAGCAGAGGGCTCACGTCCCTGTTGCCATGGTGATGTGTATACAGTTGATCTGCCGGGCAGCAGAAGTGTCAGACACGTCTTCAGCTTCTCCTAGGTTTCAGCAACATCAGCAATTTCCCCAAGAGCCAGACAGGAGAAATACCGACTAACAGCTTGTACAATTAGCTAGCTGACTTTGGGGGTTGATTCACTTTGTAGGATGAGATCCCCACACTGCCAAGTGACAGGAAGCCTACTGGGCCAATCAAAGTGTGGGGATCTCGTCCTACAAAGTGAAACAACCCCCAAGTCAGCTAGCTAATTGTACAAGCTGTTAGCATGAGTAAGTTAGTAGTGCATGCTACAGCATTAGTGTGCCTACTTTGAAAATTTTATTTGTGCTGCCACACTAAGCTGCACTGCTTGACCAGTGTAGCTTAGTGAATCAACCCCCCTACTGATTTGTCTGTGAGCCAGATATAGCCATCAATTTATAGCCATCAAAAGAGCCACATCTGGCTCCCGAGCCATAAGTTCCCTACCCCCAATGTACAGTATAGAGTTTAATCCCACTTTAATAATTTCTTAGTGTGATGAAAGCAGAACTCTGAAGTTTCATTGGACTCTGCATAAGAGGCACTGCTGTGCAGCACTCCATCCAGGGGCATATCTGGGTAATATAGAGCCTTTGGCAAACACTGAAATTGAGACCCTCCGCCCGTTCAGTGCGCCCCTAAAAACAACAACCCTTAGGCCCCGTTTACACGTAATCAGTTAGTGTGCGTTGGTACGCGGTTCTTTCCATAGCGGTGCATTGGGAATAGGATTTCAGTTAAAACGCGTAAAGTGTAAAAGGTGCCACAGGAAAACATGGGCTTTACTTTGAAAATCAGTTTTCTTTCAGTTATAACTGAGAGCAACTGATTAAGTGTAAAAGGGCCCTTATCGCCTGCATGTATTTAAGTTGCCTATGTTTTTTGGATTGGCATATTGCTAAAGTTACTTTTTGGGAAATATCTCTTCTTATTCCCTCTCTGTTCTCCACATAATCGGATTTGAGGTCTAAGTGACGAGGGGACCTGGGGGCAGGCATGGCGGCGAAGCACAGGGGCAGGCATAGCAGCGCAACACAGGAGCAGGCATGGGGACCCAGCACAGGAGCAGGCATGGTGCCCATGTTGCTGTGGCGCCCATGTCATGAGCCATGCCTGCACTCCTCTAGATACGCCTCTGGAGGGGTCAAGTGATGTACCAACACCTTGCTCTACTGCAGCAGACCTATCCATGCTGTGTCTATGTGGAAAAGAGCAGCTACCGATGGGAGGGCTTAGGAGAAGACCGTTGCATTCAGGAATCCCTAAACATCTGGTTTTCAGTATAATTAAAGAAGTGTGGGGGGACACCTGTCAGCCAAGGTGGTCACAAACGAGTTTGGTACACTGTGTATGCGTAGGTTTAGCTTTTCTATACATTTTTCAGCTGGAAACAATAATGTTTATTGTAATATAGCGCTTGTCAATTGAACAATCCTGTATTTGTATATGTTAGGAGACTAAAAAAATATCCTTAGTGGTGCGCCACTACACCAATAATTCACCAGTATGGATACAAGGATATATGTACAGGTAAATTATTTGAAAAGACCAAAAATGTTTTTAAATATGAGCTTAAATATTAAATGTATCAAAAATGTGCAAAAATTAGTTTACAAATCTTGAAAGAGATTCATCTTTAGAAACAACATTCCATATATAGGTGCAAAAACTCATATAGCAAGATCAATTGTTTAACCTCCTTAGCGGTATGGACGCTCAGCTCGTCCATTACCGCCGGAGGGTGCCGCTCAGGCCCTGTTGGGCCGATTTGCGCCAAATAAAAAGCAGCATACGCAGCCGGCACTTTGCCAGCCGTGTGTGCTACCTGATTGCCGCCACTCTGCGGCGATCCGCCGCGAGCAGCGGCGAAAGAGGGTCCCCCCAGCCGCCCGAGCCCAGCGCAGCCGGACCAATCAGTTCCGGCCAGCGCTAAGGGCTGGATCGGAGGCGGCTGACGTCAGGACGTCGGCTGACGTCCATGACATCACTCCGCTTCTCGCCATGGCGACGAGAAAAGCAAAACAAGGTCATCGCGGCCCTTCTTCTTACTTCTGATCGCCGGAGGTGATCAGAAGTATGCGGCAGGAGCGCCCTCTAGTGGGCTTTCATGCAGCCAACTTTCAGTTGGCTGCATGAAATAGATTTTTTTTTATAAAAAAAAAAAACCCTCCTGCAGCCGCCCTGGCGATCTTAATAGAACGCCAAGGTGGTTAATAAGGCGACAACGTCGACTTGTTTCAGGTAGACCCTTCTTCAGGCCTTCACAAAGAATTATGTACATCTAAACTGTATAGAAAACAAGTGCAACATCTGGGCAACAACTAAGCCAGGAATCACCAGAGTGACTCTCCCCTGGTCCGTCCTGCCTGTGTGCCGTGTTTGTTTAAAGTGAAAGTGGTGATCCCACTGCAGCACAAAAATCAGGTGTAAAACTGGCTTCAAGCAAGCTCTTTGAAGAATATTGATAGTATAAAATTACCAATAGTCTACCTACCAGCAACACCCAGTGCCCAATCCAAAATATATGCAACTACAGAGTGTGTCTAACACCACATCAGAAGAGCACAAAGGAAACTGGAAATTGCTTAGCATGTTCATAACCGGCAAATAGGAGTGCTACACTGTACTGTATTTGGCCAGCAAAAATACCTGCTTTTAATCATCAATGATCTGAAGATAAATGTGAAGCCAGGAGACCGACACCATGGTTTTTGAGTGTACACTACCTCCTACGTGGATATTTATAGTGGCTTAGAGTAGGAACCCTGGCTAAACATGTAACTACAGACAGGTGCAATTTATATATGCGTTTTAAAAGATAATTAGAGACATTTTATCATTTGCTCTATTTTTGTGTGACAATCCTATTTGCAGGTTATAGGCATTCTTAAAGCAAACATAAAGTGAAAATAAACTTATGATACAGTATCATGAATTGTATGTGTAGTCAAGGATGTTGCTAGGATCCTAGAGATTCTGGGCACTTTTGGGCACTCTAGACGAAAATGGGTGTCGTCACGCACCAGAGTGTGGGTGTTGTCATGGGTGGAGCCAAATTTAAATGAACTTAGAGGAACTCCAGTGAAAATAATGTAATAAAAAAGTGCTTCGTTTTTACAATAATTATGTATAAATGATTTACCGTAGTCAGTGTTTGCCCATTGTAAAATCTTTTAAATCCCTGATTTACATTCTGACATTTATTACATGGGGACATTTTTACTGTTGGCAGGTGATGTAGCTACTGCATGTTTTTTTGGCAGTTGGAAACAGCTGTAAACAGCTATTTCCCACAATGCAGCAAGGTTCACAGACAGGAAACTGCCAAGAGTAGGTACTCACAGTTTCCTGTAGGAGGGGTTTCACCACAATATCAGCCATACAGCGCCCCTTGATGGTCTGTTTGTGAAAAGGAATAGATTTCTCATGTAAAATGGGGTATCAGCTACTGATTGGGATAAAGTTCAATTCTTGGTCTGAGTTTCTCTTTATCAGCGGTCTAAGTAGGGCTAATCGGCAAAATGTTGGATGAAGCTCCCTCTTCATTAATAAAAAATAAAATGCAGCATTTCATGCTTATGTGCTGGGTAGTCTGACTTTCTGCTGGGTGGGCTGGCCTGCTGCCACATTATCTGGCAGTTCCCACATAGAATCCCCTGACCTTCTCGTGGACCGTCTCCCATGCACCCATGGCCTCCCACTGAGGCACCACAACTCCCAGCATGCCCCATAGAAAAACCACAACTCCCTGCATGCCCCCATAAAGACATCACAGCATCCAGCAGGGCACCACTGCTCCCAGCATGCCCACATAAAGGCACCACAGCACCCAGCATTGTTATATATACAAAAGAGCTTCTCTGAGCTATTTGGCACACTGGGTGGAACAAAGTCCTATTTTCTGATGCACTTATTAACATCAAAGAAACAGTGAGAAACAGCTTGAAATAAGGTTTTGCTGCAGAAAAGTTCAAAGGGTCATTATTTCTGCTTTGTTTTATAGTTTAAAAGACAGAGTGTGGTTTTAAAACTGCAACAGTGACAGAATGATGCAATGTTAATAAAACAAACTATATACAGTAACTAAAAATAAAAATATGAGACTCTTTTCTTTAATACTAACGTTCTATTCCTTATCCGTACTTCACATATAATTCATTATATCATACTTTTTTTCTGCTTCAGTGTCACTTTAAGGCAACCCGAAAGTGAAAAAAAACCTTATGATATAATGAATTGTTTGTGTAGTTTACAAACTACACTCTGCATTCTAAACTATGAAACAGAACAGGCTAATGATCCTTTGAACTTCCCTGCAGTTAAACCTTTTCTGAAGTTGCCTTGCACTGTTTCTTTGATGTATAAATGCTTCAGAAAACAGGACTGTCTTCGAGGCAAGTTGGTTCGGAGAGCTCAGAGAAACTCTTTTGCATAGATAACAAGTGAAGTTTCTTAACTCTTCCTGTACTGGAAACAATATGAGACTCAAACCTGTGCTACTAATGTTCTATTTCTTAGCTGTACTACACATACAATGCATTATATCATATGTTTCTTTTGCTTCAGATTTGCTTTAACCACTTAACGACCGCCCCCAGCCGATGGGCGGCGGCAAAGACCGGGCCCAAACGACCGCAATACGCCCATCGGCGGGGGCGGCTGCGTGGGTGGCTATGCGGCGATCGCGTCATTCGTGACGCGATCAGCCGCCGGGGACTGGCTCCGCCCACCGCTCGTAGTAACCCGCCGGCCGTTCGGAAGCGCCGGCGGGTTACTAGCACCCGGATCGCCGCATGGAAATAGTATAATAGGCTTTGTAATGTATACAAAGCCTATTATACTGGCTGCCTCCTGCCCTGGTGGTCCCAGTGTCCGAGGGACCACCAGGGCAGGCTGCAGCCACCCTAGTCTGCACCCAAGCACACTGATTTCCCCCCCCCTGCCCCCTGATCGCCCACAGCACCCCTCAGACCCCCCCCTGCCCACCCCCCAGACCACTGTTTGCATCCAGTCACCCCCCTAATCACCCATCAATCACTCCCTGTCACTATCTGTCAACGCTATTTTTTTTTTTATCCCCCCCCCTGCCCACTGCCCCCTCCTGATCACCCCCCCACCCCTCAGATTCTCCCCAGACCCCTCCCCCCGTGTACTGTATGCATCTATCCCCCCTGATCACCTGTCAATCACCCGTCAATCACCCGTCAATCACCAGTCAATCACCCCCTGTCTCTGCTACCCATCAATCAGCCCCTAACCTGCCCCTTGCGGGCAATCTGATCACCCACCCACACCAATAGATCGCCCGCAGATCCGACATCAGATCACCTCCCAAATCCATTGTTTACATCTATTCTCTCCTCTAAACACCCACTAATTACCCATCAATCACCTATCAATCACCCCCTATCACCACCTGTCACTGTTACCCATCAGATTAGACCCTAATCTACCCCTTGCGGGCACCCAATCACCCGCCCACACGCTCAGATTGCCCTCAGACCCCCCTTTATCAATTCGCCAGTGCAATATTTACATCTGTTATTCCCTGTAATAACCCACTGATCACCTGTCAATCACCTATCAATCACCCCCTGTCACTGCCACCCATCAATCACCCCCTGTCACTGCCACCCATCAATCAGCCCCTAACCTGCCCCTTGCGGGCAATCTGATCACCCACCCACACCAATAGATCGCCCGCAGATCCGACATCAGATCACCTCCCAAATCCATTGTTTACATCTATTCTCTCCTCTAAACACCCACTAATTACCCATCAATCACCTATCAATCACCCCCTATCACCACCTGTCACTGTTACCCATCAGATTAGACCCTAATCTACCCCTTGCGGGCACCCAATCACCCGCCCACACGCTCAGATTGCCCTCAGACCCCCCTTTATCAATTCGCCAGTGCAATATTTACATCTGTTATTCCCTGTAATAACCCACTGATCACCTGTCAATCACCTATCAATCACCCCCTGTCACTGCCACCCATCAATCACCCCCTGTCACTGCCACCCATCAATCAGCCCCTAACCTGCCCCTTGCGGGCAATCTGATCACCCACCCACACCAATAGATCGCCCGCAGATCCGACATCAGATCACCTCCCAAATCCATTGTTTACATCTATTCTCTCCTCTAAACACCCACTAATTACCCATCAATCACCTATCAATCACCCCCTATCACCACCTGTCACTGTTACCCATCAGATTAGACCCTAATCTACCCCTTGCGGGCACCCAATCACCCGCCCACACGCTCAGATTGCCCTCAGACCCCCCTTTATCAATTCGCCAGTGCAATATTTACATCTGTTATTCCCTGTAATAACCCACTGATCACCTGTCAATCACCTATCAATCACCCCCTGTCACTGCCACCCATCAATCACCCCCTGTCACTGCCACCCATCAATCAGCCCCTAACCTGCCCCTTGCGGGCAATCTGATCACCCACCCACACCAATAGATCGCCCGCAGATCCGACATCAGATCACCTCCCAAGTGCAGTGTTTACATCTCTTCTCTCCTCTAAACACCCACTAATTACCCATCAATCACCCCCTATCACCACCTGTCACGGTTACCCATCAGATTAGACCCTAATCTGCCCCTTGCGGGCACCCAATCACCCGCCCACACCTCAGAACGTCCTCAGACCCTAGCCCTGATCACCTCGCTAGTGCATTGCTTGCATCTATTTCCCCCCTCTAATCACACCTTGAGACACCCATCAATCACCTCCTGTCACCCCCTAGCACACCTACCCATCAGATCAGGCCCTAATTTGCCCCGTGTGGGCTCCTGATCACTCGGCCAAACCCTCAGGTCCCCCTCAGACCCCCTTCCGATCACCTCCCCAGTGCATTGATTGCATCTATTTTCCCCTCTAACCGCCCCCTGAGACACCCATCAATCACCTCCTGTCACCCCCTAGCACTCCTATCCATCAGATCAGGCCCAAAACATCCTGTCATCTAAGAGGCCACCCTGCTTATGACCGGTTCCACAAAATTTGCCCCCTCATAGACCACCTGTCATCAAAATTTGCAGATGCTTATACCCCTGATCAGTCATTTTGAGAAATTTGGTTTCCAGACTACTCACAGTTTTGGGCCCGTAAAATGCCAGGGCAGTATAGGAACCCCACAAGTGACCCCATTTTAGAAAGAAGACACCCCAAGGTATTCTGTTAGGTGTATGATGAGTTCATAGAAGATTTTATTTTTTGTCACAAGTTAGCGGAAATTGATATGTATTGTTTTTTTTTTCACAAAGTGTCATTTTCCGCTAACTTGTGACAAAAAAAAAATCTTCTATGAACTCACCATACTCCTAACAGAATACCTTGGGGTGTCTTCTTTCTAAAATGGGGTCACTTGTGGGGTTCCTATACTGCCCTGGCATTTAAGGGGCCCTAAACCGTGAGCAGTAGTCTAGAATCCAAAGGCCTCAAAATGACCTGTGAATAGGACGTTAGGCCCCTTAGCGCACCTAGGTTGCAAAAAAGTGTCACACATGTGGTATCGCCGTACTCAGAAGAAGTAGTATATTGTGTTTTGGGGTGTATTTTTACACATACCCATGCTGGGTGGGAGAAATCTCTCTGTAAAAGGACAATTGTGTGTAAAAAAAAATCAAACAATTGTCATTTACAGAGATATTTCTCCCACCCAGCATGGGTATGTGTAAAAATACACCCCAAAACACATTATACTACTTCTCCTGAGTACGGCGGTACCACATGTGTGGCACTTTTTTGCACCCTAAGTGCGCTAAGAGGCCCAAAGTCCAATGAGTACCTTTAGGATTTCACAGGTCATTTTGCGACATTTGGTTTCAAGACTACTCCTCACGGTTTAGGGCCCCTAAAATGCCAGGGCAGTATAGGAACCCCACAAATGACCCCATTTTAGAAAGAAGACACCCCAAGGTATTCCGTTAGGAGTATGGTGAGTTCATAGAAGATTTTATTTTTTGTCATAAGTTAGCGGAAAATGACACTTTGTGAAAAAAAACAATTAAAATCAATTTCCGCTAACTTGTGACAAAAAAAAAAAATCTTCTATGAACTCACCATCCTCCTAACGGAATACCTTGGGGTGTCTTCTTTCTAAAATGGGGTAATTTGTGGGGTTCCTATACTGTCCTGGCATTTTAGGGGCCCTAAACCGCGAGGAGTAGTCTTGAAACGAAATTTCTCAAAATGACCTGTGAAATCCTAAAGGTACTCATTGAACTTTGGGCCCCTTAGCGCAGTTAGGGTGCAAAAAAGTGCCACACATGTGGTATCGCCGTACTCAGGAGAAGTAGTATAATGTGTTTTGGGGTGTATTTTTCCACATACCCATGCTGAGTGGCAGAAATATCTCTATAAATAGACAATTGTGTGTAAAAAAAATAAAACAATTGTCATTTATGGAGATATTTTTCCCACCCAGCATGGGTATGTGTAAAAATACACCCCAAAACACATCATACTACTTCTCCTGAGTACGGCAATACCACATGTGTGGCACTTTTTTGCAGCCTAACTGCGCTAAGGGGCCAAAAGTCCAATGAGCATCTTTAGGCTTTACAGGGGTGCTTACAATTAGGCACCCCCCAAAATGCCAGGACAGTGAACACACCCCACAAATGACCCCATTTTGGAAAGTAGACACTTCAAGGTATTCAGAGAGGAGCATAGTGAGTCCGTGGCAGATTTCATTTTTTTTTGTTGCAAGTTAGAAGAAATGGAAACTTTTTTTTTTTCTTTTTTTTGTCAGAAAGTGTCATTTTCCGCTAACTTGTGACAAAAAATAAAATCTTCTATGAACTCACCATGCCTCTCACTGAATACTTTGGGATGTCTTCTTTCCAAAATGGGGTCATTTGGGGGGTATTTGTACTATCCTGGAATTTTAGCCCCTCATGAAACCTGACAGGTGCGCAGAAAAGTCAGAGATGCTTGAAAATGGGAAAATTCACTTTTGGCACCATAGTTTGTAAACGCTATAACTTTTACCCAAACCAATAAATATACACTGAATGGGTTTTTTTTTATCAAAAACATGTTTGTCCACATTTTTCGCGCTGCATGTATACAGAAATTTTACTTTATTTGAAAAATGTCAACACAGAAAGTTAAAAAAATCATTTTTTTGCCAAAATTCATGTCTTTTTTGATGAATATAATTAAAAGTAAAACTCGCAGGAGCAATCAAATAGCATCAAAAGAAAGCTGTATTAGTGACAAGAAAAGGAGGTAAAATTCATTTAGGTGGTAGGTTGTATGACCGAGCATTAAACCGTGAAAGCTGCAGTGGTCTGAATGGATAAAAAGGCTCTGGTCCTTAAGGGGCGAAAAGACTGTGGTCCTGAAGTGGTTAAAATCTTTAACTTTTCTTCAATAGGCAGGTGTATCCCCTGAACCTATCAGTGGCACGCCTCTATCCCCCGTGGTCAGGGTACAATAGTTGCATGCTGAGAACCTGTAAAATAGGAAGCGTGGTTTAGTGTATCAGAGTGAGGCGCTTGCTGTCACCCTGGAGCATGGAACCATATAGGATAATGCATAGTGCGGAGGGGTCTCATTTTCCCCCGCCGTCTACATAGCAGACAAATCTGACATAGCAGCTGTCTGCGGCCGGGCGTGATCAGAGAGCTTGGCTCATAGTGGGGGGTCGCCCCGTCTGTCAGACACAAGTCCTTGAACTTGTGGATTCCCAGCTGGCGGGAGTGGAAGCCTTGTTGACACTCTGACATTAGAAGAATGAACGTTTGCATGGAGCCACTTCCATGTCTTTTATGGGCTGCTGACACTGCTGGCGGTAAAGTGTCACCTTAAAGATAAATAAAGTGATTTTATACCTTTCATTTCGGCCCTGGCTGTCATGGAATCATTTCAAACATAACAATCTGAGCTAATAAAATGATAACGCAGCCTCTGTGCGCAGCTTTAGCTGATGTTTATAAGCCCAGTAGAATGAAAGATAGCAAGAGGGGCTTTTCTCTACTGTGGAATCTTATATATGATGGATTCATAGTCCAGGCAATACAGCGTCACCCTGGGATGCATGCAGGAATCATGAGGGCCTCCAGCAATACTTCCATCACCCCCCAATCCACACCCAGTAGTCTCCCCTTGGTAATTCCTAAAGTCTGGGGGCTTATGCAGGGCAGTTTTTAGGCATAGACAGACTAGGCACAGGCCTGGAGTGACCTGCAGGAGCAAGAGGGGGCACCACAGAGCTATTCATACCATGATTTGCTTTAGGAACTTATACACCACTGCTAGTTTGATTAAGACAGGGATAGGCGATGATTTTAACACCTTAAAGAGGAACTCCAGTGAAAATAATGTTATAACAAAAGTGCTTCATTTTTACAATAATTATGTATAAATGATTTAGTCATTGTAAAATATTTTAAATCCCTGATTTACATTCTGACATTTATCACATGGTGACATTTTTACTGCTGGCAAGTGATGTAGCTGCTGCTTGCTGTTTTGCCAGTTGGAAACCGCTGTAAACAGCTATTTCCCACAATGCAACAAGGTTCACAGACAGGAAACTGCCAAGAGTACGTACTCAGAATTTCTTTGTGGGAGGGGTTTCACCACAATATCAGCCATACAGCGCCCCCTGATGGTCTGTTTGTGAAAAGGAATAGATTTCTCATGTAAAATGGGGTATCAGCTACTGATTGGGATAAAGTTCAATTCTTGGTCGGAGTTTCTCTTTAATTGGCACTGCTGATTAGCATAACAAAGGAGTTCAGAATAGCATAGCAATTAAAGCGGACCCAAACCAAACATTTTTTAATTCAAAATATTTAGTTGCACCACTCTGACACGTACAAAGATAAATAAACACTCCTTCAAGCCTATGAGCATTTCAGTGCATGCTTTTCACCCTTCTCTTTTCATAACTAGGGTTATACAGGTGGCAGCCATTAGCAATTCCTCCATTGCCGGACACCATCTACTCCACCAGTTTGCCGGATTCTGTCCCGGCAATATGAAAGGAAGGGAGGGGTTCCTCCAATAAATGTAAAAGATTTTATATTTGTCATCATGCAGCTGAAAAAAGGCTGCTATTTATTATTAGAATTTAGAAAATAGATTTTATTTCTGAAATCTTGTATTTTTAATTTGGGTTCACTTTAAATAATGGGTACTATTAATCGTCTAATTAAGCTGCAATTGTCTATTGATTGTTGCAGATATTTTGCAACAATCAATACTGTACAAACCATATTCCCACCCTGGTTTATTCACAAGATTGGGGGGTCAATAGGTGCCTTTCCTGGAGCACCAAAATGGCTAGAAACCCCTCTAGGCTTATCAGTCAGGAGTTATATAACAAGCGTGGCCACAAAAACACCTACTGTGGAGGATGGATCCTTGTACCGAAAGAGGAAAAGCTTCTTCTTGGTGGCTCTTTTTTTTCTGCTTGCAATATGCTGAAAAAGTACTAAACAAATAAGCTGAGAAATTAATAAGGTGAGATAACTCATCTAGTGCACTAGGGCCATTTTTGCTCTATGAAGAGCTTATTCGTCTGGCTTATTGGTAGTGTTGGAGTACAAATTTGGGATACTGCATTAGGAAACCCAAATTATGCTGAACACAGCAAAATAGATCAATTCAGCTGATGGCGCTAAATGGAAGATTTAGCTCGATCAGTGGCAGGTCGGGAGCGCATTGCTAGTGGTGTTCCATTTCTGACCCAATGATGCAGCAGGGGAGCTACACTTACCTGTCTGTTGCGGCTTCCTCCCAAATCTTCCTCCCACAAATTGCAGAGAGTCATAACGGATGCAGAAAAGATCATCGGGTCTCCTCTTCCAACCCTTGATCTCCTCCACTCCGCTAGGATTATGAAGAGAGCCACCATGATCTCCCGAGACCCCTCCCACCCAGGCAGTCGCTACTTCGAGCTCCTCCCATTGGGCCGACGCTACAGGTCCTTAACATCCAAAACCACCAGGCGGGACAACTCCTTCTTCCCCCAAGCGGTTCGGCTGCTTAACTCCAACCCTCCCCCGACAAGGCCCGTCCACTAGCTTGCCCTGGCGGGGTCGGGCAGCTAGCTCTCGCCCGTTTGCCTGCCTGGTCCCCACTGCCCTGGCCACTGGCGCTGTCTTTATTACCACTGTATCACCACTACCCATCCACTATCAGTAGCAGCTTTATTGGACTTACTGTTGCCTCGGGACTGTTTCACCTGAAAGCACATCTATATCACTACTGCATTTCTGTACTTGTATCATTGTTAACTGTGTGTTTGTGTAACTGTCCTCTGTCCTCATACTATGTCTATGCCATGTGTACCACAACCAATTCCGAGTATAGCTCTGCAGTACTTGGCGAAATAAAGTGATTCTGATTCTGATCTTCTCTTTACCGCTGGGGCTTCTTCCTGTGTCTTCACTCCCAAGGAGCTGTGTGTCACGTGACAAACTCTAGAGGACTCTAGTGGTCCCGTAAGGTACATGCCACGGTGCCCCTAGTGTTTGGCCTCTAATGTTTAGTCAGGTGATACACAGCTCTGTGGGAGAGAAGAGACAGGAAGAAGCCCTGGCGGTGGAAAGACAAGGGAGGAAGCACTGGTGGAGAGGTAAGTGTAGCTCCACTGCCTAAACTCTGCATGGCCCGGGGAAGGGGGTGTGCAGACTGAAATATACTCTTTTTTCTAAATGTTAGGAAGTATGTGTCTGTAATCTAACACAAGGTCTGAGACAAAGATATACATTGGGAATGGTTTACAGATAACATCAAACAGTAACACTGTTACAGACAGGATGGAAAACTTTACAGAATGGAGTGTGGGTGGGTTACAGTCAACAGGGACAGAAAAGGGAACCTGAAATGTCACCAAGCATTACAGCAGCGTTTGGTTACGTGGAAGTGCAGTCAGGGAGTTCTCAGATCTTCTCAGGAGGACATAGCCTCAATTCACTAAGCTTTATCAAACACTTTATCGAACGTTTGATAATTTACCTCATGGGTAAAATCTAACTTTGAATTCACTAAGGTGATATATATTTATCAAATGTTTTACCGATAAAACGTTCAATAAATCTATAACACCTCAGTGAATTCAGAATTAGATGTTACCCATGAGGTAAATGATCAAATGTTCGATAAAGTGTTTGATAAAGCTTAGCGAATTGAGGCCTATGAGTACAGTGCAATAGCTACAATGCCGATTAGGGTGCAATTACAGCATACGTATTGTCCCATCGCTGGTGAGTTCGGCGCAGGGTGAGCCAAATGACGGCTCACCCTCCTGCCGCTCAAATCCCCAGCGGCCCTAAATACGGCGTTAAATACAATCCCCCCCTCCTAGTCGTAGCAGCTCAGAGGTAGATGTAGTTTGGGGTTTGACAATGGCCAGATCCCAGAATAACCTCTGCACGTGGTTTGTAGCATCGCACTAGTGCTTTGGCGGTGCCCAGCTTCCGTGCTTGGAAATGACCTGCTTCGGCAATTACAGGTTGATTCATATTTAGGTTTAAGTACATTTATCTTTTAACAATACTGAAGCAGACACTCATCCATTAACAAATAGCTAAAAGCTAATGACAGACAACACATGGAGAAGCATTCAACTGTTCCACCACCCAGTTGTTTGCCTCGCACATTGCTGAAGGACTCAGAGGACAGTCAAGCCCACAGGCTGGCGACAAACTTCACCTGGAGCTGAGTCAGAACCTCACACCGTGACCTCATACTCCTAACTAGTCCCTACTTGATCAGACTCCATTTAGCCACTTAATAGGCACAGACTATTCCAGAGAAAGTTCTGTCTGAAATTGTTCGTCATTTATCACTTCTCAAAGCCTCTTTTGGAACCTGCAGTGTCCCACGTTCCTTAAAAAGCACTTTTTTCTTTATGGTGTCACCGACCACCCCTTTCTCCACCTTTCATGTGGTTTCCTCGGTAACCGGACATTTACTAGACGCAACAATTGCAACACAGACAACAATACGGCACTTGGTGGAACGTCTTGTAGGCAAACTTAGGATGTGAACTCTTAACTAATGTTTTACAGGGACATAAAAAAGTGGCTCGGTAGGGGGTGATAGCGAAGCCCGCCACTGATTTCAGACGAGGCATTTTATCTGCCATGCAGAACTCGCAGGGTTTATGAGTAATATAATAATATTTGGCAGGATGGCTGTGAACGAAAAAAGTTTGCCAAAAAAGACAAAGGGGTGAAGCTGTGTTCCCAGTAACCTGTCTGCCAAAAAGACAGAGCTTCATTGTGCAAAAGCTATAAAAGTTTGGAATTAATGTAACGCTGCAGCGTGGCGATGCGGCTCATAGTTTTCATGTGGAAAAAAATGGATATAAATATCATTTTTTCCCCCCTTTTCCTCCGTCCTCCCATCCTATTTAATGGGGGTTATAAATCCAATTACACATGTGTTTATACGAAAGTCAACATAAAACATACACAGGGGTTAGTAAGGTTGTCTTACATCGCTATGGATCTGGGATAAGTGTCCACCAGGGACACTATCTCCATGGAGTGTGTGTGGACAGCTTATTTGTATGGATCATTGTGGGTTTTCCAGTGTTCTTATACGACCCAAAACCAGGCTGGCCCAACTCTAAGCCAGGCATTAACCTACATCTCTGAGCTTGTCCACAGATATACCATATACCTGCCTCCTCCGGTCCTTCAGTGACCTCCGCATGACCTCCCTGTGCATTTCTCACTCCCTTGCGCCTGCAGGACTTCTCAACAGCTGCCACCATCCTATGGAACTCCCTCCCACCTCCCTTCAGACTTGCCGTTTCATCCAACACTTTCAAGCAAGCCCTTAAAGGGACCCAGAGCTGATAAATTAAAAAGATTTTATACATACCTGGGGCTTCCTCCAGCCCCATTTGCTCCGATCGCTCCCATGCCGCTGTCCTCCGCTGCACACAACTTTGGGAACCGGGTCCCGTTACTGACGTCAGTCATGGCCAGCAAGGCAGGAGAAGTGCGGCCGCTGGAGAGATACGCAAACAGTGCACTTCTCTTACGTTAGACTGGCTCCGACTAACAGAAGTGACGGGACCCGGTACCCGTGCTGCGGGCAGCGGAGGACAGCGTCGTGGGAGCGATTGGAGCAGATGGGGCTGGAGGAAGCCCCAGGTATGTATAAAATCTTTTTAATTTATCAGCTCTGGTACACTTTAAAACACATCACTTTAAGATGGCCTACCTCCCCTCTACTGCACCTCAACTCTTTTACCCGAGCACCTAGTCCCCAACCCTACCTAGTGTGTTCCCCTCCTCCCCTTTCCCGTGTGTCCCTCTTGATCTCGTGACCTCACCAATGACATTCGTGCCATGAATCAACTCAGACTTGAATTGCTGGGTCTCTGTAAAATTGCATGATTATGCATCTTATACCCTATTTGTGTGTATAACCTTGTGCTACCATCTTTCCCTTAAAATAGGACAGCCTCCGAAAGCAAGCCCTAGCTTATATTTCAAGCACCTTGAAATAAGGTATTTTGGGAGGGAGAGGGTACTCTGAAAATGTACACTGTCGTTATACTAGTCGGGTAAAGCTATATACTGGGGTGAGGGGTCTGGGTATATACTGGGGGGGGGGGGAGATTTGACTGTATACTAGGGGGATAAGGCTATATACTGGGGTGGGAGAGTCTGGGTATATACTGGGGGGGGGGGGGTGCAGATCTGACTGTATACTAAGCGGATAAGGCTATATACTGGGGTGGGGGGCAGATCTGACTGTATACTAGGGGGATAAGGCTATATACTGGGGTGAGGGGTCTGGGTATATACTGCGGAGCGGCAGATCTGACTGTATACTAATGGGATAAGGCTATATACTGGGGTGGGGGGGGGGATCTGGGTATATACTGGGGTGGGGGGCAGATCTGACTGTATACTAGGGGGATAAGGCTATATACTGGGGTGAGGGGTCTGGGTATATACTGGGGGGGGAGATTTGACTGTATACTAGGGGGATAAGGCTATATACTGGGGTAGGGGAGTCTGGGTATATACTGGGGGGGGGGGGGGGGGCAGATCTGACTGTATACTAAGCGGATAAGGCTATATACTGGGGTGGGGGGCAGATCTGACTGTATACTAGGGGGATAAGGCTATATACTGGGGTGGGGGAGTCTGGGTATATACTGCGGAGCGGCAGATCTGACTGTATACTAATGGGATAAGGCTATATACTGGGGTGGGGGGGGGATCTGGGTATATACTGGGGTGGGGGGCAGATCTGACTGTATACTAGGGGGATAAGGCTATATACTGGGGTGGGGGGGAGTCTGGGTATAAACTGGGGGGGCAGATCTGGCTATATTCTAGGGGGATCTGGATATGTACTAAAGGGGGATCTGGCTACCCCCACAAAATATAAGACCTCCCCAAAAATAAGCCTTAGCACATATTTTAAAGGAAAAAATAATATAAGACAGTGTCTTATTTTCGGGGAAACACGGTATCTCTCTGTCTGACACTCCTTGTTACCAATGTACAGTATTTATCCCTATTTATAGTCCAGCGCTGCATAATATGTTGGGGCTTTATAAATATAATAAATTATAAAAATAATAATACAGCTGTAGCAACAGCCTTTGATGGAACCTTGATCAATGGTGCACTGTAAATGCAGAAATGTGGTTACTGGGCCAGTCTGCACTATATACCCCAGTATGCTGAGGCAGTATGAGCTGCCTAATACCTTCCTTTTCCACATTCCCTTTTCTGAGTCAGTATTGTACTGTGTTAGCCGTCATTTAAAGCAAGAAGTTTTGAATCAGGATGATGCCATCCACAGAAACAGCCCTTACTAAAGTGGCCAATGATCTTCTCACAGCTAAATCCAAAGGCTATTGTTCCATACTCATCCTTCTTGATCTGTCATCAGCTTTTGATACTGTCGACCACACCTTACTCCTGCAGATCCTTTCATCTATAGGCATAAAGGGCCGCACTCTCTCTAGGATATCTTCCTATCTCTCTGGGAGGTCTTTCACTGTTTCTTACTCAGATCAGACCTCCTCTCCATAACATAGCACGCATCCGACCTTTTCTTACTCCGGACACAACTGAAATGTTAGTACTGTACATGCTCTTATTATATTTCACTTGGACTATTGTAATATATTGCTTGGTGGACTTCCAGCTAACCGACTAGCACCCCTCCAATCTGTACTGAATTCAGCTGCTCGTCTCATTCAAGCTCTTCATTGGCTACCAATTAACCAGAGGATCCATTTCAAACTCTTAAAGGGAACCAGAGATGCCGGCCATAGAAAAAGAAAAAAGATTTTATACATACCTGGGGCTTCTTCCAGCCCCATAAGCCTGGATCGCTCCCACGCTGCCATCCTCCGCTTCCTGGATCGGCCAGTACCGGGTCCCGTCACTTCCGGTGGACGCAGCCAATTGTCCGCATGATCAGGGGCTCTCTCCATATCCTTACGCGTGCGGCTGCGCAGTATGCAGCCGCACGCATAAGGGTATGTCTGGAGCCTCTGTGATGCGGACAATTAGCCGCGTGCTGCCGCTGACTGGCTGACTGGCCGAAACTACGAGACCCGGAACTGGCTGATACAGGAAGCGGAGGACGGCAGCGTGGGAGTGATCCGTGCGTATGGGGCTGGAGGAAGCCCCAGGTATGTATAACTTTTTTTTGCTGGCGTCTCTGGTTCCATTTAACCCTAACCTATAAAGCTCCCCACAATCTCTCTCCCCTGTACATCTCCTCACTAGGTTCCAGATACCAACCCAACCGAAATCTTAGATCTGCACATACGTTTCTTTTATCCTCTTCTAGAATTACCTCCTCACATTCACATATACAAGACTTTTCATGTGCCTCACCCCTCTTCTGGAATGCCCTTCTACAGCACATCCACCACTCTCCCAATTTTGCATTCTTTAAACGTTCCCTCAAAAGTTGTTCTTTCCAACAAGCATATGCTCTAACTTAGGCCAATCACCTTCCGACCTCACGTCTAGTTTTACTCCTTACTAAATAACCTAATCACGCACTGCCTGTATGTATACTATATACTTCCCCACCTCTTGTTTCCCCCCATTCCTTTAGATTGTAAGCTCACAAGGGCAGGGCTCCCTCCCTCTTTTGCATCTTGGAATTGTATTTATTTAATAGCTTGCTCTCTGTTATACATTTTTTATTCATCATGTTACATTTGTCATTGTAATCAGCAGTTCTGTATTTTGTACCAGTGTCCATATTTGATGTATATCATTGTCTGTATCATTATGTTTCCCTTGTTTGTTCTCCTATTTTATACAGCATCACAAATTATGTTGGCACTTTATAAATAAATAATAATAATAATAATACCATTTATTTGCTAACTTAAAAGAATAAGAGTAAGCTTTCGGCTTTGCAGCCTTCCTCAGACTTCAATCCTGTTTCCTAATCCTAAACAGGATTGAAGTCTGACAAAGGCTGCACAGCTGAAATCTTACTCTTATTCTTTTAAGTTAGCCCATAAATAGTATCTTCCTGATTCAAAACTTCTCGCTTTTCTGAGTCAATGTTTCATAGACACTAAAGCCAAAAGAAAAGTATGGCTACGCCACTGGGAGCATTTAATTTTCATATGAAAGCCTTTCAGTTGCATTAGTGTAGGCTATTTACTGACATTAAAGATTGTCTTTGAACAGCCTTTGACTAGCAACTCATTAAATTCAACAGCTAAGCAAAACATTTCAAATGCAGGATAACAGGACAAGTTAGAAATAGGCAAAGTTTTTCAAATGCTAGCACAAAAACAAGTCAGGTTGAACCCATGTAAGATATGAATGTAGGCACACAGGTTTAGAATTCTAAATACAGGTAAAAGAATAAAACCCAGACCTTAATGGCCGCCAAGAAATTAAGCATTTAACAGTTTAGAAAGTCAATGTAGCTTTACAATGTCTCCAAAATACTCTAAAAACAAACATCCAATAAAAAAAACATATTACACCAGCAGACAAATTTATATAATCTAAAATATGGAGCTTGTAAAAGAAAATTATACTGCAGCCTTTTCCAGAGGTGTTAATATGAAATGTATACTTTCACTTTATGCTCCATTTTATTTCCAAATTTAGCAACGCCAAGCGGAGTCATAACAGCTTCCAATGAGGTCACAATGTAAATCAGTGCAAGGAATTACTTTAAACCAGGATTTGTGTCATAACATTACGGGGAACTGACTCAAACTCACATTTTTTTAAGATTCCAGCACTAAAACCTTTAATATTAAAGGAGAATTCCGAGAAGTGTCATTGGGTTGGTCATTGAATAAGAATAACATTTGTAAATTTACACATATTAAACATTCAATATTATCAGCTGCAAAAATATTAAAATATTTTGAAAAAAAGGTTTCTGTCTTCCAACTATTCCCAGTGAGGAGGTACGACCTCCTCAAATGCTGAGGTCTGGGGTATGCAACCTAAATCTCTGCAGCTTTGTAAACAACGGGTGACCCATTCTACCGTCGGTGGAGCTTGGGGTGGAGTGGAGCTTGGTGTGAAGGCTAGTTATTTGCAAGGGTCACCTTCAGATGTTCAGGTTTGCTCACACAACCTAAATACAAGTGATGGTCTAGGAGAACTGATGGAGAAGCATGCGATTTGTTTGATCAGCTGATAGATTTGTAAAGCTCCGATTTGCTGTGGTCACATGCATCCTGCTTTAGCACATGATCTTGGCTAGCAAATCAGAAACTAACATATTTGTCACCTGACAAAATGATCACATGCTTCTTCATCAGTTCTCCTAGACATGACCTTCACTACCAAACACATTCAAATTCAATAAGAACCTGCCAGAAAGCCAAGGTAATCTTCATCCCAAATGTCCCATTTCTTGTAGAATTTGTCCTTATTGCTATGAAGCTTGGCAAACATACGCTCACATTCAAAGTTAAAATTGACTATCTGAATGATTTCTTCTAAATATGGAACCTTAGCAACATTCCAAAGTCTTGTAATTGCTATTTTTTTTTACTAGCAAAATATTAGCAATAACACGTCTGTGTGGTTCTATGAGTAGATTATGGTTTAAATTAAAAAGAGTGAGAGCTACATCCATTTTTTGCTCTGTTCCTGTGATTTTATTAATAAAGCTTAAACACTTTTGCCATGTCCTATTAAACAGACTCTGAAGTCTCATAAAATGCCACTTTTTATGTAACAGTTACCTTCAGCAAAATCGCCCTAACTAAAACACTGCATACCCGCGGCAGATCGCTGGTTTTAAACCACCCAAATCCCCGTAGGAAAATGCGGGGAATGGCTTCCTCATAGAGGCAGAGCTTTGGGCTGTAGCTCTGCCTCCATGCGTGTCAATCCCCGCTGATCACCACCTCTCCCCGCCCCTCTCAATCTTCTTTCACTGAGAGGGGCAGGGAGAGGCAGAGATCTGCGGGGATTGACGTGAATGGAGGCAGAGCTTCAGCTCAAAGCTCTGCCTCCTCGGGCAGCAACATCCACGACTTTCAAAGTCGTGGATTTTTGCTTCGGTATTTGGGGGGGGGGGTTTAAAACCAGCGATCTGCCGCGTGGATGCGGCCTTTCAGTTAGGGCAATACTGCTGAAGGTAACTGTTACATAAAAAGTGGAATTTTATGAGACTTCAGAGTCTCTAGGACAACTCCTCCAGATGTGTATAAGTGCACCTTTTTAATAGCAATTTCCCCAACACCTATCTGACTGCACTTTAGATATTAAAAACTATTTCCTAGGAGTGTATCAATAAAATGCCCTTTACGCCACCAGCAAGGAAGAAAATACTCATAATTTTGAAAGTACCTATTCACCTGCATTTTTGGTACTTTTTACTTGGCCACCGCCTAATGCACATCGGCGGCTGGAAGAGAGGCTCTGTTGTTCCTCAGCGCCGTCATATGACGTCATCTCGAGAGGAGCAAGATTTGACGGGAGCTCACGCTCGTATGAGTGCAAGCTCCTGTCACTGTAAACAGCAGAGCACAGTGATCAGCCTCTCAGCGGCTGATCAGCACTGGCAGGCTGTGTTTTTTATTTATTAACAAAATAAACAATTATATAGCGCTGACATCTTGAGCAGCGCTGTACAGAGTATGTTGTCTTGTCACTAACTGTCCCTCTGATGGGCTCACAATTGAATCCCTGCCATAGTCATATGTAGTCATAGTCTATGTATGTAACGTGTAGTGTATGTAATGTAGTCTAGGGCATATTTGGAGGGGGGAGATACTGTAACGGTTGGGTGCTGCAACTCAGACGTCTGATTATAGGTGATCTGCAGTATCACCAATAATACAGACACTATACCTGATTATGTGGTGATCTGCAGTATCACCAATAATGCAAGTATAACTGGCAGAGATACTGACAGAGTTGTGTATTAGTGCAACTGTAACTTTAATAGTAGAGAGGAACTTTACCAGAAGAGCTGGTAATGTACTATCAGTACACTGACTGTATATACTAGCACAGACCTTTCCAAAGGGCTGGAATAGGTACAAACAGTGAGAGAATAGGAAAATACAGACTAGTCCTTCACCAGAGGGGCTGGCCAGGTACTAGTAGTGAAAGTGACTGTATAGACTTGATCAGACCTTTCCAGAGGAGCTGGAAAGGTGCTATCAGTCACTAATGGAGCAATAAGAAACTATCTGCCCAGAGAAGCTGGTGAGACAATAGTACCTCACCAGTGGCGAGGGCCCACTGGTGAGTAGAGAGGTCAGACAGGCTAGGTTCGGCAACAGAGAGATAAGTATCAGTACAGAATCGTGAGACAGAAGAGTAATCAGTAATCAGGCAGAGTTCAGCAACTAATCAGATAGGCAGAAGTACAGAAGCGTTAAGCAGGAAGCAAGGTCGGAGGTATAGCCAGAATCATACACAGGTAATCAAATACAATATAACAATCCTAGTCTTGGTGTGAAGTCCTTGGTTTCAACACCTGGCACTAGTCTAAGGTCTGAGCGCTCACACAAAGTATTCACGACAGCAGACAGGGAACGAATGAAGACTGAAGGCTTAAGAAGCGGAGGCACGCTTCCAGCCACTCCCACCACGGAATCTGCCAATTGGCGCGGCGAGAGTCATCAGTGACGTCAGCCGACCGGCAGGTCAGCTGACGCGCCTTCTGCCCGCATAAAGGTCCTGTCTCCGCGCGCGCCCGCGCGAGACAGAAGCCCTATGAGCTGGAGATAACATCGTTCCCAGCGTGCTAGACGCCAAGGAAACGGATAACGCTTTAGAGCCAGGGAGAGAGGCGGCTGCAGACCCCCCGTACGTGTCAGCAGCCGCCAGATCCATGCTTGTTACAGATACATTTTTTTTTTTTACGAAAATGTCACTATTTTTTCATTTAAGCAGCAAACAAATAGCGCCAAAAGAAAACTCAATTTGTGAGTAGAAAAGGAGGCAAAATTAATTTGGGTACTAAGTTGCATGACTGAGCAATAAACGGTTAAAGTTGAGAAGTGCGGAATTGTAAAAAAAATGGCCTGGTCACTAGGGGGATATTAGCCTCTTGTCCTCAAGTGGTTAATCTTCAGAGTGCTGAAAAGTTATTTAAAACAGAAAGGAGAAAACGTAGGAGAAAAAGTGAATTGAATAAGGGCCATTATACATAAAAAAAAAATAGTGAGAAAAATGTTGCCACAACGATTGGTTAACCCTGTCTTCTTTGTTAGCAGTCTGTTCATCTTCCTTGTGATCAGTGCTACTCCTTGAGGCCTTATGCTAACCATACACAGGTTGATAATGGTTCGATATGCCTAGCCGATAAATTTGAATGAAATTTGATTGGATAGTCATCATGGTAGCCTTTCCTACACCACATACAAACTCAGTTTCAATAGATGTTAACAGCGCAACGCTCCTGTGGCACATCAATTCTCTACCACCCCCCTGCCTGATCCTGTGCAGAAATTTTCCAGCATATCTAAATAGATTTCGATCAATAAATTGCCCAAAAGGATTGATCATCAGTACTATATCAATCAATCACTGGTTCATTCAAAAAGATTGAAACAATATGTGTATGGCCAAAATTACAATCAATTTTTGATTGACTTTAACATTTCAAAAAGTTGGCCAATGTATCACACACGTATACAGTACATTTTTTTCCCCCCAATTACAAACAAAAATGCCTCAAAAAACGAAAAAAGTGATTGGGTGGTACTTATATAATATATTGTCTACAAGGCCAGATGTATGCTTTTTGTCCCCCTAGGCCAAGTATGTTGTGGCTCTTCTTTCTTGTGCAGCATTCCCCTCCCATTCCATGCGCAGCCCCCTCTTCCATGTGTATCATGCATTTAGTGTAGCCTCTCTCTTTCATGGACAGCTCTCTTGGGCATCAGTTTGCCCTTTTCATGTGTTGCTCCCCATTATCAGCCTCCTCTTTCCCCTATGTAGCAACTCCTCTTTTATGTTCTGGTGCTTCACCCCCTCCCTCCCCCCGGGCTGATGCCGCCCAAGGCCCGGGCCTTTGTGGCCTTCCCAGAAATCCGGCCCTGCCCATCTACCAAATTTGACCGCTCCATTTAAAAAATATTTACTCCCCTCTGGAAATCTACATATTGTTGGATAGTCATTTGCACTATGCCCCGCGTCGGTGTGATGCACCATTCCCAAGTTAGGGGTTGTTGAATGAGGGGTGTCCACTCCTAATAAAGTGGTATTCCCTGCTTTACTGGAATCATTGAACCCTTCGCTCGCTGGGCTGCGGGCTCAGTTCTAGCTTCACCCGGACAGCTTTTTATTCTAACAGTATGCCCACTTGGGTAGCGAATATTGCATACCAGGACCCTCGCCCGCTCACTTTGTTCGCTAGGCTTCGGACTGGAACCTCGGGTTACCAGGTTAGTGCTGCTGACAGCCAGGCACACTAAACACCCCTTGGTCAACATCCTCTGATGCCCAGTGCACACCGAGCGGTTTTAGGAGCGATCCGCCAACCGCATCCGCCAGTGAAAATGCTTGGCTAATGTATTTCAATGGGATGGTGCACACCAGCGGTTTGAGGTTTTTAGCAAACCGCAAACGTGCCTCCTGCTGCACGTTTGCGGTTTGCAGAAGTGTTTCTGCCTCAATGTAAAGTATAGGAAAAACACAAACTGTTCTGGAAAACGCTACATCAAAGCGTCAAAGAAGTTTTCCAGGTGTTTTTGTTACAGAAGCTGTTCAGTAACAGCTTTTACTGTAACAGTATTAGTAATCTGCTACACAAAAACGTTCCCAAAAACGCTAGGCATGTTTAGAAAAAGTCTCTAAACATGCCTAGAATCCCTCTAAAATCTGCTCCAAAAACCGCTAGCGTTTTGAAGATCTGCTAGCGGTTTTGGTGTGCACTAGGCCTGACTCAGGAACATGCACCGCACCGACATGGGGCATAGTGCAAAATAAATCCAAGATTCTCCAAAGGGGAGTAATATCTTTTAAACAGGGGGCAGTACTGATTAGGTCTATAAATCAAGAAATTTGTAAACTTAACCACAGCATTCAATTTTCATAAAAATTGTACAGTAAAATCAGCCACTCATGTTTGACTTATATCAATAAAAATGGGAAATACAATCAGATTACTGTAAAATCTTTTTTTTTGTATCGTATGTGGCCACCTTTAGGCTAGCCATGCAAACCAGGAAATTCAATCTGACAACTGGTTGTATTTACCTGTTTGGTGTAAAATTGGATCTTTTAATTGTATGGTGTGTAGCCACCTTTAGTCACTTCAGTAAAGGTCTATTGAGGATAAATTCCATAAATGTGTAGCTACAGATTTCTTGTCTCTGGAAGGATTTTGTTTCCCATTTCCTACTAAATTCTGCACAATACGGGGTAAAAAGAACTTTTTTTTTTCTTTTCTTCAGAAATGAACAATTGGCTGTAAATATTCATCATATACAATGTATCTTTACCCGAACAGCCGAGATATGGATGACCAGATATTGTGTTTCCAATCAGAACAATCTGAGCCGCACTGAGGGATTTGCTGTATCAAATGATCAGTCGGCATGTCAGATACAGATAGCTGTTCATATGGTTTACATAGGATGTAAAGTAAGAAAGTGTTATGAGATGTCATGGTATATGGGCAGTGGGAACGTAATGTTTTCCTGCAGCATAATTAATCAGAAATAAAGTGGAATGTACACGATAAAAGGCAAAAAACACACACAGTTTATATACTAAGTCACTGCATGCTGAAAAGGATAATCCAATACCTTATGGCAAACAAATCTCTTTACTTAAAATGGGGTTGTACTTATCCTGCTTGATTGCTGTTGTTGGCAAGTAAACAGGATTTTTATAGGAAAAGTAAATAAAACTTCATGGTTACCAACTGTCCCTCTTTTTGGAGGGACAGTCCCTCTTTGGGAGCCCTGTCGATCTGTCCCTCTTTCCTCCTCGTTTGTCCCTCTTTCAGGACTTTGTCCCTCTTTCTATGTAAATATATGTATTTCTCTACTAAAAATGTGTTTTGTTGACTCTAAACTTTGTTCCCATCCTTTAAATTGATATATTACTAATTTTAAAATGTTAATATGAAGGAAAATGAACTTGAATTATAAAACAACATATTTTTTCTGATGAAATCTTTATGGTATGTGTGACTAGGGGTGTGACAGGGGCGTGATCAGGGGTGTGGCAGGGGCGTGGCTTAAGTGTCCCTCTTTCTCATCTCAAAAAGTTGGGAGTTATGAAACTTGTAGGAGGGGTGGTTGCTCCCTTGTACTGAAAGAAAGATTAAAGTGTACCTGAGACAGGAAATAAATAATACAAATACCTGAGGCTTCCTCCAGCCCCCTCCAGGCTGATCGCTGCCTCGCCATCCTACTCTGTCACCTGGACTGTCCGCAAATGCTCAGAAAGTCCTCCAGTTGGGGACAGATGTCAGAGGTGCAGTCCGGCTGTGCATTCCCCCATCATTTTTCGTCTGGTCAGTAGTACTGCAGACGCAGAACGCTCCCAATGACGGGAGCAAGACAGAAGAGTGCACACGGCCAGATCGCCCCAGACCGGAGGACTTTCAGGGCCAAGTGATCCAGGTGGAGGAGGACAGCAAGGCAACAATTGTAGGGGGCTGGAGGAATACCCAGGTATGCATATTTTTTTTTTAATCCCCCGTCTCAGGTTTAATCTAAGTAAAAATGGGGCCCAAGGCAAAGTACAGTAAAACTTTGGATTGCAAGTAACTTGGTTTGCAACACAAGCAACTATTTTTATGAAAGTTTAGCTTGATAAGCAAGTAACGTCTTGATTTACAAGCACTGAAAATATAAGTCCGTCACATCATCACAGCTGAGCCAATAGTTCTTCTCCCATTGACGCTGCAGAATTGTACTTAACCACTTGAGGACCGTGGTGTTAAAGAGAATCTGTACTCTAATATTCTTACACTAAAAAGCATACCATTCTATTCCTTATTTTCTCCTGTGCCCCTCTGTGCTGTTTCTGCCACTCTCTGCTGCAATCCTGGCTTGTAATTAACAGTTTTAGGCAATGTTTACAAACAAACTAACCAGCTTCTAATAGGCTCAGCTAAGCATAGTGTGTGAGTATGCAGGGGGCCTGCAGAGGGTGTGTATCGCTTCTACCAATCACAAGCAGCCCTGCACATTCCACACAATCAAAGCCTTAGCCCGACAAACAGGACAGAGGAAAGATACATTGATTTATTACAGAGACAGTGTAATTAGGAAGAGCTGCAGTAAGCCCCAGCACAATTGAACAGGCATAGGAACTCATAGGATAGAAGAACTAAGGCTGAAAAAAATGTTACAGAGTCTCTTTAAACCCCCCTAGTGACCAGGCAATTTTTTTTACTAAAATGTCCACTGCAGCTTTAAGGCCAAGCTGCAGTGGCCGCACAACTCAGCACACAAGTGATTCCCCCCCCCCCCCTTTTCTCCCCACCAACAGAGATCTCTGTTGGTGGGGTCTGATCGCTCCACAGTTGTTGTTGTTTTTTTTTTTATAAATACTTATTTTATTATTTTTTAATAGATGTGGCTATTTTTATTTTTGCCCCTCTCCCTCCCCCGCCTATGACAGACGATCACTCCCCAGCCTATGGAGCGGACAGCCGTGTGACACGGCTGTCCCCAGTACCGCGCTGCTGCAGATTGCAGCGCTGTACACAGGTATTAGACGGTGGCTTTGCCGTCTAACAGTCTCCGAGCAGCGATTGCCGCTGGGAGACTGATGGCGGAGTGGAGCCTGCGCGCGATCTCCTGCTAGCCCCATAGAAGGCCGGTCACGCGTGGAGCAGTCGGAAAGTAGTTAAAGGATACCCGAGGTGACATGTGACATAGACATGTGTATGTACAGTGCCAAGCACACAAATAACTATGCTATGTTCCTTTTTTTTCTTTCTCTGCCTGAAAGAGTTAAACATCAGGTCTGTAAGTGGCAATTCCTGTCTTAGGGCTGGTGCACACCGAGCGGCTTTTTCAGCGTTTCTGCAGCCGCTTGCGGCTGCGGATCCGCTTGGTCAATGTATCTCAATGGGGTGGTGCACACCAGAGCGGCAGGCGTTTTGCAGAAACAAAAAATGCCGGGTGAGGCATTTTTGGATTTCGGATGCGTTTCTGCCTCAATGTTAAGTATAGGAAAAACGCAAACCGCTCTGAAAAACGCCTGTTCAGAGCGGTTTTGCCGGCGTTTTTGTTACAGAAGCTGTTCAGTAACAGCTTTACTGTAACAATATATGAAATGTACTATACTGAAATCCGCTGCAGCAATCCGCAAAACGCTAGCAAAACGCCATAGAAAAATAAGAAAAAGCGTTTCAAAATCTGCTAGCATTTTGCGGATCTGCTAGCGGGTTTTGGTGTGTACCAGGCCTTTGTCAGGACTGGGTCAAACTACAGTGTAACTCTCACTGATAAAAAATTACAACTATAAAGCACTTTCCTAGCAAATAATGGCTTCTGAGCGCAGGAAAGAGATAAAAAGGATCTATAGTTCATAGATTTTAACTCTGGCATACTTCAATGAATGTGTCAGTGAGCAAATACAATGAAACAGTAAAAACTTAAAAGATTAGATTTAATTATAAAATAAAACTGTGGAATATTTTGAAAAGTCATTTTTAGGAGAAGGACGATGGATACAATTGTTTATTTCATTCGTTTATTTTCACTTCAGGTGTCCTTTAATCTGAGTGTAGGGACTGTATAATGCCACATTTTTGTGAAATCCCAAAAACTAGACAAAAGCAACTGTCAATAGATAAGTCACAAAAAACAAGGTTGGGATGAGCTTACAGATAACAATGACTCTGTTAGTTATAGTGAAAATGTTTTTACATTTTTACTTTATACAGTACAGTATTTTGAATTAAATATTTTTCTCTAAGGGCCCGTTTCCACTAGCCACTGCGCGCGGCTGCGAGACGGGCGGCGGCACTTCCGGGTCTGCGGGAACGCAGGCAAATCCCAGAAGCCGTGCCATGCACGGCTTTGGGATTCGCAGCCTCCCACGCGAAAACTGTGGGCAGTGTTGGCTGCATCGCTAGGGTAAGCGATTCAGCCGGCGGCGCCATAGTTTCCTATGGCAGAATTTCCCCGCGCGATTTGCCTGCGGTGAAACTCTGCGGATTCGGAGCAGAAACGGCTGCAGTGGAAACGGGCCCTAAATGTCTTTGGAATGTGGTACAGTTCACCTACCATAGTGCTATCTAAGCGATCAGATAAGCACCCCTGCTCCAACTAAATAGGTACAGAGTTCCCTGAGACCTCTTACACATTTGTCCAAAGTATTACTTGGAGTAAAAAAAACTGTTGTAGTATGTTATTTTTTGTAAATTGCCACGGGTTGAAGCAGATGGTCTACGCCAGCCATGCTTGGGGAAAATTAATTGTTTTTTTTTTAAGGGAATTACATTTCAGCACTTTTTTTGGGGGGAAAAAAAAAGTACAGAATGGGGGTCACATTGTGACCATGGTGCCAGGCCCTGGACACAGGGAAAGGTGCTATAGGTACAGCACATGTATTGTAAGCATGCCTAATATACTGTATATATACCGTATATATGCTTTAAAGGTGGCCATACACTGGCCCGATTCGCGGCCGTTTCGACAGCAGATTCGATCCTGGGATCGAATCTGCTGCCAATCGTTCGCGCTAAACGCACCCGCCGATCCGATTTCCTCCCGAAATCGGATCGGTCCGTCGATTGCGCCGTGCGGGAAATTACCCTCGATCGCCCGCGGGTAGGGTGCGCGTCGCTAGCGGCGGCCGATCCGATCAGGTATACATTACCTGACGCTGGCTCCCGGGCGTCTTCTCCGCGCTGCACCGCTCTGTTCCGGCTCCATCCCGGCGCTTCCTGTGTCACTGCAGTGACCAGGAAGTTCAAATAGAGGGCGCTCTATTTGAACTTCCTGGTCACGGAGTGACACAGGAAGCGTCGGGATGGAGCAAGAACAGAGCGGTGCGGTGCAGCGCGGAGAAGACGCCCGGGAGCCAGCTTCAGGTAATGTATGCGGGGGGGGGGGGGGGGGGCACAGGCGGCAGGAGCAGCTCAACAGATTGTGATCGGTTTCAGGCTGAAATCGATTCACAATCTGTTTTCAGTAAAGGCAGCCATAAGATCCCTCTCTGATCAGATTCGATCAGATAGGGATCTGTCAGCTGGTCGATCTAATGGCAAATCGACCAGTGTATGGCTACCTTTAATCCATTATAGAATCCCATCCAGCTTGAAAAAGAACGCCTGAAGTGAGAGGGATATGGAGGCTGCCATATTTATTTCCTTTTAAGCATTACCAGTTGCCTGGCAGCCCTGCTGATCCTCTGCCTCTGAGGGCTCGTTTCCACTATCGCGAATCTGCATGCATCCAACACATGCGGATTCGCACATGGTATGCAATTGAATGGGCCTGTTTCCACTGTTGCGTTGGTGATGTGCGTTTTTTTGAGCAGTGAAAAAACGCACAAAAGAGCCAACGAATTCGCCTGAGAGTGGAATGCATGCGAATCGCATGCAATGTATTTAATAGGGAAATCGCATGCGTTTTCCCCATGCGTTTTTGCCGCGAATTCGCATGCGAATTCGCATAGGTACCGATGTAAATTCACACAGGCAGTGACATGGTTAAAATCGCATATACCCTCACCTATGCGAATTCGCATGCGAATTCGTGGCAAAAAACGCATGGGGAATCGCATCCGCATGCTAATTTATCAGCGGTGGAATCCAGGCGATTCCGCACCGCAATAGTGGAAACGAGCCCTTATACTTTTAGCCACAGACCCTGAACAACATTGCAGCATATCAGGTGTTTCTGACATTATTGTCAAATCTGACAGGATTAGCTGCATGCTTGTTTCTAGTGTGATTCAGACAGTACTGTAGCCAAATCGTCCTCCAGAGCAACTGGTATTATTTCAAAGGAAATTAATATGGAAGCCTTCATAATATTCTCACTTTAGTTGCACTTTAAAGTGGACCTGAACTCAGAATTTCCTCTCTGCTCTAAAATATAAGAAACAGCATAATAAGAAAAATATTTCTTTGTTACAACTGATACAAATCCTGTAAAAAATCTACAGTTTGTCTACTTCCTGCTTTCATGGAAGCAGACATAGTGTTAACATCCTATGTTTACAAATTAGCTGCTCTGCTGAGGCAGCCAGCTGACACATCTGAGAGATCAAGTTACAGTTGTGATTAGTCACAAATGAGGGCAGATTAGACAGTCTAAACTCTCTAAATACATACAGGGTGCATTTCTCTCTGCTTTCCTTCTGTCCTGTGCAAGAGTTCAGGTCCACTTTGAAACCGTCACCAAGGATTGAACTTCATCCCAAACAGTAGCTGATACTCCCTTTCCCATGAGAAATATTTACCTTCTCTCAAACGGATCATCAGGGGGCTCTGATTGGCTGATATTGTGTTGAAACCCCTCCCAGAGTGTGATGTCAGGACCATGGTGTGACTTAGTCTACAAATACAACTTAAAATTGCTATTAAAAAGTATCAACAATGGCTGCGCGGACTTCCGGTTCCGGCGCCTGCATGGTGGAAGGGTGAGAGCGGAGCTCCGGCCGTCAGCCGCACATCCAGACCCGCTGTTTATAACACAACCCACCGCCACCCCTCGAACGGCCACACAGAGCACGAGAAACGCCCTGGGCGCAATCTACGTCCATAAATGGACCGCTATCTTACCCGGCAAGGAAGCAAGCCACAGCGCCAGGGACGCGAAGGGAGACACCCAAGATGGCGGCGAGGATATCAGCGCGCAAAGCAACCCAGCAGGCGGAGGAAGGAGAATTGCAGAGCAACTACACCAGCTCGGAAGGGGAATCAGATGGTGACTCAAGGAGAGGAGGTATGCAGACCAATGTGCGCATAAACTATAAGAAACTAGCGGAGGAGGTGGGAAAAGTCCTGGCCCCAGAGTTACAGACCACCATACAGGAGGCCATTAAGCAAGGGCTGCAGGGCATAAGAAAAGACATTCAGCATCAGGCTGAAAGGCTGAAGGAGTCTGAGCAGAGAGTGAGTCAGTGTGAGGACGATCTACACAATGCAAACATTTTGGCCTCTTGCACACTGCAAGTGATTTAGATTCAGATTCCGCTTTTTAATCAGTTTTTACATCCGAATCAGATTCAGATTTGCAGTTTGCTCCCTGCACACTGCAAATTGGAATCTGAATCGGATGTAAAAACTGATTAAAAAGCGGAATCTGAATCTGAATCACTTGCAGTGTGCAAGAGGCCTAAAATTGACACCCTTGAGGGTCCAATTGAGGACTTAGAAAATAGGTCCAGGAGGAACAATATAAGAATAATTGGCCTCTCTGAGGATATTCCAACATCTCAGCTGCCTGAAATCTGCGTGCAGGAAATACCAGAAGCTCTAGGTCTAACAGCACCATTGAAAGTGGAGCGAGCCCACAGGGTGGGACCATTACGCAACAAACAGAAAAGATCTTTACCAAGAATGGTTATGGTCCGCTACTTGGACTTCGCAGACAAAGCAAATCTTATGGCGGCATACCGTAACAAGTCACAAGATCTAGAGCTGAGAGAATGCACCCTGAGACTCTTTAATGATTACTCTGCGGAGGTCTCCAAGAAAAGACAGGCCTTCGTCTCCTCCTGCAACACTCTTAACAGTAGAGGCATCAAGTTCATGCTACTATACCCTGCGATTATGCATATCACTGACCAAGATGGCAAGCAGCACACTTTCGATACTCCTGAGGAACTCAAAGACTACCTATCGAACACGCACACCTCTCCGAGCGCAACTCCAAATAGGCGTACACCCTCGCCTACTGCGGATCCTTCCTGAGGACATTTTAAAAGATTTCTACATTTAAATGTAAGAGCTTTGCTTCATTTATAGCACAAGCGGTTCTGGCTGTACGAATAGGCTGCTTCGGAGCTGTAAGAAGGAGCCACCATCGGGGAAGAAGGGGAGTCCCCAAATGGGAAAAGTGACTCTTTCCCGCGAACTATTCACCAGGTTGAGAGTTTCACGTTTCTAATTGTTACTATTTTCTTAGGTATAGAGGACTTAGCCTCTGAGGTTAGTGGGAAAGAATTAGGGGTTGAGGGTTACGGGGATTTAGGGGGTGGGATGTCGGTCACACTGTGTGGGTCACGAGTTAGAAAGGTCTCAGCTATTATGTGTACATGGTTTAAAATGCTTGCTTTATATCATATGAACTGCGTCATCATACCATTCGGGTGATTTCGTGGAACGTTAAAGGCCTACACTCAGCAGGCAAACGTTCACGAATCCTTAATCATTTAAAGAGGTTATCTCCCGACATCTGTCTCCTACAGGAGACACATTTGAAGGAGGAAAATTTCCACTACATGAGGAAAAAATGGGTAGGAGAAGTTTTTGGGGCCCCGGCAACCAATAAATCAGCGGGGGTGATGATTCTTGTTAACAAAAACTTTCAAATTAAAAATCCTGTGTGTGACGCAGACTCGTGTGGTAGATGGCTGTCTTTAAAATTTAATACTGCTACCAAAACTTTTTATATATGGAACATTTATGGCCGAACGATAATAATCAACAATTCTTTGACTCACTGTTGTCTCGCCTCTCAAAGAATTCATCTCCAAACCTCATTGTAGGTGGGGATATGAATTCGGTTGCAAACACTGGTGAAGATAGATCTGAAAAAAAAGCCCAGGTTAGACCTCATGACAAGAGGATCGCCACCTTAATGACAGCTACCAACTTAATTGACGCATGGCGCTTTCTAAATCCCACAGCCAGAGAATATACTCATTTTTCCCACAGACACAAAAGGCACTCGCGAATAGATATGTTCCTAACTAGAGACACTTTGTCTAGCAGAATTATGAAAGCCTCAATAGAAGACATGGTCATTTCAGATCACGCACCTATCGTCCTAGAAATACTAGACACTACGCCAAAGGGAGATGCTTTTATTTGGCGATTTCCGTCGCAACTATACAGCGACGAGAATTTTGCGGGCCTGCTCAAAAGTTGGTGGCTGGAATATCAGGGGGACAACATCCTACATAGAAATACTCCTATACTCTTATGGGAAACATCTAAGGCAGTTATTAGGGGTAAAGTAATGGCTTACCTCAAAAAGAAAAAAATGGAGGCAAATGAGCAATATAAGTCAGCGGTCTCGTCAGTAAGATTAGCTTACACTAAATACAGGTAAGATTCTTCAGTGATTAATAGGAAGGCATGGCTAGAGAGTAAGTTAAACTGTGACACCAGGCTTAGAGTTAGAGAGGAGGCACACAGGCCATATTTGCAGCATCATTACTATAAACATGGGGAGAAAATTGGCAGACTTTTGGCTTCAATGGCAAAAAAAACGCTGTCTATTCGAAAACCTATACTAGTGAGAGACAAAAAGGGAGCGCTTGTTCACCACCCGGCAGAGGTGTGTGATACTCTTGCCGAGTATTACCAGCAACTTTATTCCTCTAATTCCCCCCCACAGACGGAAATACACAATTTACTACAAAAAATAGTCACTCTATCTGAAGTTAAAAATGCTATAACTTCCCTTGCTCTGGGGAAGGCTCCGGGCGCGGATGGCTTATCCTCCGAATATTTTAAAATCCTTAAAGAGGAAATCTCACCTGTACTAGTCCAAGTTTTTAACAGAATATTATCTAAAGGCGAATTCCCTTCTACAGGACACCTAGCACACATAAAGTTAATCCCCAAAGAAGGCAGAGATGCTGAGCAAGTGAGTTCGTTTCATCCTATCTCATTGATAGATCTAGACGTGAAATTGCTGTCCAAAATATTAGCCAAAGCGCTTAGCGGACATTATGCCAAGATTAATTCACCCGAACCAAGTAGGTTTTACGAGACAGCGCTCTGCGGTGACAAATATCAGAAAGGTGATTGCGGTTCTGGAGCAGGTGCGAGCCTATCCCTCAACGCATTGGTCTGCAGCCTTGCTCAGTATTGATGCTGAAAAGGCTTTCGACCAAGTATAATGGAACTGGTTGTTTGAAGTCTTGAGATTTCAGGGGTTCCAAGGCCATTTCATAAACGCCCTAAAGGCTATGTATTTCAAACCAAAAGCCCAGGTTGCTGTGCCAGGATTTCTTTCTAAATATATCTATTTGAAGAGAGGCACAAGACAAGGCTGTCCCTTGTCTCCCTTACTCTTCAATTTAGCCCTGGAGCCACTGGCTATTCTTCTAAGAAAAAGACTGGAAGGGATAAGAATTGGGGATCAGATGGTTCAACAGGCAATATTTGCCGATGACATCTTATTATTCTTGTCAGATCCAAGCACTCAAGTACCAATAGCTTTAGACACTATTTGAGAGGTAGGCGCCCACTCTGGATTCGTAATCACCCCGAGCAAAAGTGAACTTCTACCTTTGTCACCTAGAGCAGACGTCTCCACCTGGACGCAGTTGGGGGTAAAAATAAATTCTCATATCATCAAATATCTGGGGATAAAAATATCTAGAGACCCCACCCAAATATACAACCTTAATTATACTCCGCTGCTACACAGCATAAAATCCCAGCTAGATAGGTGGCACAATCTCCCGCTGGGTTTTGCTGGGCGAGTAGCCTTAAGAAAAATGGTGTCAATGGGAAGACTGCTATACCCTCTTCAAACGCTTCCCCTACTCCTCAAACACAAAGATGTTAACTATATTAATGCAGCCTGGACTAGATTCATTTGGCAGGGGAAAAAAGCCAGAATAGCTAGATCCAAGCTTTCCCTACCGAAATACTTGGGAGGCTTGAATCTACCTTCCATCAGAGACTATAACTTAGCTTCAATGCTTCGCCACTCTCACGATTGGGTAACCTCCAAGGAGCACTACTCCAATACCAAATTAGAAAAGGAACAGGCGCTCCCTTGGTCCTTCACAGGTATCCTTCATGCCACATTGAAGCAGCTGCCCGTAAGGTTAAAAGACAACATCATTTTTAGAGATACTGCTGCAACCTGGAAGGCAATTAGGAAAAAGTGTAAACTACCCTGCAAATTGTCAAAGTACCTCCCAATCTGGGGGCAATCCTAACTTTCCCTCCAGCATTCAACAAACACAGTTTGCCAAATGGGACGACAAGGGCCTTAAAAGTTTAGGCAATATGTTTAATATACCACAGGGAAAGTGGCTGTCCTTTAGTGAGCCAAAAGCAAAATACAACTTAAATTCTGGGGACTTCTTGCCCTATACCCAAATTCGTTCACTAGTAGACAGCAATTTGCGCTCACAGACTTCAATTATTTCACCCACGAGGTCTGATTCCATTCTAAAACCTGGAGCTGCTGAGAGATCACTGGCTGATCTCTATTTGGCAATTAGAGCAATAGACAACCAAAAGATAGCTACAAATTCTATGAAAAAATGGGATGACATCATACAGGAACAAAATACAGGGGATAAGATTCTAGAAGGGAATATGATGGTTAGAAGGGTGATTACAAATGAAAAATGGAGAGCCTCTCATTTACTGTTTATTCACAGAGGCAAATATGCTTTTAATATAAAATACACAGTACAACCTAGCGGATACAACCCTTACTGCCCAAAATGTGCTCTTTATAATGTGGACTTGTATCATTGCATGTGGTGTTGCCCAATAATCCAAATTTTCTGGGATAAGGTTGTCAAATATGCTAACAAAATGTGTAAGAAGAAGCTGAACAAATCGCATATGTTGTCGCTTTTTAATTACTACAACTCCCCAACAAATTCAACTGTTAGTCCTCCTTCGAATCTGTACCACATCCAGGGCTGGATTTCTGGCAAGGCCACATAGGCCATGGCCTAGGGCACCAGAAGTTTAGGGGCGGCTCAGTGAGGGGCAGGAAAGCTGTTCTATGCAGTCATCCCTATCTGCATGAACAGCTTTAACCTTTGAACTCTCTGTCCTGTACTTGTGCCTTCCCTGCAAGACCTGTAAGCTCTATCCTGCAGGTATACATCAGTCTAACTCTCATGGTGACGCAATGGGTCCATCATTAATGAGATGGCAAGCATAAAATAAAATTTCAAAACATAACTTCTAATCTATACACGTATTACTAAAATAGCTATTGTCTGTGACACCAATGATGGAAAGTAAGGCAAATTCTCATTGGGGCACACAGAGATAACAACCATACAGATGGTATAGTTGGCCTTGGGCGGTAAAAAGTACAAATCCGGCCCTGACCACATCATTATGATTGCAGCAAGAAGAGCCATCCTGTGTAAATGGCTAGAGCCTACTCCTCCAAACATTTCTTCAGTAAATAAGGAACTGCTGTACATCTTTAACATGGAACATCTAGCCACTCTTCAGACAAAGGAGCGGAAAACTAAAAAATTCTTCAAGATTTGGAGAAGCTTTATACTTAACCAATTTTCGTCTCAACAAATAACAGCTTTAATGAGAGACTTTACCTCGTGGTACTGTCTTGAAGACATAAGTGGAACTTTGGGCAATCTAAGGGTTCCAAGACGTACCTAGTAATAACTATAGAGACTGAGACTATACTCATATTAGAACTGAAATAGACTAGAGACACAGTGTGACCGAGGGGGGAGGGGGGGGGGGGGAAGGGAGGTTTTCTGAGTGGGCATTCGCATGGTACCTTGTAATGCAACAAAACTTGCAGTGATTGTTAATCTTGTTTGAGGTCGAATGCTATGTCAAAAATTTCAATAAAAATCGTTTAAAAAAAAAAAACAATGGCTGCGCAAACCTGGAAAAAAACAACACAATTTTTCCCTAAATGGCACTTCATAAATAATTAACTTCAAACTGGTTCCACCCTAAAGACTGACAGCTGTTTAGACTAGAAGGGTGCGCAGCTCTCCCTGATTAGATTCAGCCACACTTGTCGCCTCTGTATTATAAAAACACCCCACCAATCAGTGTAAATATACAGCGCACTGCACAGAATAGCCAGACTGTGGCTGGAATCTGACTGCAGGAACCATTATCCCAGCAAGATTAACATATCTGCACAATCACCAGGCCGCTCAGGAAGAACCACCTGGCTTCAAGGAGAAGGGAGCAGAGAAAACTACAAAATATCTTCTTCTATGCACCGTAATGAGCAGCAATGCCTTGGTAAATTGGAACCTAACTCTCCAGATTAAACTAGCTAGAAAGTTCATCCTTCACTTAGACTGGATGCACATTTAGCAGAAATGCTAGCGTTGCGGAAAACGCTGCGTTTTTGCCGCTAATGGAAGTCTATGGGCCGCAGGAAAAAACGCATATGCGTTTTTGATGCGTGCATTTTTAAAAACGCAGGTTTTATTGCATAATCTTCAAAAATGCTGCAAAAACGCACATAATGAAAGTCAATGGAAACGCAATGGTATGCGTTTTCGGTAAAAAAAAAATAGTTTTATGATGTATTTCCGCTTCCTGGTGTTTTCCTAGTTATTTGCATGAAACGCAAAAGAAAACCGCATGAAAAACGCATATGCGTTTTGTATATGCGAACCGCAAACGCATTAAAATGCATGCAATACACTTGAAAACCGCATCTGCGGTAAAAAAAAAAGGCTAACGCAAGCGCACCGAAAATGTGCAAAAACGCAGCAAAAACGCACAAAAAATGCACAAAAATGCACACAGCATAAAATGAAACATGACATAAAACACAGCATCTCATGTGATATTATGTGTGCACCCAGCCTTAAGAAGAATGCACAAATAAAATAATAAACGCATAAATAAATGTATGTGTTTTATAGCAGAAAGCCTACTTACTTAAAGCAAACCTGAAGCGAAAATAAACTTATGAGATAATGAATTGTATGTGTAGTACGGATAATAAAAAGAATATTAGTAGCAAAGAAAAGAGTCTCCGATTGTTTTCCAGTACAGGAAGAGTAAAAAAAAAAAACCTTCAGTTATCTATGCAAATAAGCTTCTCTGAGCTGGGTTGAATACAGTCCAAGAAACAGAGAGAGAGACCGTTTTGTGATAAGGTTTTACTGCAGGAAAGTTCAAAGGGTCATTATTTCTATTTTTTTATTGCCTAAAAGACAAAGGGCCATATCCTATTCAAGGTGATAAGTAGCTTGCAGATGCGAGCTACTTATCACCTTGCCATTGCGCGAGGATTACCGGCAAATCCTATTGCCCATATCCTTCGCGCGATGGCCGACTGTTAAGGAGCGATGCTCCCTATTACCGGGCGATGGGGAGTGAGGTTTACACTGTGGTGCTGTCCATCAGCACCACAGCCTCACTCCCCACACATGCGCACTCGCCCGTCGAACATCGCCGACATGTTACGCCGCAACCATTTTATTGGCTCACACAGCGGACCAATGGGGAGCCCAGGCTGCAGATTCAAAGATGCTTGACCCGGGCTCCTTCTATGCGCACAGTAATTACAGTGTCAGATACACTGTAATTACACGACGGATTTTGCGGCGAGAGGCGTCGGGTGATCTGTGCCGGTGCAGCTACATGGGGGGCTTCTACAGTGTGCAGTGACCCGACGGGGAGCTCTGGGGGTCTCCTTATTAAAGGAGACCCCCAGATGCTGCAGCGGCGACGTGCGTTAGCCGGTTTAGACCTGCTTTTTGCAGGTCTAAGCTAACGCTCATGTCTGCCGGGAAGTATCGCTTCCCGGAGGCATGATAAGGGTAATTGGATACCGTGTTAAGAACTCGCTGGGCGATTATATCGCCCAGCGAGTTCTTTTCCCCCTGGGGGGGTCTAAAGTTTTATAAGATTAGGCGATGCCCCCATCGCCTAAGTTAAGAACTCGAGTTCATCAATAGAATATGGCCCAACGTGTGGGTTTTAGAGCTGCAAATATGACAGAATGATGAATAAAGCTATATAACTCAAAATACAAACATGAGACTTTTTTTTTTGCTACTAATGTTCTATTTATTATCCGTACTGCACACACAATTCATTATTTCATAAGATTCGCTGCAGGATTGCTTTAAATTATTTCATTGCATTGTCAAAACCCCTTCCTTAATAATTTGTAATACTTGTAACTGCAGCGAGCTGGGAGTGTACAGTTAAAAGGAAACTTTACTAAATATAACTTAATGAATAAAATTGCTTATTTTTTACAATATTCATTTTTTTAATTATTTAGTCGGAGCTTGCCAATTATAAAATCATTCCTTTACATTCTTAAAATCATAACAGATGGCGGCATCTGCACTGCTGGCAAGGTGCATCACAACGGAATGTTTGTTGTTTGTTCCGAATCAAGCAGAAACAACATCTGGTCTCCCAGAATGCTCTGGGGCAGAAGGGTGTGTGACATCATAGCCTAGGCTAAGCATGACTGAGAGGGTGGGGTTACATACCAATATTCAGCAATAAGGAAGTGTTTTTGATGCTGATTCTGGGAAAATTAACATGAAATTGGGTATCCTGAATAGTTTAATAATTCTGCTATATGTTCCCCAAATTCATTGTTAGGTCCAGCTATATGACACTATAAAAGAGTGCTTGAATATGGACAAGTGTGGACGGACCCTTATGTTAACTCTTTTACTTAATAGTTAATTACTTACCAATTTTGGCATAGTTGTGTTCTAGGAGATCTTCTAGCCCAATATCCATCCAGAAACTGTCATCCCATCCACCATCTTTTGTATAAGTCCACTTACAAACCAGTGTGCAAAGTGACCTAGGGACAGAAAGGGGGGGACCATTATCTGTTTTTTCAGCAAAAAAACAAAAACACTTACCAAGAAAGGTTAGATGAACTGGCTTTATTTAGTCTAGTGAAAAGACGCCTTAGAGGAGATCTAATTAACATGTATAAATACATCAGAGGGCAATATAAAAGCTTGGCGGATGTGCTTTTTGTCCCTAGGCCTTCTCAGAGGACTAGAGGACACGATCTGCGCATGGAGGAAAAATGCTTCAGCCATTAATTTAGGAAAGGCTTCTTTACAGTAAGAGTGATTAAGATGTGGAATGCATTGCCACAGGAAGTAGTTATGGCAAATTCTATATCTGCATTTAAAGGGGGCTTAGATGCTTTCCTTGCGATGCAACACATCCATGGCTATAATTACTAGGTAATGCCTAATGATGTTGATCCAGGGATTTTATCTGATTGCCATCAGGAGTCAGGAAGGAATTATTTTCACTTTTGGGGCTGATTGAACCATGCCTTGTAAGGGTTTTTTGCCTTCCTCTGGATCAACAGGGATATGTGAGGGAGCAGGCTTGGTGTTGTACTTTGTTTTCTGGTTGAACTCGATAGATTTATTTATTTTTTTTAACCCAAATAACTATGTAACTATATAACAAAACAACAGGAACACAGATCTGAGCTGCAGGGATACTTTATCCACTTCGCCGCCCGGGTACAGTATATCTACCCTCCTTTGGACTTCAGTTCCCCGCCCAAAGCTTAGATATGAGCACCCCCAGCCGCTGCCGCTGCTGTCCGCGCTCCCGCTCGCACTCCCGCGATCGTGCACGCCGCCACCCGCTCGCCCGGAGATCAATGAACGGGAAAATCCATTCCTGTTCGTTGATCTCTGCCCCCGCAATGATCGGCATGCTTCCACGAGAAGCAGCGCGATCATTGTGAAAAAACTCAGTTTCCCAGCCTCCCTTCCTGCAAGCGTCCTTCCGACGCTTGCAGGACGCCTGAAAAAAAAATGTGGCCATCTTGTGGCCAAAAAGTAATACTACACCCAAAAAATTTGTTCACATACAAATACATTATTTTCACTATTCATTTTAACTCATTAACTCCCACACTCCCCAATTGTTACCAATATTTTTTTTTATAATATTAAAATAAATTAAAAAAAATTACAATAAAAAAAAAATTAAATAGTTACCTTAGGGACTGAAATCTTTAAATATTTATATCAAGAGGGTATAACACTGTTACTTTATAACTTGTAATTAGGGATAGACACAAAACTGAAAAAATGCACCTTTATTTGCAAATAAAATATTGGCGCCAAACATTGTGATAGGGACATAATTTAAACGGTGTAATAACTGGGACAAATGGGCATATAAGTTACATGGATTTACATTGGAATTACATGGAATTACAGTAGCATGCATTATTTAAAAACTATAATGGCGGAAAACTGAAAAATAAGGGTTTTTTTTTCCAAATGTTTTCCTATTTTCCCATTAAAACACATTTAGAATAAAATAATTCTTGGCATAGTGGCCCCCTAAAGAAAGCCTAATTGGTGGTGAAAAAAACAAGATATAGTTCATTTTATTGTGATAAGTAATGATAAAGTTATAGGCGAATGAATGTAAGGAGCGCTGAAAGGTGAAAATTGCTCTGATGCTGAAGGGGTAAAACCCCTCAGTTGTGAAGTGGTTATTATACAGTATATGAGTGTTTTCAGTAAATGCCTCTTGATTGGCTAATGACAAACAACACCTTACCAGGAGCCCAGTTACCGGCCACTTCCTGCACAGCAGGACGTTGCAGTCCAGGCAGCAGCAGTCACTCTCACAGACCATGAAAACGACTCCACTTAGTGCTTTTGGCCATGCAATCAAAATTGTTAGACGGTTTTTTACTTGCAGAAGTCTAATTTCCCACAAAACACTTCATACACTTATAGATGGGATCCTGGTTTGGCCAAAAGATAGATCCCTATGAGCAGTGGTGTAACTACAGCCCCCACCCCTACTGCAGTGGCGGGGGGACCCAAGAGCTGGGTGAGCCCCCAGAGGCAGTCCTGGGGGAGGTCCTGTACCTAATATCATTATGCAGAATGTGCAGCTGAAGTCTAATTATACATTAACTGCTTCCTAGTTAGTTAGCAAGTGCCATGCAGCCAGCCAATCACCATGCAGCATCAGTCCACACATGGTGATGGGCTGGCTGCATGCATGGCCCTTGCTAACTAACCAGGAAGTGGAGGGGACGCGGCCATTGCTGGGAGCAGGTAATGTACAATTAGGCTACCTCTCGAATTCTGCCTAATGACATTATCTCTGGTGGGCCGCCGACATGTCTTATCAGGGGGTGGTGGCCAACTATAGTTACGCCCCTGCCTCTGACATTAAAATCTGATCAGAGAGGAATGTATTCCTGCCACACTCTACACAACATTCTACAGAACCGCCTGCTATCACCACAGATAGCACTGTCCCCCCTCCCTGGCGATTCAGAACCAGCTAATGGAAACTTCAAGTCTCCCTTCAAGGTAATACTGCTCCCCTGCAGAGTACTCGCAACAGTGGGGTGCACTTACCTGCCTGGCCAATGCACTACCTTCAGTCTGTGTCCTGTACGTACTTAAGTAACATGCTGCCGGGTCATGGAAAACATGGAAGACAGAAGGACACTGACTGGAGGGAGTGCACTAGCCAGAGGTGAGTGGGGCGTGCGCTCTGCTGCCAAAACTACTCCGGAGGGGCTCCTGGGGGTCACTATTAACTTGGGAGGAAACCAGCTCTGGGACCTGGGCAATGGCATGCCGCCACTCCCCCACCCCCTTTTAAACTAGATCTTCTGGCCGTTTCAGCCGGAAATCAATGGAAACTATGATCAGGCAGTCAAACTGGAACATCGATCTCCTGCAGATCCGATCACACCAATCAAATCTGCCATGGAAAATCGGTTAGTATATGGGCATCTTATAGATCTGTGAGCAATGAGTGAGCAGAAACCTCAAGGTTACTATGGCTGGTCTAGTAGGTAGTTTATTTTTCATTTTGTAGAAATTACATCTATTTTATCACAAACTTTTTTTTTTTTAATTTATACTGCTAATGTACATTAGGACTATATACTGTAAGCCTGATCCTGAACTTTTAACATACTAAGCTAGTTTGTTACAGGTTCTCTTTAAGGGCCAGAGCACACCAAAAAGCACTAGTGTAAAAGCAAACGCTCAGAGCTTTTTGAAGTGATTTTTAAGGTGATTCTGGGCATGTGCCTAGCGATTTTCTAAGCATGCCTAGTGATTTTTTGGAGCGTTTTGGTGTTTTTTATTTTTTGTTACAGTAGAGCTAGAACTGAACAGCTTCTGTAACAAAAACGCTTGGAAAATCGCTCTGATCTAGCGCTTTTAAGAGCAATTTTCCACTTTCCTCTACCTAACATTGAGGCTGAATCGCCTAAAAAATCTGCAAAAATACTGCAGGACCCACGTTTGGGAAAAAGGCACATCGCTCTGGTGTGATCAATCCCATTCAAATACATTAGCCAAGAGCTTTTTGATGCACAAGTGTTTTAAAAAGTGCTGAGAAGCGCTCTTGGTGCGCACCAGCCCTAACACTTGGATCTCTTATCTAGTCACCAACCAAATGTACACGTATAAGAGGCTCAGCTGAGCTGATGAGATGGTAAAGAGGGTTTCATATTTTACTGTGTCTGAATGGAAATGTGAAACATGCAACAGTGTAGAGAGCTCAGCATCCTCCTTGTGGAATATATGCTTAGTGAATTCCAGCCTGTGCTGCATCTGCTCACCAGACTGTTCATAATAGGAGCAGCCGCCACACAGACAACACAACAGGTCCTCTTCATGCATCTTTCATTACACCAGACTGACATAATAAGGGAAAGGCCCATGGATAAAAGATGCCAGTGGGCTGTTTATTATTTTATTTGGAGGTGTAAGTGACAGCATCCCTCCTCCCCACCCACTAATCACACCGCAAGAACATCTCAGGGAGATACAAAAACATGCAGATATATTCTGATCATAAGGTAGCATAACTGAGTACATAGATGTATTTACAATGTATGCGAAAGGTGGTCGCAAAATGACAGATGTCTCCTGATTTACTAATGCAGCAGTATGCGGGGCTGGGGCAAGTATCCTGATCGTAGTGTTATTATTTAAATCCAGCCGCGAGCATGCCGGCGGGAAGCTGCGCAGACGACCTGCAATGTCACTTTGAGGAATCACTGTTTGAATCTTGTTCTCACTACGGAGCTTTGTGTCCCAGGAGGTGACGGCACTGATCACCAACCAGTAAATAGCAAAGTAAATAGCTAATGATGATGCGTTTTAAACATGTTGTTTTGATTCAGGTGCCCTAAGTACAGATGGACCAACAGGACCTGGTCAATAATATTATTAAATTAAGATAAATATAGGTATATCCCTTTTAGCCCTCATAAAATGCTAATCTTGATATGGGCATATAGGGCTTTGGGGACAACATGTTGTTTTATCAGGAATTGTTTTTACATAATACATCCCAGAAAAATTACGAAATATGTTAATATTTAACTAATTATTTGTATTACTAATAACTGTATTATTAGGGTGGGTTTTGGGTAACCAGGGATCATTTATGACCACTTAACTATTGTAAATAAAGGGTTAAAAGTGAAAAAAAATGTAAACACCATAGTAATAATGCATTTATTTAAAGGTTAGCATTTAGTAAAAGTTCAAGGTGGAGAGAATAGTTAGTGCTCAGCACAGGGCAGGAGGGAAGGTCAGTGACCCATTTTTAGAGATTAGGATTAGATTACAGTAGGGAGCTGGACACATGAGGAGAGAATACCAGGGTACAGAGGTCAATGGGGCGCCAAGTCACTCAGAACCAGAAGGTGTTAAAGAACAGCAGTCACATGACTAAACATACTTTTACAAAATAAAGATTTTAAAGGACTACAAAGGTCACATGTGACATAATGAGATAGACATGTGTATGCACTTTATGTATTTTCCTGACAGTAAATGCTTCTGGCATACTTCAATGAATTTGTCATCGAGCAGAGACAATAAAACAGTAATAACTTAAAAAGTAGATTTAAATATAAAATAGAACTGTGGGGTGTCTTAAAAAAGTAATTTTTAGGAAAAGGAGGATAGAAACGATTGTTTATCTCACCAGTTTATTTTCATCTCGGATCATTGGTTGAAATGTCCTGATATGATAGGAAAATGCAAAGACATATTTGCAGTTCCTTGTACCAGAATATAACTTTTTTACTTTTGCTTGTAACTATTACAAAAAAAAAAAAAAAAAAGTACAATTTAAAATACATGAAAACACATAAATAAAAAAAAACAATTAGTGCTATAAATGAAGAGATAGACTATGCAACAAATATACCATACTTCTTATTTGTATGTGTTTACATATATTTTAAGTTTCACAATTTTTCGCAATAGTGGTCCTTTAACCACTTGAGGACCGCAGTGTTAAACCCCCTAAAGGCCAGGCCATTTTTCACAAAAAGGGCCACTGCAGCTTTAAGGACTCACTGCAGGGCCGCACAACACAGCACACAAGTGATTCCCGCACTCTTATCTCAAGCTCTCTGTTGGTGGGGTCTGATCGCTCCCCCAATGTTTGTCTTTTTTAAATAAATATTTACCTGTTTTATTTTTAAATAAAACTGTGTATTTTTATTTTGGCAGTGGCCCCTCCCTCCTTCCCACTGCCAGCCTATCACTGTGATCGGCTTTCATAGGCTTCAGCCTTTGACAGCGGATCATCCCTGAGCCTCTAAAAGGGACAGCCGTGCTGCTTTAGATCGCATAGCTGTTCAGCCTAATTAGATGGCTAACAGTCTCCGAGCAGCGATCGCCATTGAAAGCCGTTCACGCCAATCGAGGGGTGGAGCAGTCCTCGCCTGGGGCATGGAGCGGTCAGCAAGTAAGTGAACCTTAACCGAGTACAAAAAAAAAGTTTCACTTACCTGGGGTTTCCACCAGCTCCCTGAAGACGTTTTGTGCACACGTTGGGAAAAATTGATCCTGCAGTCCCCCGCAGTTTTGTTTTCGTGCCAGTGTGCCTGCGGCTGTCCTGTGCATGCACAAGACGACCACGGGAGAGCGATTGAGGGACGTGCGACCAGTAGAGTTGGGCCGAACGGTTCGCCTGCGAACGGTTCCATGCGAACTTCAGTGGTTCGCGTTCGGGTCCCGCAGGCGAACTTTTGCGGAAGTTCGGTTCGCCCCATAATGCACCATGAGGGTCAACTTTGACCCTCTACATCACAGTCAGCAGGCCCAGTGTAGCCAATTAGGCTACACTAGCCCCTGGAGCCACTCCCCCCCTAATAAAAGGCAGGCAGCGGTGGCCATTACACTCACTCGTGTGCCTGCGTTAGTGAGAGTAGGGCGAGCTGCTGCAGACTGTCTCTCATAGGGAAAGATTAGTTAGGCTTAGCTTGTTCCTGGCTGCATACCTGTTCTGTTCAGTGAGCCCACCATACCTGTTCTGTTCAGTGAGCCCACTGGATACCTGCATACCTGTTCAGTGAACCTGCCACTGCATACCTGTACTGTGAACCCACCGCTGCATACCTGTTCAGTGAACCCACCACTGCATACCTGTTCAGTGAACCCACCACTGCATACCTGTTCAGTGAACCTGCCACTGCATACCTGTTCTGTGAACCCACCACTGCATACCTGTTCAGTGAACCCACCACTGCATACCTGTTCAGTGAACCCACCACTGCATACCTGTTCAGTGAACCCACCACTGCATACCTGTTCAGTGAACCTGCCACTGCATACCGGTACTGTGAACCCACCACTGCATACCTGTTCAGTGAACCCACCACTGCATACCTGTTCAGTGAACCCACCACTGCATACCTGTTCAGTGAACCTGCCACTGCATACCTGTTCTGTGAACCCGCCACTGCATACCTGTTCAGTGAACCTGCCACTGCATACCTGTTCTGTGAACCCACCACTGCATACCTGTACTGTGAACCCACCACTGCATACCTGTTCAGTGAACCCACCACTGCATACCTGTTCAGTGAACCCACCACTGCATACCTGTTCAGTGAACCTGCCGCTGCATACCTGTACTGTGAACCCACCACTGCATACCTGTACTGTGAACCCACCACTGCATACCTGTTCAGTGAACCTACCACTGCATACCTGTTCAGTGAACCTACCACTGCATACCTGTTCAGTGAACCCACCACTGCATACCTGTTCAGTGAACCCACCACTGCATACCTGTTGTGTTCAGTGAACCCGCCACTGTATACCTGTTCAGTGAACCTGCCACTGCATACCTGTTCTGTGAACCCGCCACTGTATACCTGTTCTGTTCAGTGAACCCGCCACTGCATACCTGTTCTGTTCAGTGAACCCGCCACTGTATACCTGTTCAGTTAACCCGCCACTGCATACCTGTTGTGTTCAGTGAACCCGCCACTGTATACCTGTTCTGTTCAGTGAACCTGCCACTGCATACCTGTTCTGTGAACCCACCACTGCATACCTGTTCTGTTCAGTGAACCCGCCACTGCATACCTGTTCTGTTCAGTGAACCTGCCACTGTATACCTGTTCTGTTCAGTGAACCCACCACTGCATACCTGTTCAGTGAACCTGCCACTGCATACCTGTACTGTTCAGTGAACCCGCCACTGCATACCTGTTCTGTTCAGTGAACCCGCCACTGTATTCCTGTTCAGTGAACCCGCCACTGCACTCTCGCCATGGTGCGCACCAGTCCAGCACGGCCGTCACTACACAAACAGCTGTTTGCGGTGCGTTACATGGTGAGTTTGGTGTGTCAGTGTGAAGCAGTACCTTAATTACACTACCTGATTGATGTATACACATGCAAGATGTTTTAAAGCACTTTAGGCCTGTCATTTAGCATTCAATGTGATTTCTTCCCTTAAAACGCTGCTTTGCGTCAAATCCAGATTTTTCCCGGGGACTTTTGGCATGTATCCCACTCCTCCACCTGGGGGTCCAGGTGTTAGACCAATTGAAACATCTTTTCCATCACTTTTGTGGCCAGCATAATTTATTTTTTTTTCAAAGTTCGCATCCCCATTGAAGTCTATTGCGGTTCGCGAACTTTTACGCGAACCGAACCTTACGCGGAAATTCGCGAACCTAAAATCGGAGGTTCGGCCCCACTCTAGCGACCAGGGCTGTGCAGGTGCACTGGCCTGATGACTAGCTGGTGGCCAAAATGAAACTAGCTGCTTGCAGGGACCCTGAGGATAGTTTTTTCCCGGCGCCGGAAGTCTGAAGTCTGCAGGCGTCTGGTGGAAGCCCCATGTATGTGATTTTTTTGTACTTGCGTAAAAGGACTAACGAGTCCAAATTAAAAAAAAAGTTAAGTACCTGAATTAAATTTGAATGCACGGAGGATGCCATCCGCACCCTCCATGCCGTTCCACCGAGTCCCTGCAGTTCAATAGTCCCCCCGGGCCGCTCCCGACCCCACAGCCCGGGACGGGCTTTTCTGTCTCCACTAAAATGGCCGCCGGAGCTGGCCCCGGCTCTTAGAAACGTCCCTGGCGACATCTTTACTACTGGCAGGTGATGTCTGTGGAAGAAGATGCTGCTTTTTGGCAGTTGCAAACAACTGTTATTTCCCATAATGCAGCAAGACTCCCACAGTGTGATGTCAGTACCTAGATGCTGCTGACATCACACTGTGGGAGTTGCTTCACCACAATATCAGCCATACAGAGCACCCTGATGATCTATTTGAGAAAAGGTAACAATTTCTCATGGGAAAGGGGGTATCAGCTACTGATTGAGATGAAGTTCAATCCTCGGTTACAGTTCCTCTTTAAGAAATTAACTGATGACAGGCATGAATGATTTGAAGACAGAATAGATGCTGAAGTATTAACAGATTGACCAAATGAACCAGTTTTTAAATTGATATGTGCTTTGGCTAAAGGAAAGCCAATGAAGAGAGGAAAATTAATTAATACAAATTAATTAATAAATAATGTTTTTCTTGCATTAAATTAATTAACTGAATTATTAAATAATTGAAACTTCGTAATGAATGTGCTAAAGTGCATAATTAAAAAGATGCTAGAATGCACATCTATAACTTTAATTTACTAAGCTGAGGAATTGCAAATTGCATATGCAGCCATTCATTTCAGTGCTGCTGCATTTGCCGAAGCAGAGAGTGAGTGACAGTGAAATACCAAAAGTGTCAGTTATCACTGGTGAGGATTACAGGAAGACAAAAAATACTGTAAGACTATAGATATACAAGTAGTCACCGACTTACGAATGCCCGACTTACAAATGACCCGCCGATATGAACAGCATAGTGTAACGATTGTGGAACTTTCTCCGTGATCAGCGCACAACGCGTGCGCTGACACGGCGGAAATCCTCCACAAGCGTGTAATTGCAGGCACCCAGCAAAAGGTGCTACGCACCCGTAGAGGGAAAATTCCTGTCGGCAGATGGCGCTGGGGAGTGCAGAGGAACCAATCCTCTGTACCTCCACAAATGCCAGACAGGAATTGTACGAAGTGCAGAACGCAATCGCAAGAGAGGCGATTGCGAATGAGACGAGCAAAGGGACAGGTTGTATGTGTGTGCGCCAACCTAGTCGCCACCCCGCGACACACAACAGCAGATATGAAACAGGAACGCGATCATGAGAGGTGCGATCGCCAGACGTGACACAAGGCAGATCAGAACAGAATATGAGGTTAGCAAAGGCACAGCAAATAATACAATGAGGAGATACGGAAAATAACAAACGCTAGCTAACCGCGAACACCGCACTCATTCGCAACAGTGCACGCGGTTATGCGCGGTCTCCACGTGATAAGCACAATAGAGACAAGCACGCCTAACTAACCATTGACAGACAAACATGAAACAGAGGACGCGAGCGCTTGCTTAACGGTTACCTCACCGAGCCTCCAGCAAGCGGTCGTAGCAGACAAGACAGACACACGAAAACAGGGACAAGCGAGAGATAGGATCCACAGCACTAGCGAGAAGCGAGTGCGATCCAGGTACAGAGTAGCAGAACAGAAGGATCCACAGCACTAGCGAAAAGTGGCTAGCGCGATCCCAGGAGACAGAACAGAAGGATCCACAGCGCTAGCGCGATCCAAGGAGACAGAACAGAAGGATCCACAGCGCTAGCGAAAAGTGGCTAGCGCGATCCCAGGAGACAGAACAGAAGGATCCACAGCGCTAGCGAAAAGTGGCTAGCGCGATCCAAATAGACAGATCATAAGAGATAGCTGGTAGCAACCGCTGCACCAGCTATACTCCAAGAACAGAGATCAGAACCATTTCCTGTCGACCACCGTTGGGACAGGGCAATGGCAACAGAACAAACAAACAGATAAACAATCCTAACTGCACTAGGGAAAACCTGCCTAGCGCAGATTTCAGGAATTACTCTAAGCTGATCTTCAAACCAAGAGCATGACTGACACTCTCCCGAGTGTTTCACAGGAAGACTCCTTATGAACAGCAAAGCATTGTGGGACACACATAGTACTTATAGTACACACCTCCAATGAATGTGGCCAGGCAATTTGCATGACAACGTATGCAAATTCTTCAGCAAGCACAAGCTGCAAAACTGACAGAAGCTCTTCTTTCCAGAGTCCTGCAGCATGCAAACCTACACAATGGTCAAAAAGCTGCCTGCCTGCACAGGCAGCTGAGCAAATCATCACACATAGATTATGTGATTCTGTGGATACAAGTCAAAAACACTTCAAAATTTCAAGTTTTTGAGAAAATCGGTTTTAATAAAATTCAAAGAAAAAATGGCTTTTAAACTTGTATAAGCAGGTACAGAGGACAGAGGTGACAGAGAGGGGGACACCAGAGGCACAAAGGAGGTACAAGGAACAGAGATGGCAGGGTTCCGACTTAAGAACAGATTCAGGTTAAGAACGAACCTACAGTCCCTATCTCATTCGGGAACCAGGGACTACCTGTATTCAGAAGAAAAGCTGTGTAGAAGACTGTATATAGACGAAGAAAGAAGAATATACAAGAGTGCAGATGAAAATAAAAATAAAACGTTTTTTCTTTAAATTTTTTTTAAATTAATTAAAAAAAAAGTTTTTTGCCCAAAAATTATTACTAGTGGATTTTGTTGGACTAATACTGTTAAGAGAAAGACAACAAATAACTCCTTTTAACTATTTACCTGCGAGGGGGTGGATATCTGGGGGCGTACGTCATAAAATGGTGTCCTGAAATTTGGGTGCGAGTAATTTTACAGATGTTCTACTTTTAAAGTGTAAAAACGATAATAAAATATCGGCTTAAAAAATTGTATTTTACTATAGCTAAACCTAAGCTTGTTCTCACATGGAACCCTCCCACTACCGATGCCTAATCTTATCAACTCCCGCCTCACACCTAACCTTCGCCACCCCGAAGCACACACCCCAACCTCTAACCATAACTCTTCCTACCCCAAGCCTAACCGTCACCGCCGCAACCACCCCAACCTCTGACCTTAAAGGGAAGGTCCAAGCAAAAAAAAAAAATGAGTTTCACTTACCTGGAGCTTCTACCAGCCCCATGCAGCCATCCTGTGCCCTTGTAGTCACTCACTGCTGCTCCAGTCCCCCGCTGGGAGCTTTCTGACCTCGGAGGTCAGGGCCGAATTGCGTACATTTTTACACATTTCCGCTAGTGCAGGAACATTAACGCATACATTTTTACGCGTTAGTGGTGCAACGCGTAAATTTTTGTTCCTGCACTAGCTGGAATGCGTAAAAATGTATGCAATGTGGCCCTGACCTCCGAGGTCAGAAAGCTGCCAGCGGGAGACTAGAGCAGCAGTGAGTGACTACGAGGGCACAGGATGGCTACATGGGGCTGGTAGAAGCCCCAGGTAAGTAAAACTCATTTTTTTTTTTTTGCTTGAACCTTCCCTTTAACCCTTCCTACCCCAAGCCTATTCTTCACCGTCCCCGCCGCAAACACCCCAACCTCTAACCTTAACCCTTCCTTCCCCAAGCCTGACCTTCACTGTCCCCGCCACAAACACCCCAACCTCTAACCCTAACCCCTCCTACCCTAAGCCTAACCTTCACCATCCCCGCCGCAAACACCCCAACCTCTAACCTTAACCCTTCCTTCCCCAAGCCTGACCTTCACTGTCCCCACCACAAACACCCCAACCTCTGACCTTAACCCCTCCTACCCTAAGCCTAACCATCACCACCCCCGCCGCAAACACCCCAACCTCTAACCTTAACCCTTCCTACCCCAAGCCTGACCTTCACCGTCCTGGCCGCAAACACCCCAACCTCTAACCTTAACCCTTTCTTCTCCAAGCCTGACCTTCACCGTCCTGGTCGCAAACACCCCCACCTCTAACTTAACCCTTTCTACCCCAAGCCTGACCTTCACTGTCCCCTCCACAAACACCCCCATCTCTAACCTTAACCCTTTCTACCCCAAGCCTAATCCTGCCGCCACAAACACCCCACCCCTAACACTTTATACCCCAAGCTTGACCTTAACCGTCCGCTGCTGCAACCTCCCCACCACTAACCTTAACCCTTACTACCTCAAGCCTAACTTTAACCATCCCCGCCGTCACAAAGCTCCCTACCCCCTTGCCCAACCTTAACCCTTACTCCCTCAGGCCTAACTTTAGCTATCCACACCAGTGGTAAGAAAAAAATATGGAAATAAAACGAGAAAAAAGTCAATTTTTGGTGCCGCCATTAGAGCCTGTTGTAATTATTGTCAAGAAGGGGAAATGAAGAGCCTGCGAGATTAAATGTACCGTATTTGAACCGAGGCGTTTCACATATTCCAAATTTCAGCCATGCTTGAAGTTCAGTAGCTTTGACACTTTACAGAAAATGAGACTATGAAGAAAAGGGTTAAGGACTGATATTTCCTTGAAGAATACAGAATTATATAGTGCCTAAGTATCTGTTAACGGAAAACATCTTTCTCCCCGAATTCACTGTGCTAAACGGAACACAGTAATCTCGGCAGCAGCCGCATGTTATCCTCTGCGGTTTCGCAATGCCCTAAAATGTGCTCTCATCACCAAATACAGCCGGCCAGAGAAGCCACCGATAAATGCTTCCTACAGCGATAGGCGCGGAATTAAGTAGGGACATGAGACAGGGATTAATGGAGAGGAATTCTCTGCCACTCAGGAAATTTGGTGTTAGCAAGGAGAGGAGAGAATTTCAGCCACTGTACGGTTTCAATTATAGGCGCAAGCCATGCCAGGGATGGAGAAATCTCTTTTCCTCAACAGGATGTGGGTGCTGATTGCTAAGTGGATCAACTAGGAAATTTCTATCATTCTGCGCATTCACAGGCTCCTTCAATAAAGGGAAATTTGATGCAGATCTCTGGAATAAGAGGTTGCAGCCTGGAATTCCACAGAAAGCTTGGGACAAGGTTCCACCACTCTATGCAAGGTTAGTAAGAGAGTACAGTAGGCAGTAAGGTCAGCAACGGGTCTGTGATACTTACTTGCAGTAATGTTGCTCGTGGTTAAAATCCTACTAGAAACTACTACAACCTTGTATAGGCTTCAAATGTTTATTGGAATTCCTGTCTTCTCCCATTATCTACATACACAGTCAAGATGTGTTTTGCAAAAACTGTAAAATGGTGATAAGGCTGCATGCTATGGCCTGATTTCTGGAAGGGCCACAAAGGCCCGGGTCTTGGGCGGCTTTAACCCAAAAGAGCAGCTGAACATGAAAGAGTGGTTTCTACATATAAAAGAGGAGGCTGAAAAGGGGGAGCAACACAAAAAAGGGAAACGGATCCTCAAGGGAGATTCATTGAACAAAGGGGGTGCTGTACATGGTTGATATACATGGAAGAGGGGGCTGCAAGTGGAGTGGGAGGGGCACTGGCGCACAATAAAGGTGAGTTACAGCATACTTGGCCTAGGGGCACAAAAAGTATAAATCTGGCCTCGAACTTGTTCATCCTCTGATTACTCACCAGTTTAATTCACTGACCACTTCGTCAGTTAACAGTGCTTGTATAGCCCTTTAATCGATTCACTTTTCTCCAATGTTTTCTTCTAGGAGATATTTTTTCATCTTCTGTTAAAATAATGTTTTTCTGCTTGCTGGTGGCTTTGAAGGCATTTTATGCACTTGCATGCATCTAAATAAATTGGCTGCTAAAGGGATAAATAACAAAGAGAACAGACAGAGCTGAGTGGACCACAACCTACAGCTCTGTAGCCTGTGCTGCTGACGAAGTGGAGTATTTCTATCACTTGCCAAGGCTGTTTTTTCAGCAGTTAAACATTACAGCAATGTGACTCCCGTAATGGTAGTCTAGAACAGATTAGTCCATATTGTGCTCCCTTTTAGCATCCTAGATGAGGCCTTATATGATCAAAAAGCAGATTCTCTGTACCTGTTTTAAAAACGCAGGTATCAGGTGACCTTTCAAAGGGCAGAATGAAAGTGCATGTTACAGTGAGAATAACCTGCAGACCTTAGATGTTATCGCTGGCCATGAGAATTGCCACAAGCCCTTAGCAGGCAGTGTGGAGACGCCTGGCCCGCACTTTGAAAGGTCAGCAGGTAGCAAAATGATATTATTGTTTTCACTAAAGAGAAATTTGCCTTTGAAGTCTGAGCTTTGCGGTACTCAAAGGAGACGATGGACACCTTTCCATTATGATGCCACAATGGTCACAAACGCCAAACCTGTCTTCTGGCTCACATGAAAAACACAGAACCAAACAAATGATTGTTTGCTTTGTCTCCCCACATTATGGATAATGACCGGTGGCAAGGAGACAAGAGTTATGGCTCATTTTTGGGAAAATGGGTTGATTCAAAAAAAAAGTTGGCACAGCTGTCAGCAGAGTAGCCCGCATTGCACAGTTAACACAACCCACAGTACCTGGGTAACATATAATGATAATAATGCTAATATTTGTATAGCACTTTTCTCCTGTTGGACGCAAAGCGCTTGAGAGCTGCAGCCAATAGGGGCGTGCTCAGTAGGCCACCTTGCAGTGTTAGAGAGTCTTGCCCAATGATTCCTTACTGAATAGGTACTGGCTTACTGAATAGGAAGAGCCAAGCATCGAACCCTAATTATATTGTGTTTTAATTAACAAAGGAAATAAATCCTTCATATATAGTGCCAGCTTGTCTGGATGTGGTCTCCCAAGTGTTACAAGGCGTTCTAGGTGTCCCTTCTCTCGCCCTCTAGTGAGGGTTTGGTCTACGCCTATAGAACATGAGGGCATCAGTAACTAGTCTACACATTTAAAATCTTCAGCCTAATTCCATCTCCTGAAGAAGGGAAAACTCTTCACGGAACGTGTTGAGATGTATCTCTGGAATTGTGGAACCTTTTATGGAAGTTGTGCTTTCAATTTCTTGAAATATACAGTATAAATGTATATTGTCAAAACCCTCTGGGTGGTAAGGCAGTGGAATTAAATCGAGAATTGCCCGACTGATCAAAACTGCATTTAATGATTCCAGCACCAGGAGTCAACCAGCCTGTACCCGTGAGATCGATTAGTGAAGTTTAATCGCATAGGACATCGCCTGAAGTGTGTGGGGCCACTAGTCGATCGACATTTGATCGACCACACTGAAGTTAATTGCCTAATAAAAAAAGTTGATCGCTTAGTTGATTGAAGAAAAATTGCTAGATGTATGGCTATTTTAATAGTTAAGGTAAAACATGAGTGTGAGAAAACGCGGAAAAGCCGCCGCGTGTACTCAGAACAAGGCGGCTGATTCCGCGTCCTACGCGGCGGTCTGCACGCGTAGGCCTACATCTAGTAGTATGGCCGAACGTGGAGTAACCGCCGCATGCTGTGATAGCGGTGCGGCGAATTCCGCGTCCAGCGCGGCGAGTGCTTTGCAACACATGTCTGGTGTGACCAAGCCGGTCAGCTGACAATTCCACCACTTAGGGGAGGCGCTGGAGAGCGCCTTGCTATATATACTGGGTGCTGGTCATTCTCTGGTTGTCTGCCATTGCGATCACTACGTGGTAGCACTCAGACCTGTTTGTCAGAATCTGTGTTATTCTTTAGACTAGTTCCAGGGTGTTGATGACTACGGAGCTCACACCCAAGACTAGGATTACTGTGTATTATCTGTGTTATTATTCAGACTAGTTCCAGGGTGTTGATGACTACGGAGCTCACACCCAAGTCTAGGAATTAGCTTAACCATCCTGTTTACTTCAGTCTAGTTCCAGGGTGTTGATGATCAAGGAGCTCACACCTATAGATTAGACATTGTTGATTATTTGTTATGACCTTCTGCTTTCCTGACCTCTCTTCTGATTTCTGATTTGGTACTTCGCTATATCTGTTACTCCGTTGCCAAAACCTTGCTTGCCTTAAGATTCCGAGTCTGTCTCCTCCCGCTGTACCTAATCTGTCTGTCTGTTGCCGACCTGGCTTGTCCGACCTCGAGAACTATCTCCTCTGTTTAGAGATAGTTCACAGATCTGTCAGTGACACTCCACCATTAGTGTCACTCACACTCTGGTCCATCCCAGTCTCAGCCTGACTCCTCCCCTTGGGGAGCCTCAGGCTTTTGGAAGGAAACCTGTTCTTTGGGCAGTATCTCTACTGCCTTGCACCCTCTATACGGGTGCTCTCCTCAAAGTATTACTGTTGCACCAAACACTCATATTACTCAGGTGTCCAGAGGTTAGAGATATATTTGATTATCGGTGATACTGCAGATCATCAATAATCAGGTATATATCTGCATTCTCTGTGATACTGCAGATCACCGATAATCAGATTCTCTCTGTGTTACACCGATCGTTACAATGAGTAAGGCCGTGTATACATGTAAAAGTACTGATGACAGCAGGGATCGGGATTCTAGTGTTGCACCTGTTGCTATGGAGGGAGAAGGAGGGATTACACCCAGTGCACGACAGAGTGGCTTCCACTGGGTAGGGTGAGAGAACAATACACTCAGGGGTTGGTCAGGCATCGCACTTCATTATCGACCGCCTCATCTGAGTCTACTACATGTGTACATAGCTTAAGATAAATTAATTGAAGAAAAAAGCTTTATTAATCAATCCTTATGTAACTCGTCATTTTTCTCACTGCGGATAGCCAATCATCAGCTGGAGAAAAGTTTCTATCCTAGAAAGTTTATACAGTGGCCCTTTAAGAGTGCCATTTATAAGTTCAGCATAAAAGAAGAAAAGAACTGTGAAGAGCCTAGAAAAGATCAACTAAAAAGCTGAAACTCATCTGAAGCACATCCATCCTCTCCCTGAGATCATTTCTCTAAAATAGTCCAAGACCACAAGACCGTCTCCAGTTTCAGATCTTGTCTAGGCCAAAATGAAAAGGCTGCTGGAAGCTGGAGCTACGGGAGGGGAGGAGGGAGGCAGACAGGGAAGACCCAAACACAAGTTTCACATGATATCGAAACTCATCCGCTGACGCTTCCTGCAGAACCTGGATTCATTGTTTATCGAGTAGCCTTTGCTTTGTCAAATCAAGAATTCTTGTCGTGACTGAGCAGGACTCTGGTTGGAGAATGACTTCATCCTTGGCTGGTGAAGCAGTGTGCGTGGCCGGCTGCCTGCCAGTGATCTATCTGCGGCTACTCCGCCCCCTCCATCTTCCCTGTGAACTGTCTGGCTTTAGGCTACACGAACAGCCAAATATTGAAGACATGCAGAGGGCACACAGCCTGGCAAAAGCTGATTCTAAGCAGAACTTTGGTGTTGTCAAAGGAAGTTCAATTTCATATTACAAGGAACATTATCTCCCTCCCGACAAACCTGTAAAAGTACCGGTCTCTAATGGTGCCCATAAATATCAAACTACAGATGAAATAGAAGATATCTGCTGCCAGAATGATAACCACCACACTTGACTACAGTGGTGTGGCAATAGGGGATGAAGTGAAGAGCTTGCAACTATGCTAGGGGTCCATATGGTTGCTTCCTACAGTTAACGGATTAACCATTTATTGGGGCTGTAGTAGTAAAGATTATTATTATTATTATTTAGTATTTATAAAGAGCCAACATAGAGTACCGTATATATTATCTTGTCACTCAGAGGGGTTCACAATTTAATCCCTACCATAGTCATGTGTCTATGTACATTATGTATCATGTAATGTACTGTATGTATCGTAGTTTACTGCCAATTTTAGGGGGAAGCCAATTAACTTATCTGTATGTTTTTAGGATGTGGGAAAGAGCCGGAGTGCCCGGAGGAAGCCCACACAGACACGGGGAGAACATACAAAATCTGCGCAGATAGTGCCCTGGCTGGGATTCAAACCAGGGACCAAGCGCTGCATGCGAGACTGCTTACAACTACGCCACAGTGCTGTGCTTTGAATAGTAGTTTTTACTCATCACTCTCATACACAGTGGCTGTCCTTGGAAAGATGTTTTGGTGGCCTGTATTATACAATTATTATACATACAATGCTGGGGGTTGGTCAAGAATTTTTTGGAGGGTACCAAAAGATGTGTACACATACAAAACTAGCCAACAATTTGGTCGCCAGTCAGGATCCAACTTGATCCTGCAGGTCTCTAATACTGTACAGATGCATCTCTAGGCAACAGACGTGCAATACATGTTGTGTCTATGAAGATGGGAGGAGGGACGACAGCACCAGGAATGGTGGAGCGGCTCCCGTGGATGAGGTAAGATGGGAACAATGGACTTGGCTGCCAATTGTCACTTAGAGATTCGGCATGCCAAATAATTTAATGACCTTTGCAGAACTCGGGGGACACGTATACACAGGGCAAATTTAAGAGGTCTTGAAAAAGAAAGTCCAACACTGCAAATACTGACTCTTTGGATAAACTTGATGTAAGTGTCAATAAATGTAAGAGTGAACAGAGGTGCCAGCAGGATAAAGGGTTCTAAAAGGCTTAAAATCCCGTAGGAGGTGGTGGTGGACTCGATTCCCCGAAGCAGACAAGATACCGTCAGTTTTATGACAACAGGTTTATTAAAATACTCCAAAACCAACAGTGCAACGTGTTTCACGGGTATGTTCCCGCTTCCTCAGGCAATAAACAGATAGGAGTACACAGTATAGTCTCAAGGTCATGAATAGCGCTTCGTGACCTTGAGACTATACTGTGTACTCCTATCTGTTTATTGCCTGAGGAAGCGGGAACATACCCGTGAAACGCATTGCACTGTTGGTTTTGGAGTATTTTAAAAAACCTGTTGTCATAAAACTGACGGTATCTTGTCTGCTTTGGGGAGGCGAGTCCACCACCACCTCCTGAGGGATTTTAAGCCTTTTAGAACCTTTTATAATGCTGGCGCCTCTGTTCACTCTTACATTACCAATATCCACCCCTGGTGGAGCGGTTGATTTTTTTTCCTTATCTACAGAGAGCGACACCACATAAACGACTGACAAAAAGATCTATAAACACTGAAGCAGCTTTGTGAAAGACAGTATTTCTGCAATTTTCAAAACTTTTGGCCAGGACAGTATATGTACAGCAGCCCCTCTCTTTCGTGTACAACAACCTTGTGCAGGAGCACCTCTCTTTCATGTGCAACCTCCCCTTTTCATTTACATCCTCCTCTTCCATGTCCAGCCAACCCTTTGTGCAGCAGCCGCCCAAGACCCGGGACCGGGTGTACTTGTGACCTTTCCAGAAATCCATCCTTGTTAATCTGATAATGGGCACCCATGCATTTAGCCCCACTTCCAAATTCCCCAAGCATAGTTTGGGGGGTTAATAAACCTGCACTAGAGTCACAAAGATAAAATCGTATATATGGAAATGTTTATAACGCGCCACTAAGACAGTTTAATAGCAGTGGAACGAGAGACAGATAAAACCTTTATGCTGAATTGTTGGGGATCTACTTCAAATAACAGTACAAAATTAACGAAAACATTGTTGGTGAAAACTGTAGTGTATTTTAACCACATATATCACAGAGATCCCACACAAAGGTGACATGACGCTTTGTTAGATAAGACCTAAGCCAGTTCGGACACTTTGTTAATGAAGGCTTGACACTTCAGTAGAGCAGGGCTGTAGTTTGATAGTGTGGGTGGATATTATGTTACCGTCAAGCTTGTTATGAATTATACAGACTTCGCTGAGACGTTTGAAGTGGAAGAATAAAGAGAGGCTCTGGAGACAATGCTGAGCGCTTCTCTGATGATCCCGGGCGTCTGAGTAAAGTATCCCGTGAAAAAATAATAGTCATTTCATAGCTGGTGATGATAACAGCCAGACACAACAGTGAACTGAAATACAGGACTCTAGCGGCAGCCACTTGGCTGGAAGGCAATCTTTTCCCTGTTGCTGTTAAAACTCAGGATAAAATAATAATAACAATAACCATGTATTTAACAAAGCATTATTTGAAATTGGGATGAGAAACATAAGAGCGGGGAGGGAAGCTTTAATAGGATCCTGAAGCTTCCCTCTCTTCAGGTAAGCATCTTATTTTGTATCCGAGCTTCGGCTCAGGTACACTATAAGGGAAAGCTACCTAGGGCAGAGGTGCACAAACTTTTCCATCTAGCTACTAGGAAAACTACTGGCTCAAAGTGATCTAATCAATCCCCCCCCCCCCCAAAAAAAAAAACTCCACAAACTATGGACTATTTATATACTGTATCTGGATATTCAAGGCTGGCCGTGATTTTTACACCCTCACCCTGGGTGAGATTTAGCCTAGATACTGCCCTGGCTGCTTTCACACATAAATCTGTACCGGTCCGTTCCAGTGCAGTCAGTTTTGTATCCGTTTTATGTGTGTTTCCAGAGGCGTAGCTAGGGTTTTCAGCACCCGGGTACAAAGTCAGTGTTTGCGCCCCCTCGTAATGCTTTCCCAGAGATATTTGAGTTTTAGAATAATTTCCTGCAAGTCCGAACTGCACCTGATTAAGAACAGCATCGATTTTCAGATCAGTACTGCACAAAATCCTTTTCTCCATCAGTAGCAGATCGGACATGACGGAAATGATCAATTTGACCCATCCACCTGGCAGGAAATTGCATCGTGTGTAACAGGCATTAGATAGTTAGGAGATAAGCAGAAATTCAGATGATCTTCTTTGCTGATGCAAACATGGCAAGCGCTGATTACAACAGGGAGATAAAATAAAACAAAACTCTGGGGCAGAGAGCAGGAGGAAGCAGGGGAGAAGATTGGATCCTTCCACCGTCTTTCATAGACTCTTCGACGCATCAGGGAAAGTAATACCTGTAACTGCATCCCTCCCGATGCTGCGCTCGGGGACAGATGTACCCCTTTCGCCCCCCCAGCTACTCCTCTATGTGTTTTTCTATGCCTGCCTAAAATAAGTATTTTTCAGCCTTGTTCACATCTAAAATTGCAATTGCTGACGCCAGCGTTTTGCGATTTTGTGAGTGATTTTTTGTTTCACGCCTCCCCGTGTTTACCTGTGCTTTAGTTTTTTTATTTTACATTGCTTTTCTAAGCGCTTTTGCAGAGTGATTTGTTTTGTCACTTCCTGATGCAAGTCAGGAAGTAAACTCTTTAACCCGGAAAATAAACATAATGTATTTATTCTTAAAAGCGCTGGGGAAATCGCTATACAAAGCACTTTTTCAAGCACTTTGCGATTTTCCTATACCTTCCATTATAGGCAAATCACCCCAAAAAATGGTACAGGCAGCGCTTTGGTGAGCGGATCGGAATGGAACCACTCAAATGTCAACATTCCCATAGGGAATCATTGCATAAGTGCTTTTAGGGCAATGTTGAAAATCGCCGGCGCTTAAAAAAAACGAAAAACGCCCTTAGTGTGAACAAGCCCTTCCAGTCCTGTCAGTTTTGTATGCGTTTCTATGGCTGTGTTCAATAAAAGGTTTACATTTTAGGTTCAGTCCAGTCCTGTCAGTTTTTAATCAATTTTCTATGGGTGTGTACCCGGTGTGTTCACACATAAAAGGTGTACATCTCCAGTCCAGTCATGCAAAGATAACAAGACAGGTCAGTACTGGACCCGACCGGAAAGGTGCAGATTTATGTGTGAACCAAGTCTTGCATTGATATCTGACTTCAGTGTAGATGCATATTCATTCCGTATTTTTACTTTTTTGGCAGTTTTTCTCTAATACTACATACTGATTCTTACAGGAGTGAAAAAAATGTTGCTTTTGGCTGCAAACTTTGAAGAGCACTGAAAATAAATCAAACCTCCAAACTTTTATCCTGCTATAACGACATGGAAAACATACAGCACACGGGGAAAGATTAATCAAAAACGAGTTCTCCTCCAAAAATCTACCTTGAAAAAGGAGGCGCAGGTTTTACATTCGGTGCGCTTGTCAGAAATCCCCATAATTTAATTAAGGGAAAGAAAGGTTGAACGGAGAGGTGAGAGGTATGCGGATTTAATATTATGGCTCAACATCTGTTAGAACTGCCCCCACCCCCCATCCTCCCACCTTCAAGCTCCATGCTAGTAATCTCTGGATTTCCCATAATGCACGTGGTAAGAGTTTTATGAAGGTCAGAAGAATGAAGAATGAAGTTTATCTTGATGTGAAGGTCGGTTTCCAAACCGAACATGCTTAGCTTCAGACACACCAAATGTAGCTAATTATCTTGAAATCTCTACATTTTCCATATCATCTTTCCCATCACCTGGAGCAGCATAAGGAGACCCATACTGTCTACATTAATGTATTACATTTTTTTATAAAAAAAAAATTATAAAAAAAAGAGGTATCTTACCTCTTCAGATAATTGAAGCCAAAATATTGGAAAGAGTTTTTCAGTAATAAAAACTGTTGACAAAGCGTTTCACGGGTCCTTGCCCTGTTGCCCGCTTCCTCAGATCAATAACACAGGGTAAACCTGATCTGTGGACAGTGTGGAGCATGGGCACTTGCTTATAGAGCACCTAGTTTTTAACAGCACACACTGGGAACCTCCCCCTCCTCCCCTCTCCCTAAAAAAAACAAAAAACTATTTGTATAGTTACTAGGCACCTCCTCAGGAGATGAAAGTTAGGTAGTTACCTACAACAAGGAAAAACCAGAGAGAGTGACCAACCAGGTTCCAGAGGATCTGGAGTACCGAGCGGGGACAGTTGTTTCCCCCTGTGCGAATACGGTGGTTGCAGTTTGCAACCTACCTTTGTAAAGATGGCCACACATCATACAATTAAAAGATCCAATTTTACACCAATTCTATAAATACAATCTGTTGTTCTATAAAATCTACAGCTTTTTTTGTTTTCAATCGAGAAATCTGATCAAATTTCCCATTTTTAAAAAATGTTTTGAGAATGGACATGTTGGAAAATTGAATTATCAAGAATTGTATTGTGTGTGATGGATAGTGAAACTGTATTCAACCAGAGAAAATTATATGTAACTATTCAGAACATTTTTCTCTCGATTTTTCTAACCAACCAATTTTTTCGGAGTTTACGATATTGTATTCCGAAATTGCAGCAATCTCAAAAATACGTGTGTGTGGTACCTCGAAGACTCTGATCCAACTTCTGATCAACTGGAAAATTGGATTGGAATTCTCAAATACAATCAAAATAACAAAAAAATTGTATGGTGTGCGACCACCTTTAGTATCCAATACCCACAATTTCTGTACTTTTTTCACAACTAAACGATACTGAACCATTTGGCTTCTGGTTTTCCCTTCATCTCACAGGTACCATGACTCATTTCCTGAGGAATCTGGGTTACCTACCCAACAGCTAAAATTATAACAATGTTGCAGTAAACTTTACTGAGTAAAGTATCAGCCTATCCTGTTGTATAAAACCACCTCGGGGTAAATTTGGCACAAGAAAAGCTGACATTAAGAATATGGGTAAGTTGCTCTTACTGGTACTCTCTAATGGCTTTACGGCCCTGTTTCTGGTGGGTGATTCAGAAGTTATGCCTATTTATTCTGCCAACCCTAACCAATACTATAATGAAAACTACCATTCATATGCCAAACCCCAACCCTTCTGCTAAACCTAATCCTCTTCCTGATGCCTGACCCTAACCTGCCTGCAAATGAAATCAACTTCCTGATGCCTGACCCTAACCTGCCTGGCAAACAAAAATCCCTTCATGATGCCTGACCCTAACCTGCCTGCCAAACCTAACCCCCTTCCTGATGCCTGACCCTAACCCCACTGCCAAAACGAATCCTCTACATGATGCCTGACCTTAACCTCCGTGCCAAACGAAATCCCCTTCCTGATGCCTGACCCTAACCTGCCTGCCAAACCTAATTCCCTACCTGATGCCTGACCCTAACCTGCCTGCCAAACCTAATCCCCTACCGGATGCCTGACCCTAACCTCCCTGCCAAACCTAATCCCCTACCTGATGCCTGACCCTAAACTCCCTGCAAAACAAAATCCCCTACCTGATGCCTGACCCTAACCTGCCTGCCAAACAAAATCCCCTTCCTGATGCCTGACCCTAACCTGCCTGCCAAAATAAAATCCCCTTCCTGATGCCTGACCCTAACCTGCCTGTCAAACAAAATCCCCTTCCTGATGCCTGACCCTAACCTCCCTGCCAAACAAAATCCCCTTCCTGATGCCTGACCCTAACCTCCCTGGCAAACAAAAATCCCCTACCTGATGCCTGACCCTAACCTGCCTGCCAAAATAAAATCCCCTACCTGATGCCTGACCCTAACCTGCCTGCCAAACAAAATCCCTTTCCTGATGCCTGACCCTAACCTCCCTGGCAAATAAAATCCCCTTCCTGATGCCTGACTCTAACCTGCCTGCCAAAATAAAATCCCCTACCTGATGCCTGACCCTAACCTGCCTGCCAAACAAAATCCCTTTCCTGATGCCTGACCCTAGCCCTACATTCAAAAGAAATACCCTTCATGATACCTGACCCTAACCTCCAATGTTGTCCACTAGCAAAGGGGGCAGGACTTTGAAACAAGGAACATGGCCCTTTTTAGGCATAGGCAAGCAGGAAAAAGGGGGCACCGCAGTGCTATATGTAGCACACTGTACTAACAATAACATAACAGGTTTAGTATTATATTGATTTTGCAAATGTTCTGGATTTCATCATCTAGCGTGTGTAGGGGGCTTAAGGTGTGTGAAATACATGACAATGGTATACTCTTCCCAGGTGATTGTTTTTACTCTTGGATTTGCATTAGGTTTGCTGTATACACTGCTCTCCATCATTCATAAATCAGGGCCACAGCTTAGTTTCCCTGAATTAGCAGGCAGCCTTTACCTTGTGAGCGCACCGGTAGCTTTCCAGGTGAGAAAATCTGGCAGGTCAAAGAAGTGTCCAGCTTTGTCCCAGCAATCCTGCCGCAAATTCTGTAAGGGGGAATAAAATACAAAACAAATGAAAGCGTGCCCATGTGGTTCTCAGACGTTCCTCCACACTTTCACTTTACAATGCCTGAAATGATTAAAGAGGAATGAAACCCAGCATTTCTTCTTTGCTCTAAAAGATTATTTACAGCATATAATATACTAACACATTTTTTTTTTTTAAAGTATAACATCATTCAAAGGGTTAAATCACAGGACTGACTTTTTCTCCTGCATTCTTTACTTGATACAATTAAGTAAACATTCTCTGACTGTGCAGAAACTTCTGCTAATGAGAACTGAAACACTGCTCAGAAATCATTACTGGGTGCATTTAAAATAGAAATACAACAGTTATGAATAAAATGCACCAACAGCTTTCAAAGTAAATAAACTGAACTTTGGGAACTTATAATTTCTAAATGAATAATAATACTTGTGCACAAAAGCAAATATGATAATTGTATGGGTTATAAAAAGTAGCAAAACACATTTTTATTGAATAGTTTGTCAGAGTTTAAAACCGCTTTAAAGAGAATCTGTACTCTAATATTCTTACAATAAAAAGCATACCATTCTATTCATTATTTTCTCCTGTGCCCCTCTGTGCTGTTTCTGCCACTCTCTGCTGCAATCCTGGCTTGTAATTACCAGTTTTAGGCAGTGTTTACAAACAAACTAACCAGCTTCTAATAGGCTCAGCTAAGCATAGTGTGTGAGTCATTCAGAGTATGCAGGGGGCCTGCAGAGGGTGTGTATCGCTTCTACCAATCACAAGCAGCCCTGCACATTCCACACAATCAAGCTTTAGCCCGACAAACAGGACAGAGGAAAGATACATTGATTTATTACAGACAGTGCAGTTAGGAAAGACTGCAGTAAGCCAGAGCAGATTAGAACAGGCATAGGAACTTATAGGATAGAAGAACTAAGGCTGAAAAATTTGTTACAGAGTCTCTTTAAAGAGGAACTTTAACCAAGGATTGAACTTCATCCCAATCAGTAGCGGATAACCCCACGAGAAATCTACCTTTTCTCGACTAGATCATCAGGGAGATATGTGTGGCTGATATTGTGGTGAAGACCCTCCCATAGTGTGTCATAACCAGTGATGAACGAAAATGCAGATATTCTTTTCACATTAATTTTTGTGAAAACAATGCTAAATTCGACTTTCGAGCAAAACCTGCCATTGAAAATCAGTTTGTAACAAGTTTGTGATTTTTTTGCTTTTTTGCAATTTTTTTCAGTAAAAATAAAGCTTTTTCATGTTTTCTCCAATTTTTGCCATATTGCACAAATACAATATATTTCTGAGAAAAAAATTCTCAAAATTTAAAATGTCATTTTCAACGTGAAAATTACTTTGGCGAAAATTCGCAAGCAACACTGGTCATGACCAAGGTCCTGACAGTTTGCTGTCTGTGAACCTCATTGCTTGTGGGAAATAAAAGCTTTTATGCAACTGCCAAGCAAACATAATCTCCCTCTGTGCATAGAACTCTCAGTAATGAACATTCTGTACAGATCACCTGGCAGAACTAAAGATGTCACCACCAGTGATGCATTTCAGAATGTAAATCACGGAGAGGTAAGATTTTACAATGGGCAAACACTGACTAAATAATCCATAAATCAGTATTGTATACAATAAGCAATTTTATTCATCATGTCATTTTCACTGCAGTTCCTCTGACAGGAAGTGTGTCACTGGGATCCCAGCAGTCTGTGCATGTGTCGTTCCCACTTAGCTCGTCGCCCATTGACTTCCATTACTTCGAGCCCCGTGTGTTAAAGTAAATGGGAACCGCATTTTTAAAAAAATGAAGCAAATTCTTACCTAAGGAGAGGGAAGGCTCTGGGTCGTATAGAGCCTTCTGTCCCCTCTCTCGGTGCTCTCTATCCTGTGCTGCCCCCCCCCCCCCCCCCGTTTCAATCCACCGCCGAAAGGGTATTTGGAAATCATCGGGAGCGGTGTCCTCCCAAAGACGTGCGGCTCCATACTGCACAGGCGTGAGTGTGCAAGAGAGCATGTTTGCGCAGGCGCAGTACAGGGCCGCCCTTCTTCAGGAGCACTCGGGCTCCCTGAAGACTTCTGAAGCCTCCTTCGGCCGGGTAAAGCAGTATTTGACTAATTTAGTCAAATACTGCTACCGGGCGAGCCAGCACTGGAACGAGGGGACCAGGAGAGGAGCGGGAAGGCTCTATAGGACCCCAAACCTTCCCTCTCCTTGGGTAAGTATCTGTTTCATTTTTTTAAATGCGGTTCCCATTCACTTTAGGCATGCTACTGCAGTGCTTGCGGTAACATGCTGCAGGCTGTGCAGTGGGATTGCAGTGGGATGAACAATTCTGGCAGAACGCGATGTGGTAAATGTGCTAGGTCCCATTGACTTGCGTTGCCATTGTGTTACCCTGCAGAAAAAATGGTAACACACCGCACCAGGGCTGTATTTAGGGTTTGGGCTCCCCTAGGCACCCCAAACCTATTGCGCCCCCCCCCCGGAGGACGTTGGCGGCGCGCTTGGCGCTTTCCTAGTAAGAGTGTAGCCCAAAGTCGGTGGGGCCGTGTTTTCTCCCCGGGTATGAGTAAAGTGACCCTAAAAAAGCAAGTAGGAAATAAGAATAATCGCAATGTGGGCAGCATTTCAGCAGAAAATAATCGCAATGTGTGCAGCATTTCAGTAGAAAATAATTGCAATGTGGGCAGCATTTCAGCAGGGAATAATCACAATGATTGCAGCATTTCAGCAGAATATAATCGCAATGTGGGCAGCATAACACCAGAGTATAATCGCAATGTGGGCAGCATTTCAGCAGAAAATAATCGCAATGTGGGCAGCATTTCGCCAGAAAATAATCGCAATGTGTGCAGCATTTCAGCAGAAAATAATTGCAATGTGGGCAGCATTTCAGCAGGGAATAATCACAATGATTGCAGCATTTCAGCAGAAAATAATCGCAATGTGGGCAGCATAACACCAGAGTATAATCGCAATGTGGGCAGCATTTCAGCAGAAAATAATCGCAATGTGGGCAGCATTTTAGCAGAAAATAATCGCAACGTTGGTAGCATTACACCAGAAAATAATCACAATGTGGGCAGCATTTCAGCAGAGAATAATCGCAATGTGGGCAGCAGTTTGCCAGAAAATAATTGCAATGTGGGCAGCATTTTAGCAGAAAATAATCGCAACGTGGGCAGCATAACACCAGAAAATAGTCGCAACATGGGCAGCATTTCACCAGAAAATAATCGCAATGTGGGCAGCATTTCACCAGAAAATAATTGTACAGTGGGCAGCATTTCAGCAGAGAATAAACGCAATGTGGGCAGCATTTCAGCAGAGAATAACCGCAATGTGGGCAGCATTTCAGCAGAAAAGAATCGCAATGTGGGCAGCATTTCACCAGAATATAATCGCAATGTGGGCAGCATAACACCAGAAAATAATCGTACAGTGAGCAGCAGAGAAGATAGAGGGGAGCGGACACACACAACAGCGTGAAGGCGGGGAGTCTCCCCTGCCTCCCTCACCGGGTGCTCCTGCTCTCCCTTCCCCTCAGTGCAGCCAAAGTATTGGGGCAGCCCGGGCAGCGGCCAGCAATCAGCTTACCTCGTCCGGCGCGCGCGCCGCGAGGGAAACTCTGCATGCCGCCGCCTGGTCTAGTGACGTCACCAACTAGACCACAACAGCAGCATGCAGAGTTCAGGATCACGTCCCGGCCGGCCGCTGCCACTCTGCAAGGGGGGGGGGGGGAGCGAGTTCCCCTCCATTTGTGTGTGCGCTCTCCGCTGCTCCCGAACACCCCCCCCCCCCCCCCTTGAAAAAAAACAATTCTTTTAATTTAAAGAGACTCCGTAACAAAAATTGCATCCTGTTTTTTATCATCCTACAAGTTCCAAAAGCTACTCTAATGTGTTCTGGCTTACTGCAGCACTTTCTGCTATCACAGTCTCTGTAATAAATCAATGTATCTTTCCCCTGTCAGACTTGTCGGCCTGTGTCTGGAAGGCTGCCAAGTTCTTCAGTGTTGTGGTTCTGCTATGAACTCCCCCTTCCAGGCCCCTCTGTGCACACTGCCTGTGTATTATTTAGATTAGAGCAGCTTCTCTCTTCTCTCTTATCTTTTACAAGCTGGATAAATCGTCCTCTGAGCTGGCTGGGCTTTCACATACTGAGGAATTACAGACAAGGGCAAAGCTGTTTGCAGGAAGAAAAGAGCAGCCTGAAACTTCAGTGCATGAGAGATGCAGGGGGAAAGAAACACACAAATGATCTCTTGAGATTCAAAAGGAAGTGTGTATACAGCCTGCTTGTGTATGGATGTATTTTCTATGTGTGGACATACTCTATATCAACCTACTTCCTGTTTTGGTGGCCATTTTGTTTGTTTATAAACAAACTTTTTAAAACTGTTTTTAACCACTTTTAATGTGGCGGGGAGCGGCGAAATTGTGACAGAGGGTAATAGGAGATGTCCCCTAACGCACTGGTATGTTTACTTTTGTGCGATTTTAACAATACAGATTCTCTTTAAAAGAAAAAAAAAATTAAAAATTATAAATAAATGAACTATAGGTGGCCGCCCCCTCGAGAGATACGGCCCTGCACCGCACATTTGCAATGCAAGTGTACTAATAGCATGAGTCTCCCTGTTAAGTGTTAAAGAGACACTGAAGTGAAAAAAAAAATTATGATATCATTTGTATGTGTAGTTCAGCTAGGAAATAAAACATTAGGAGCAGAGACATGAGTCTAATATTGTTTCCAGTACAGGAAGAGTTAAGAAACTCCAGTTGTTGTGTATGCAAAATAGCCATTGAGGTCCACGACTTTCAAAGTCGCAGAGAGCTCTGTCTTCTGAAGCTTGTTATCTCAACTGTCAGTCACTTTATTTTCTTTTTCTCTCCAGAGGACAGTTCAAAAATTCACTGGCTTGCTCTGTAGAATCATTTAGAATGCTAAGTAGTTGTGTAAACTGCAAATATTAGAGAATGATGCAATGTTATAAAAAACACTATATAACTGAAAATAAAAATATGAGAATATTTTCTTTGCTACTAAAGTTCTAGTAATTATGCGTACTACACAACCAATTCACTATATCATATATTTTTTTTCCGCTTCAGTGTCTCTTTAAGCAGCTTCCAACAACATACAGTATGTAGCAACAAAATATTACACAGCACTTTACACAGAGCCATTCACATCCATCCTCCTTAAAAATTTCCAGACCCTCTGCTGATTGACTCTGAACTCCAATTGCCTCTTTTCAAAGATTCCAGCCTATTAAAACTGTCATAAAGTCAGCAAATGAAGCTGAACAAGATAAGGGGAAACAAGTAGTCAGTGTTCATCTACTTTTGGCAGAGCCGAGGGACGGAGCAATTAGGAGTTGGGCATTAATCTACTCCTATCGTGCTCATCAATTTTCAGGGCCTGTACCGTGGAGGAGAACCTGACAGCTTTCTATATTTTTATAATGATGGAAGGAGTGTCAGGTGTTTAAATCTTTTATATATGAGTTTGCATTAAGTGGATGTGAGACAGAAGGACTTTATCGCAGGCTTTCACAAGGCTCTGGCCTTCTTCTTTGTCTCTCTGCCGCGGAGGAGGAGGCATAGAGAATAGACTTTGCTGGTCTCTGGAGATAATCAGACACACCTAAAATATTCCTCACCACTAACAGCTACATTATTATGAAGTGCAGCCCCCCCCTCTTTCTGTTCGCTGGCCAAACACAGCTATCAATGCAAGTAGGAGGCTTGGGATAGATGAGGGGGTCACTTGGGAGTGTGGCAAACCAACATGCACGTGGTCAAACTCCAGGTCTCAACGAATCTTTCGTATTTTGGCAATGCGTGCAGGAGGCAGACGTGCGCGAACATCAGAACTGCATAGACTGCACTATCTGCTGTTCCCACTGCAGGCGTTGCGTACCAGTACAGTGCGCGAACGCATGCTGCACGCATTTTTTAGCAAAACACGCGGCTGACCCATTCACTACAGTGAATGGGATCAGCCAAGCAAAGCATGGAAATGCAGATGGCGTGCGATCATACATGTTGCGTTTTCCGATCGCACGGCTATCTGCGTGTGACAATGTGAATGAGGCCTAAGGCTTGTGATTATATCAAGCAAAGTAGGTAGCTGTGCATTTCACTATCACACATAGCGCCTATGCTGAACTTGGTTTCAGGGCCAATTCTATTCAATAACACTGATTGAGGGAATGCAGTGCCAGAGCACATGTATTAATGTGAACAGCAGACAGGGCTGTTTATGCAACGCCTGGTGTCCTTGAGTATCATAGACCATACGCATTGCTGTAATTCGCCCAGCAACACATACAGTAACAGATGTGGAGGTAATGCATTCTGATTGGATGCTTTGGATTTCTGCATATAGTGTGTGTGTGATGTGGGGGGGGGGGGGGGGGGGGGGCTTCAATCCACACAGAGTGTGAGGAACGGTGCTCTTTTCAGTAGCTCCATATTCCATATTCCTTACTTTACCACAGTCACCTTATAAACCCCCGTTCCTTACTTTATTTCAGAAATAAGGAATGTAAAGAAATTCTGAGGTGCTGCAGAAATAGAATAGTTGCTATAGTTTCAAAACACCCCACACTCCTTGTGAATGGATCTGTTTGACATCATTCCTTTTTATAGAGCATGCCGGTTTGTGTTAAAGCAAACCTAAAGCGAAACAAAACCCCAAAGTTATGAAATAATGAATTGTATGTGTAGTACAGATAATGAGTAGAACATTAATAGCAAGGAAAAGAGTCTCATATTTTTTATTTTCTGTTATATAGCCTTGTTTATAACATTGAATCATACTGTCACAATTGCAGTTTTAAAACCACACTCTGTCTTTTAAGCTATAAAGCAGCGGTCAGGAACCTTTTTGGCTGAGAGAGTCATAAACGCCACATATTTTAAAATGTAGTTCCTTGAGAGCCATACAATATGTTTCAAACTGGGACAGTAGGGGTCATGCCCTGTTGCCATGGTGATATGTATACAGTTGATCCGCCAGGCAGCAGCAGTGTCAGACACGTCTTCAGCTTCTCTTGGGTTTCAGCAATATTAGCAATTTCCCCGAGCGACAGACAGGAGAAATACCAACTAACAGCTTGTACAATTAGTTAGCTGACTTGAGGGCTGATTCACTTTGTAGGATGAGATCCCTGCACTTCGGCCCAATAGGCTGCCTGTCAAGGTGCGGGGATCTCGTCCTACAAAGTCGCTGGACCTGACAGGGCCCAGAGTGGGACAATTGGAGCAGCTGTTAGTTTTGGGTGGAGCATGAGTAAGTTAGCAGTAGCGTGCACTACTTTGAAAATTTTACTTGTGCTGCCACACTAAGCTGAGCTGCTTGAGCAGTGTAGCTTAGTGAATCAATCCCTACTGATTTGTCTGTGAGCCAGATGTAGCCATCAAAAGAGCCACATCTGGCTCCCGAGCCATAGGTTCCCTACCCCTGCTATAAAGCAAAGCAGAAATAATGACCCTTTGAACTATCCTGCAGTAAACCGATACCTAAAGCTGTCTCTCACTGTTTCTTGGCTGTTTAAGTGCTTTAGAAAACAGGACTGTATTCCACACATTTCGGTCGAATAGCATAGAGAAGCTCTTTTGCATAGATAACAACTGAAGTATTTTTTAACTCTTCTTGTACTGGAAATATGAGAGTCTTTTCTTTGCTACTAATGTTCTATTTCTTAGCTATACTACACATACTATTCATTATCTCATAAGTTTATTTTCGCTTAGGGTGTGCTTTAACCCCCTTGCCGTTCCAATTCTGACGGCAAGGGGGCGGCACAGCACTTTTAAAAAAACATTTTTAAATCATGTAGCGAGCTCAGGGCTCGCTACATGATAGCTGCTGACAAGCGGCATCCCCCTACCTAGTTCGATCGCCGCCGCCGATCTTTGCAAGCAGGAAATCCCGTTCAGAACGGGATTTCCTGCAGGGCTTCCCCCGTCGCCATGACGACTGGGCTGGATGACGTCACTGACGTCACGGACGTCGGGACGCCAGTGGGAATCCCGATCCACCCCTAAACGCTGCCTGGCACTGATTGGCCAGGCTGCGCAAGGGGTCTGGAGGGGCGGCGCGGCGGGTAGCGGCGAATCGATGGCGAGCGGCGGCTATCGGGATATGCACGCAGCTAGCAAAGTGCTAGCTGCGTGCAGTAAAAAAAATTGTGAAAATCGGCCCAGCGGGGCCGGAGAAATCCTTCTGCGCAGGTTACCCCGAGCTGAGCTCAGGATAACCGGCAAGAAGGTTAATACTTAAAATCTGTGTCCTCATCGTTATGGTATGAGTACCCCAGGGAATTCTTATGCTGGACTCAGGGAGTATTTTAACTTTTCCCAATCAATTCATTATAGCAAGTTTTCAGATTGCACATTGCTAAATTATTTTAAAATCTGAATAAGGGTTTTAGTTAGTTAACAACATGAGGGGCTATTAGGAAAGCATTTACCGCTATGTACAAATATGGAGTGCTCTTTATGTGTACTCGACGTGACATGTGGATGTCCTAATCAATCAAAAATGTTAAATTAGAATCTATTTCTCAGTTTAGAGGTTTTCCAGTCCTGCACAGATGCAAAACTACCTTTTAGAAACATGACTATCTTTATTAGTATGCCCTGGTTGTAAATAATGATAAACAATGGTAGTATAGGTAATTGTTGTCTTCCGTATGATCTTTTATTATGTGTATTGAGGCATCCACCACTAACTCTTCCAGCCCCACCCACATGGCACCCAGTAAACTACCCACACAGCATTTAGTACATCCCATAGATCGCACCCACAAGGCCTCTAGATTCCTCATAGCTTGGCACCCAGTACCCCACGTGGCACCCAGTACACTACATTGCACTCAGCACCCTGCACCCAGGTGGCACACAGTACGACTCTTGCACCCAGGACCCAAATGGTACCTAGCACATGTAGCACATGACACCCAACACCCACATAGCCCGAACCCACATGGCACCCAGTACCTCCCCTACCACAAATAAAAAGTGTGTCCCACTACTCAACCTACCTTTCATTAGTTTTTATTATTAACATACGATTTTGACAGGTTAAACAGATTGCCTCTTACATGGTCAGATATCACAACCAATAAATCTACTCTGTAATGTTTAGGATCACCAGAGTTCCTATCTTTAGCAAATATATAAAAAAGGAAAGAACATTTCTAACTCAAACCAGCTACAGACCCATGATAAATAAGTCAGATAGTCATAGTCGCCAAAAACACTGAGCAATTAGCGGGTAGCGTCTAATGTATGTGTCCTTTTCACCAGGCGTTTTGTGTAATAAATCAGTAAAACGTTCAGACGGAATGCCGGGAGAAGCTGATTTATTCCAGCCAAGAAATTGAGGGAGCAAATGGACTTAAACAATTCATATCCACCTTTCAAGAAAATGTACACACTTAAAGCAATGTTAATTATACTCCATTAACATGAAACTGTCAAGTGAGCCTTGATGTTGTTATTACTGCTGACCTTAGACTGTCTGCACCTTATTGCCATGCATTTCACCGTGTTTATAAGGAGAGTCAGTCTTCATTAAGCTGAAAGACAATGGGAGCGGGAGGGAGGAGAGGGCAAGGAAGAAGAAAGGAAAAGAAAGGTTTGGAAGGGATACAACGGGAAAAGAAAAACTAAAGGGAGAAAAAGAGGAAAAGGGAAAGTAAAGGAAAGGGGAAAGAATAAAGGAAAGTTAAGGAAAGGAAACCAAGAAAAGTAAAGGGGAAACAAATTAATACAAGGAGAAAAAGGAAAGAGGGGGATAAAAAGGAACCTTACCTAAAAAGAAAACAAAATAGAATAGAGAAAGAGGGAGGGAGAGAGAGCGAGTGTGTGAGAGAAACACAGTAAGGAAGTGGTAAAAGGGAAGAAAGGAGGAATGACGAGAAAGAAAGGAGAAAAGGAAGAGAAAGGAAATCCAAGAAAAGGAGAGAGGGACAAAGAAAAAAAAGGGAAGATGAAAAGAAAGGAAAGGAAGACCAAAAGAAGGAAAGGGAAAGCAAATCATGAAAGGGAAAAAGGAAAAGAAAAAGATGGAAAATTAAAGAGGAAATGGGTAACGGTTAAAATTGAAAGGGGAAACCAAGGAAAGGGAAACCAAGAAAAGGAACATAATAAGAAGAACAGAGAAAAGAAAGGACACAGGAAAGCACATGACCTTTGCAAAGAACCTGCTACACTAACTAACCAATGGGATTCCTTAAAAGATGAGTCTAGACTAGAGAGAAATAAACAAGCAAATTGATGCTCTTGCTGGACGTTCCTCTAGTTCAGTGCTGTCCAGCTGGCAGACCACGGGCCGGATGTGGCCTGCGGGTCGTTCTCGCTTGTCCGAACTATTGTTTGTGTCGGTCCCCCATCTCTGGCAGGTCCACCTCTTGTTTGTGCTTGGCTCCACCCCCAAAGCGGAGATATTGATGCTCCGCCAGACAAAAAAGCAGGTGCTTGCCATGCCCCCTACCCATGAAGTTGGACAGCACTGCTCTAGTTTGTGCATAGTACTGAATAGAAAGACCTGGCAAAAATCACCTTCATATCTGCTGCTGCAGCTCCTCTAAACTGACCAATGGGAATCCTGCAAGCTCAGGGGAGCTCCAGTGAGAAATTTAAAGATCAAGGATTGTCTGGCAACGCATTATACCGCGGAGTTCTTTGAGATACACTAACCGGCTGGCTTGAGACTGTAATAGCAATCTTGAAGTACTATTGTACGCACTTTATCTGCCAGTGAACCAGGGGCGGGAACCCGGAGCATTGGGGAGTGGCTGCACGGGCACAGGACGTCTGCAGGGGACCATTAGAAGCCCCGGATAAGTTCAACTCTTTTTCCCCCTAGCCCCCTACAGCAATCCTTTAAGTCTGATGAGAAAGTAAAGAAGGAAAAAAAAAAAAAGAAAACCCAGCATGCTCTGCAACTTCCTTTGTTTGGCAGATGTACCAAATAAGAGCCAGGGAAACTGGGGAATGATGCTTTATGGAGAAGAACAATAAGAGTTGTTTAACTTTTGGATTACCTGGTTAGCATCTTTATTACTTGTTTACCAGATAAAAAGAAAGAATTGATTTTTGATTTTATGCCCGACATTTACTCTTTAAGAAGCTCACCTCCTTTAACCAGAGCAGTTTGGGCGGCTGCATCTCCACAGACATCACACCTCCGACATAGCGCAGCACATCATGCTTGGTTTTGTTAATCCTGTCGACCTGACATCCTGCCCGGTGATCCATCCACATGATCACATTCCTGTTGTGGTCACCTGTGGATAAAGAGGAACTAAACTTAGAACGTCCTCTCTTATCTAAAAGATTAGTGACAGCATGATTATCTTTATTGGGGAAAAAAACTATTTATGGAAATTCTAAAAAAATCTGTAGTTTTACTTTTGTAGAAGGCACTGAAAGGGTTAAGCTCCAGTGTTTACTATATGGAGAGCTGCCTTGGCAGAGCTTTCCTGCAGTCTATTCACAGTTGCTGATAAGTACTAATTAGACAAGTTGATTTGCCTAAACAAACACAGAACACAGAGCAGTGACTTTTTTCAGCAACTGTATATGGAATATATACTTTTCATTGTGTGCTGTGCAAGAGTTCGAATCTGATTCCTAGATCTGTTTGCTAGTAAACACCAGTCCAGAATTATTTGTATTGGCATATAATAAAACAAAGTATGATCTGTCTGACTCATTCATTGGCAAGTCAGCCAGCCATCTAAAGAAAATATTTAAAACTTGTGCAGCAAATAACTTGTATGAGACTAAAAAGTATAAATATAAGATATAACATTTTTTCCAATGAAGTTTCCAAACTGAAAACCCTTCATGAAGTTCTGTTAAAAGCAAGCCTGGATAGGAAATAAACGTATAAGATAATTAATTATATGTTTAGTAGTAGTGGTAAATAGATTTTTCCTGGGGTCTCACATTCTTAAAGAGACTCCGTAACAAAAATTGCATCCTGTTTTTTATCATCCTACAAGTTCCAAAAGCTATTCTAATGTGTTCTGGCTAACTGCAGCACTTTATACTAGACAAGACAAGACAAATAACATTTATATTGCGCTTTTCTCCTTGCGGACTCAAAGCGCCAGAGCAGAGCAGCAGCCACCTGGGCGCGCTCTATTGGCAGTAGCAGTGTAAGGGAGACTTGCCAAAGGTCTCCTACTGAATTAGTGCTGGCTTACTGAACAGGCAGAGCCGGGATTCGAACCCTGGTCTCCTGTGTCAGAGGCAGAGCCCTTAACCATTACACCTTCAGCCAACTACTATGACTGTCTCTGTAATAAATCAATGTATCTTTCCCCTGTCAGACTTGTCGGCCTGTGTCTGGAAGGCTGCCAAGTTTTTCAGTGTTGTGGTTCTGCTATGAACTCACCCTTCCTGGCCCCTCTATGCACACTGCCTGTGTGTTATTTAGATAAGAGAGAAGAGAGAAGCTGTTCTAATCAGCTGGATAAATCGTCCTCTGAGCTGGCTGGGCTTTCACATACTGAGGAATTACAAACAAGGGCAAAGCTGTTTGCAGGAAGAAAAGAGCAGCCTGAAACTTCAGTGCATGGGGGAAAGAAACACACAAATGATCTGATCTCTTGAGATTCAAAAGGAATGCTGTATACAGCCTGCTTATGTATGGATGTATTTTCTATGTGTGGACATACTGTACATCAACCTACTTCCTGTTTTGGTGGCCATTTTGTTTGTTTACAAACAAACTTTTTAAAACTGTTTTTAACCACTTTTAATGTGGCGGGGAGCGGCGAAATTGTCACAGAGGGTAATAGGAGATGTCCCCTAACGCACTGGTATGTTTACTTTTGAGCGATTTTAACAATACAGATTACCTGTGAAGTCCTGTAAGTTGGAGTTAAAGGCCTTTATAAATCAGACTTGTTTTTTCAGACGTGAGTTATTTGGAGTCCAAATAAATATGACTCATTGGACCAGGCCACCTGCTTCTATTTCTTTACAGTCTAGTTTTGGAGGTGTTTGTTTAGGGGACTCCATAGGCACTTCCAAAAAACTGGTCTGTAACGCAAAAATCCTGCATGAAGTAAGTTGCATAGCATTGTGCGTTCTCAAACCTATCTTGACCAGCACTATGGTGAAAAATTGTAAAATTTTAAATCTGTGCAAACAGACAAATAAGTAAAATGAGCCAATAATTACTTTTCTCCTATGTTGCTGTTACTTACGGTAGGTAGTAGAAATCTGACAGAAGTGACAGGTTTTGGACTAGTCCATCTCTTTATAGGGGATTCTCAGGGATTTATTTATTTTCAAGCTGTTAGTCTGTATTTCTCCTGTCTGGCTCTCAGGGAAATTGCTGATGTTTCTGAAACCCAAGAGAAGCTAAAGACGTGTCTTGACACTTCCGCTGCCCGAAGGATCAACTGTGTACACATAACCATGGCAACAGGGACATGAGACCTCTGCTGCGCATGCGCACTGGGCCAGTTTCAGGACCATGACTAGTGTGACCATGACTGATTAATCATTTATAGATTAATCAGTCAATTTCTATAAAAGAAATACCCGATTTCAAACAATTTCACAAAATACAGTAAATTCCGAGACTGTGAACTTGAAATTGAGCAGCTGTTGAAGTTTCCTTTAGTTCTTGTGTACAGCTGTCTACGTTCCGCATCTGATCTACATTTCTGAAGCACTTTGGATGGATCTTTAAAGCAGAATTTGTGTCTGGAATGAGATTTTATTGAGCAGTGTTAACTTGCCTTTAAATTCCATTTGAACTGCTTTAGCATGGTGTTCCTTTTCCAGACTCAGCCTGCTCTATTCTGCAGTGTTTGAAGTTCTTTCCAGATTGTTATCAATTCAATGAGCCTGATTTGCAACAGTCATCTATAGTGCCATTGTCCAAATCAGTATTAAAAAAAAAAAATAACGCTGATTAGGTACTTAAGAAAAAGTGACACACAGTACCTGTGATTGCACCTCTAGAGATCACAAAGTGAATGCTGCCCATTGTGACAGAGCATTATCCAAGGCCGGATTTATACTTTTTCTGCCCCAAGGCCAAGTATGTTGGGCTCCCCTTCCATGTGCAGCCCCCTCTTTAATGTGTAACATCCATTTACTTCAGCCCCTTCCTTACATCAACATTTCCCTTGGGCATCAGCTTCCCTTCCCCAGTCACTCACGGAGCTTCCGGTCTCCCACCGCCAGCTAGTTTCATTTTCGCTGACAGGCCTGGCCACGCGTATTTTTCTTTGCGTTCTTGTCCGCAATAGCGTCCTGCGCCTGTGCAGGACCCTATTGAGGATGAGAACATGAAGAAGGATGTGCGTGGCCAGGCCTGTCAGAAACTAGTTGGCGGCGGGGGACCGGAGGATCTGAGAATGACTGCGAGGGCACGGGATGGCTGCAGGGGGCTAATAGAAGCCCCAGGCAAGTAAAACTGATTGTTTTATTTCTGGATTAAGTGTCCCTTTAAAGGATACCCGAAGTGACATGTGACATGATGAGATAGACATGTGTATGTACAGTGCCTAGCACACAAATAACTATGCTGTGTTCCTTTTTTTTCTTTCTCTGTCTGAAAGAGTTAAATATCATGTATGTAAGTGGCTGACTCAGTCCTGACTCAGACAGGAAGTGACTACAGTGTGACCCTCCCTGATAAGAAATTCCAACTATAAAACACTTTCCTAGCAGAAAATAGCTTCTGAGAGCAAGAAAGAGGTAAAAAGGGGAATTTCTTATCAGTGAGGGTCACATTGTAGTCACTTCCTGTCTGAGTCAGGACTGAGTCAGCCACTTACATACCTGATATTTAACTCTTTCAGGCAGAGAAAGAAAAAAAGGAGCACAGCATAGTTTTTCGTGTGCTAGGCACTGTACATACACATGTCTGGATCAACAGGGATATGTGAGGGAGCAGGCTGGTGTTGTACTTTATACTGGTTGAACTCGATGGACGTATGTCTTTTTTCAACCAAAATAACTATGTAACTATGTCTATCTCATCATGTCACATGTCACGTCGGGTATCCTTTACGTTCCAAACAGGATAGAGGTATAAACAGTAGTGAAGTAACTACAGTAATAACCATATCAGTACAAAAAAATATATACAACAGCCACATTATACAGTTACAGTGGAATTTCCATGATATGTCTCAGCATATATTAGTGTTGACATGTTGTCACATTTTCAATTCCAAAACATAAAGGTGACCTCTTCCTCCAGAACCCATAAGGGTTGAAGGTGAAGAAAAGTCAGAAGGCGAGGGGGGTAAGAGAGAAGGGCAATTAGAGTTGTGGAGGATGGTGAGGAAGGGGTGATGTAAGAGACAGGGGAAGGTAGGTTGGGGTTCAAGTTCAGGTTGCGCGCTGCGGGAGGAAAAAAGGAGGGGCAGCTTGCCCTTTTCATGCTCCCCATTTGCAGCCTTCTCTTTCCTATGTAGCAAACCCTATTTTGTTGCCTTTCCAGAAACCGGCCCTGGCTTTCTCCTCTAGGTAAAATAGCTGGCAGCATGGACGTAGCAATCCCCCCTGCGACCCCTGCAATCGCAGGGGGACCCTGAGGCTTGGGGCCGGTTTAAGCAACAATGGGGCCCCAGGGCAAAATAAACCTGGGGGGCCCCCACAACAGATACCCCGGAGCAAAAATTGGCATTAAGGGACCTTTTTTGCAGCTGGTATAGTCAGGGTTTGGAGCCCCAATCGGTCGGAGCTCCACATTCTGGCTACCCCAGCCTGCATGGGGGAAAAGGGGTTAAAAAGACCCCACATAATTTTTTTTAAAACAATTCCCACACTCTAAACTTAAAAAAAATTGGGAAAATAGGAAAAAAATGCCAGGGATCTTCATACAGCCATATTGCGGCTGTATAGCGATTCCTGGCCAAAGCGCTGCGCCTGCGTATGGACCCCCTGGAAACCCCGTCAGGACATTTATTGCTCTTTCTTTTGATACATGTAAAATTACACTACTGTAGGTACTAAAAGTGACATTTACCACATTTAAAAGTATACTTTTTTCCTTCAAAACTTTAAAATCGATTTTCTCAAAAACTATAAGGTCTTTTTGAAAAATAGTTTTTTCCTCTTATTCCCAATGATCTCCTTAACATATCCTGCAAATTTAGGGTTTCTAGAATTTAAGGTGGATTTGCTATTAACCATTAAAGTCGGCTGGTTTTTAAAAGTGTATTTTTTTCCTTTGAAACTGTAAAATCGATTTTCTCAAAAACTATAAGGTCGATTTGAAAAATGTTTTTTCCTCTTGTAGCCACGGGGGGCCCCTACAAGCTCTGGGGCCCTGGGGCAGCTGCCTCCTTTGCCTCTATGGTAGCGCCGGCCCTGGGCCCTTCCTCCTCTCTCTCCCCAACTGTAAGTTCAGCCAATTAGTAAAAAAAAATACCCAGTTGACTCACAAAAACTGTCCCTGCCAACTCCTCCCACAATGCAGAGTAGCTAGTAGCGGGATTGTGTAATTTTTTCCTGCTTCCAGATGCTGCTTCTAAGCAGAACACTCTCTGCTGCCATTCGCTGGTTCCAGATCACGTGATCCTCATGGGCTTCGGGGATCAAGGGGGGGCCCTGTTAAGTCTAGTTACGGCCCTGGCTGGCAGTGCAGCTTTTTGGATATTTAGTCAAGGAACTCCTAAAAGGAGTCATTTCTGACCTATTCACATAAAAGGTTAAAAGTAGTAAAAAACTGACATGGTGAAAAAATTGTAAATAACAAATACGTAATTGAAAGCAATAAAGCACACTAACCTGTTTTTACAATGTTTCAATAAAACCCAAATATAATTTTCATTTATTTTTCAATATAATTATTTTCTTCTTGTATTGGCCTGTATCTTCTGCACTTTTTCAGCCCGGAAGCAGCACATTGCCACACTCTGGTACAATTGGGATCATTGATGGTAAATAAACCTCATCAGGAAATTTAAAATGTAAGCCTAGTACACACATCCAATTTTGACTGGCAAATCACTGACCGATTTTACCACCTCCACGTATTATGAGATTCTACCTACACAGGTATTCAAAATCTGTTGGCCGTCATACTACATGGAGGTGGTAAAATTGGACAATCATTTACCAGTCAAAACTGAAAGTGTGTAACAGGCATTTGGGTGCATACACACATTCAACTTCATTGGCCAATGATTGGTCAATTTACCACATGCGGTAATCCCCAAAGGCCTGTTTTTGGCAGTGGCGTACTGCTACCGCCAATCCGCAGTCTGAAACCGGCTAGGAACACACTAGGCAGAAAACGCTTTTTTTTGCCACTAATCAAAGTCTTTGGGCCAAATGAAAACACGCATATATGTGCGTTTTACAATGTGCTTTTTGAAAACGCACAACTTGCTGCATAGTTCATAGTTTTAAAGAACGCACATTATGTATCTTAATGGAGACGCAGAGGTATGCATTTTTACAGAAAAAAATATGTTGCTGTAATTTATTCCATTAATTGGGGAATTAATAAAAAAAACGCAAAGGCAAAACATATGAAAAAAACCAGTGCAGAAAACGCATGGTTTTCTGCACTACCTAGTGTGCTCCCAGCTTCTAAAAATTCCAACATGCTGATGGCAGGAAAGTGCTGGGGAAGCCACACATGAGGGTGACGGGGTTGGGCAAGCAAGCCAAAAATATTACAGAAGGACAAGGATGAAGAAAAAATAAAAAAATGCAATATTGGAAAATAGACACGGATTATAATGCTGGATATTAATAAACCACCAAAAATAGGTATGTTGTTTTATTCCATTACAATGTGTTTATAATGGTGTGGGCATCTTACAGTGTTTACCCTTTTCACATTCTACATAATTCTGCATAGCTGCATACACCATGAAGAGATTTTTCTTCATAAGTATGCATACAGAGACACTGAAGTCTCAAAAAAAAATCTTTCTTTTTAACAAATGTGTTTAACATATTAACCCTAACTAAACCGCCGCATTCCCGCCGCTGTAAACTATCTAAATCCCCCTAACTCACCTTCCCTCTCCCCTGCAAAGTCTACAACTTTCTTGGTCGTGGAATTTGTTGCCCTATGCGCTTCCGTATGAGGCAGAGCTATGAGCTGCAGCCCTGCCTCACATGCATCTGCCAGCGGCAGATCTCCGCCTCTCCCTCGCCCCTCTCAGTGAAGGAAGACTGAGAGGGGCGGGGGAGAGGCGGTGATCCACCGCTGACAGACGCGCTGAGAGGCAAAGCTGCGGCTCACAGCTCTGCCTCTCACAGCTCTGCCTCTCACAGAAGTGCTGCCCAGATTGCCCCCCGGGGAGTTTGGGGGGATTTAGATAGTGTACAGCGTCGGGAATGTGGCGGATTAGTTAGGGCTAACATATTAAACATATTTGTCAAATAAAAAGACTTTTTTTTGAGACTTCAGAGTCTCTTTAACCACTTGCCGACCGCCTACTACATATTGGCGGCGGTAAAGTGGCAGACCCAGGACCACGTAACGCAGAATGGCGTCAGGTCCTGGGGCACTGTTTTGCCGGGGATCGCGCGCTGGGATGCGCGCGCATCCGCCGGCAATAGGCTCCGCCGGCAATAAGCTCCGCCCACCCGTGACGTCAAACCGTCGGCCAATCGGAAGCGCCGGCGGGTTGTTAACCCGACGATCGCCGGATAGGAAGCGTATAATACGCTTTGTAATGTTTACAAAGTGTATTATACAGGCTGCCTCCTGCCCTGGTGGTCCCAGTGTCCGAGGGACCACCAGGGCAGGCTGCAGCCACCCTAGTCTGCACCCAAACACACTGATCTGCCCCCCCCTGCCCCCTGATCGCCCACAGCACCCCTCAGACCCCCCCTGCCCACCCCCCAGACCACTGTTTGCACACAATCACCCCCCTAATCACCCATCAATCACTCCCTGTCACTATCTGTCAACGCTATTTTTTTTTAGGCCCTAAACTGCCCCCTGGGGACTCCTGATCACCCCCCCACCCCTCAGATTCTCCCCAGACCCCCCCCCCCCCCTGTGTACTGTATGCATCTATCTCCCCTGATCACCTGTCAATCACCCATCAATCAGCCCCTAACCTGCCCCTTGCGGGCAATCTGATCACCCACCCACACCATTAGATCGCCTGCGGACCCGACATCAGATCACCTCCCAAGTGCACTGTTTACATCTGTTCTCTCCTCTAAACACCCACTAATTACCCATCAATCACCCCCACATGCTCAGATTTCCCTCAGACCCCCCATTATCAATTCGCCAGTGCATTGTTTACATCTGTTCTTTCCTGTAATAACCCACTGATCACCTGTCAATCACCTATCAATCACCCCCTGTCACTGCCACCCATCAATCACCCCTTGTCACTGCCACCCATCAATCAGCCCCTAACCTGCCCCTTGCGGGCAATCTGATCACCCACCCACACCATTAGATCGCCTGCAGACCCGACGTCAGATCACCTCCCAAGTGCACTGTTTACATCTGTTCTCTCCTCTAAACACCCACTAATTACCCATCAATCACCCCCTATCACCACCTGTCACTGTTACCCATCAGATTAGACCCTAATCTGCCCCTTGCGGGCACCCAATAACCTGCCCACATGCTCAGATTGCCCTCAGATTCCCCCTTATGAATTCGCCAGTGCGTTATTTACATCTGTTCTTCCCTGTAATAACCCACTGATCACCTGTCAATCACCTATCAATCACCCCCTGTCACTGCCACCCATCAATCACCCCCTGTCACTGCCACCCATCAATCAGCCCCTAACCTGCCCCTTGCGGGCAATCTGATCACCCACCCACACCATTAGATCGCCTGCAGACCCGACGTCAGATCACCTCCCAAGTGCACTGTTTACATCTGTTCTCTCCTCTAAACACCCACTAATTACCCATCAATCACCCCCTGTCACCACCTGTCACTGCTACCCATCAGATTAGACCCCTATCTGCTCCTAGGGCACTCAATCACCCGCCCACACCCTCAGAACGCCCTCAGACCCCAGCCCTGATCACCTAGCCAGTGCATTGCTTGCATCTACTCCCCCCACTAATCACACCTTGAGACACCCATCAATCACCTCCTGTCACCACCTGTCAACCCCTAACACACCTACCCATCAAATCAGGCACTAATTTGCCCCGTGTGGGCTCCTGATCACTCGGCCAAACCCTCAGATCCCCCTCAGACCCCCTTCCGATCACCTCCCCAGTGCATTGATTGCATCTATTTTCCCCTCTAACCACCCCGAGACACCCATCAATCACCTCCTGTCACCCCCCTAGCACTCCTATCCATCAGATCAGGCCCAATACAACCTGTCATGTAAGAGGCCACCCTGCTTATGACCGGTTCCACAAAATTCGCCACCTCATAGACCACCTGCCATCAAAATTTGCAGATGCTTATACCCCTGAACAGTCATTTTGAGACATTTGGTTTCCAGACTACTCACGGTTTTGGGCCCGTAAAATGCCAGGGCAGTATAGGAACTCCACAAGTGACCCCATTTTAGAAAAAAGACACCCCAAGGTATTCTCTTAGGTGTATGAAGCGTTCATAGAAGATTTTATTTTTTTGTCAAAAGTTAGCGGAAATTGATTTTTATTGTTTTTTCACAAAGTTTCATTTTTCACTAACTTGTGACAAAAGATAAGATCTTCTATGAACTCACCATACACCTAACGGAATACCTCTGGGTGTCTTCTTTCTAAAATGGGGTCACTTGTGGCGTTCCTATACTGCCCTGGCATTTTAGGGGCCAGGAAGAAGCCGCTGTATGCGGCGAATCGCGACGGCCTCTTGCACGCCTGCCCTCTGGTCCAGCTCCACGCCGGTAAGCCCTTCACCCAGCACACACGTTTCCAGTCACTTCGACTTCTCCCTCACCAGGGCTTTCATTGCCCCTCTCGTCCTCTGGCCATCACTCTTCACCCACTGGCCTCAGTATATGGAACCACCGTCCATAATCTCTCCTTTCTCACCAGACACACACCCTATCAGCATAGGCCACCCATTTGCATGCTTAAACTTGCTCTCTTCACATCCCCTCCCTTCTTGCTCCCGGTGTGTGCAGCTGTGTTCAGGCTACATTCTACATATGTATCCATATGATTGATATGAGCATATACAGTGCAATTTTTGAGGGCATTATTTATACTGTGCTTGTTTTTATGGTTTTATTGTTATTTGTATGGTTCAATAAAGGCTATTTTGTTCTTTCTACATATTGTGGTGTGGTTTATGCAGGGCCATATTCTTGTCTTTTTGGTTGTGTATACCGTGAGGAGTAGTCTAGAAAACAAATGCCTCAAAATGACTTGCGAATAGGAAGTTGGTCCCCTTAGCGCACCTAGGCTGCAAAAAAGTGTCACACATGTCGTATCGCCGTACTCAGGAGAAGTAGTATAATGTGTTTTGGGGTGTATTTTTACACATACCCATGCTGGGTGGGAGAAATCTCTCTGTAAATGGACAATTGTGTGTAAAAAAAATGTAATATATGTCATTTACAGAGATATTTCTCCCACCCAGCATGGGTATATGTAAAAATACACCACACAACACATTGCACTACTTCTTCTGAGCACGGCAGTACCACATGTGTGGCACTTTTTTGCAGCCTAACTGCGCTAAAGGGCCCAAAGTCCAATGAGTACCTTTAGGATTTCACAGGTCATTTTGCGACATTTTGGTTCAAGACTACTCCTCACGGTTTAGGACCCCTAAAATTCCAGGGCAGTATAGGAACCCCACAAGTGACCCAATTTTAGAAAGAAGACACCCCAAGGTATTCTGTTAGGTGTATGACGAGTTCATAGAAGATTTTATTTTTTGTCACAAGTTAGCGGAAATTGATTTGTATTGTTTTTTTTTCCACAAACTGTCAATTTCCGCTAACTTGTGACAAAAAAAAATCTTCTATGAACTCACCATACTCCTAACAGAATACCTTGGGGTGTCTTCTTTCTAAAACGGGGTCACTTGTGGGGTTCCTATACTGCCCTGGCATTTTAGGGGCCCTAAACCGTGAGGAGTAGTCTAGAATCCAAATGCCTCAAAATTACCTGTGAATAGGACGTTAGGCCCCTTAGCGCACCCAGGTTGCAAAAAAGTGTCACACATGTGTTATCGCCGTACTCAGAAGCAGTAGTATAATGTGTTTTGGGGTGTATTTTTACACATACCCATGCTGGGTGGGAAAAATCTCTCTGTAAATGGACAATTGTGTGTAAAAAAATCAAAAAATTGTCATTTACAGAGATATTTCTCCCACCCAGCATGGGTATGTGTAAAAATTCACCACAAAACACATTATACTACTTCTCCTGAATACAGCGGTACCACATGTGTGGCACTTTTTTTGCACCCTAACTGCGCTAAGGTGCCCAAAGTCCAATGAGTACCTTTAGAATTTCACAGGTCATTTTGCGACATTTGGTTTCAAGACTACTCCTCACGGTTTAGGGCCATACCATGTGTGGCACTTTTTTGCAGCCTAACTGCACTAAGGGGCCCTAAGTCCAATGAGCTCCTTTAGGCTTTACAGGGGTGCTTACAATTTAGCACCCCCCAAAATGCCAGGACAGTAAACACACCCCACAAATGACCCCATTTTGGAAAGTAGACACTTCAAGGTATTCAGAGAGGAGCATAGTGAGTCTGTAGCAGATTTCATTTTTTTCGTCGCAAAGTGTCATTTTCCGCTAACTTGTGACAAAAAATAAAATCTTCTATGAACTCACCATGCCTCTCAGTGAATACTTTGGGATGTCTTCTTTCCAAAATGGGGTCATTTGGGGGGTATTTATACTATCCTGGAATTTTAGCACCTCATGAAACATGACAGGTGCTCAGAAAAGTCGGAGATGCTTCAAAATGGGAAAATTCACTTTTTGCACCATAGTTTGTAAACGCTATAACTTTTACCCAAACCAATAAATATACACTGAATGTTTTTTTTTTATCAAAGACATGTAGCAGAATAACTTTCGCGCTCAAATGTATAGGAAATTTTACTTTATTTGAAAAATGTCAGCACAGAAAGTAAAAAAAGTCATTTTTTTGACAAAATTCATGTCTTTTTTGATGAATATAATAAAAAGTAAAAATCGCAGCAGCAATCAAATAGCACCAAAAGATTCATTTAGATGGTAGGTTGTATGACCGAGCAATAACCCGTTAAATCTGCAGTGGTCTGAATGGAAAAAAAGGCTCTGGTCCTTAAGGGGTTTTATGACTGCAGTCCTTAAGTGGTTAATTCAAACCCTGGAACATGTATAACAATGCATGCAGGTGTGCTATGCATCAAACTATCTAAGAACAGTACTAGGAGGCACATGCTTTACTGACTGCAAGGCACTGTTATTGACCTGTGACCTTAGAAAGATAGTTAAAGGGGCACAATGGCGATGAAATGGACTAGTCCAAAACCTGTCGCTTCTGTCAGATTTCTACTACCTACTGTAAGTGACAGCAACATAGGAGAAAGGTAATTTATGGCTCATTTTTCTCTGGAAAAAAACGTACTTCTTACTTGTCTATGTTTGCACGTATTTTAAATTTTACAATTTTTCGCCATAGTGCCTCTTTAAAGAGCCACCACAGTGACATATAGAAGAATGTAGTAAATTATTCAGGATACACATATTTGAATTAATTATCCTAGTTTCAAACTGATGGAGACCAGTCCAATGTTGATTATGATGCTTTATTTAATTACGCAGTGAACTGTATTGTAACTAGAGATGAGCGTAATGACCTAATTACGATTTTGCGAAATTTCGCGTAATTAGTGTAATTACGATTATGGCCGTAAGTACATAATCGTAATGAAGAAGGATTTTGCGAAATTTCGCGTAAGCATAATTTTCGCGTAATTTTCGCATTACAGTCGTATCAAGCCGTAATTTCGCATTAAACGCTACCGTAATTTCGCGTTAAACCGTAACGCTCCGTATAATATAAAAAAGCCGCCGACTTTAAGGGTTAATAGCAAAGCCCCCTTAAATGCTAAGAGCCTCAAATTTGGAGAATATATTAAGGAGATCAGGAGGAATAAGAGGAAAAAAATTTTTTTCAAAAAGACCTTATAGTTTTTGAGAAAATCAATGTTAAAGTTTCAAAGGAAAAATGTAAACATTTAAAAACCCGCCGACTTTAACGGTTAATAGCAAAGCCTGCTTAAAGTTTAGGAACACCAAATTCCCAGGGTATATTAAGGGGATCAGTGGGAATAAGAGGAAAAAATTTTTTTCAAAAAGACCTTATAGTTTTTGAGAAAATCGATTTTTAAGTTTCAAGGGCGAAAATGTCTTTTAAATGCGGAAAATGTCAGTTTTTTTTGCACAGGTAACAATAGTGTATTATTTTCATAGATTCCCCCAAGTGGGAAGAGTTTTACTTACTTCGTTCTGAGTGTGGGAAATATAAAAAAAAAATGACGTGGGGTCCCCCCTCCCAGACCTCTTTAACCCCTTGTCCCCCATGCAGGCTGGGATAGCCAGAATGCGGAGCACCGGCCGCGTGGGGCTCCGCACCCTGACTATACCAGCCCGCATGGTCCATAGATTGGGGGGTCTCGGAAGGGGAGGGGCAGCCAAGCTTTCCCCTCCCCCTCCGAGCCCTTGTCCAATCCAAGGACAAGGGGCTCTTCTCCACCTCTGATGGGCGGTGGAGGTGGAGGCCGCGATTTCCTGGGGGGGAGGTTCATGGTGGAATCTGGGAGTCCCCTTTAAAAAGGGGTCCCCCAGATGCCCACCCCCCCTCCCAGGAGAAATGAGTATAGAGGTACTTGTACCCCATACCCATTTCCTTTAAGAGTTAAAGTAAATAAACACACAGACACTTAGAAAAAGTATTTTAATTGAACAAAAAACATAACCACGAAAAAAGTCCTTTAATATTCTTAATTAACCATTAATACTTACCTGTCCCTTTAAATAAATGATCCCTCGCAATATCCTCGGAAATGTTCTATCAGTTACAATGTAACAAAGTTATTACAATGTAACAACTTTGTTACATTGTAACTACGCCGCACCCGACGTCACTCACCGCCGCCGCCGCCGCCGCCGCGTCTGTGCTGCAGGACCCGACAGAGCTCTGAGCTATAGCTCAGAGCTCTGAGAAGCATCTTTGTATTTTGGCTCCAAGGAGCCCCATTGGTCCTTAGCAGACCAATGGGGTTCCTTCTGATTTAAAGGAACCCCATTGGTCTGCTAAGGACCAATGGGGCTCCTTGGAGCCCAAATACAAAGATGCTTAGAGAGCTCTGAGCTATATAGCTCAGAGCTCTGTCGGGTCCTGCAGCACAGACGCGGCGGCGGCGGCGGCGGTGAGTGACGTCGGGTGCGGCGTAGTTACAATGTAACAAAATTGTTACATTGTAATAACTTTGTTACATTGTAACTGATAGAACATTTCCGAGGATATTGCGAGGGATCATTTATTTAAAGGGACAGGTAAGTATTAATGGTTAATTAAGAATATTAAAGGACTTTTTTCGTGGTTATGTTTTTTGTTCAATTAAAATACTTTTTCTAAATGTCTGTGTGTTTATTTACTTTAACTCTTAAAGGAAATGGGTATGGGGTACAAGTACCTCTATACTCATTTCTCCTGGGAGGGGGGGTGGGCATCTGGGGGACCCCTTTTTAAAGGGGACTCCCAGATTCCACCATGAACCTCCCCCCCAGGAAATCGCGGCCTCCACCTCCACCGCCCATCGGAGGTGGAGAAGAGCCCCTTGTCCTTGGATTGGACAAGGGCTCGGAGGGGGAGGGGAAAGCTTGGCTGCCCCTCCCCTTCCGAGACCCCCCAATCCATGGACCATGCGGGCTGGTATAGTCAGGGTGCGGAGCCCCACGTGGCCGGTGCTCCGCATTCTGGCTATCCCAGCCTGCATGGGGGACAAGGGGTTAAAGAGGTCTGGGAGGGGGGACCCCACGTCGGTTTTTTTTTATATTTCCCACACTCAGAACGAAGTAAGTAAAACTCTTCCCACTTGGGGGAATCTATGAAAATAATACACTATTGTTACCTGTGCAAAAAAAACTGACATTTTCCGCATTTAAAAGACATTTTCGCCCTTGAAACTTAAAAATCGATTTTCTCAAAAACTATAAGGTCTTTTTGAAAAAAAATGTTTTCCTCTTATTCCCACTGATCCCCTTAATATACCCTGGGAATTTGGTGTTCCTAAACTTTAAGCAGGCTTTGCTATTAACCGTTAAAGTCGGCGGGTTTTTAAATGTTTACATTTTTCCTTTGAAACTTTAACATCGATTTACTCAAAAACTATAAGGTCTTTTTGAAAAAAAAAATTTTCCTCTTATTCCTCCTGATCTCCTTAATATATTCTCCAAATTTGAGGCTCTTAGCATTTAAGGGGGCTTTGCTATTAACCCTTAAAGTCGGCGGCTTTTTTATATTATACGGAGCGTTACGGTTTAACGCGAAATTACGGTAGCGTTTAATGCAAAATTACGGCATGAACGAAACGCGAAATTACGCATTGAAAATTACGCTTACGGTATTTTCAATTACGATTTTAATGGCAATTACGCTACCGTAATTTCGCATCGTAATCGCAAATTTCGCATGCGTAATTTTAGTAATGCGAAATTACGAAAATTTCGGCTCAACTCTAATTGTAACCTCAGACATGGATGTTGATGGGGTTGATTAAAAAAAGGTTTTCAATAAAATGCAACCGTTTAAAAAAAAAAGTATTCTGGTTTCACATTAGAAACACTTCCTAACTTCCTATACCTATACATTCCTTTATATTGATATGTAACCGTGCCCTCCCAATTGATGTCCCAGCCTAGGCTGTTTAGCTATGTGGAGTTCTCCTCCCAGAGTATTCTTCAGAACACAGAGTAAACAAAGATTCTGCAAAGCTGCAGCTAACAGCAGTAAAGAGGTTGCCACCTTGTGATAAATTTCAGAATGTAAATCAGGAATGAGGAGAGATTTTACAATGGGCAAACACTGACTAAATAATTTATAATATAATATTGTGAAAAAAAAAAACAACAGTAATTTTATTATATTATTTTCAGTAAAGTTTCTCTTTAACCCATTCCTTACTAGTAGTACTTTTTGGTTAAAAACGGGCTTACCGATGTCCCGCCGCATGGACCTTTCCATCTTGCCATTCGCGGTGCTCTCCCAATCACAGTGATCACAGGGTCAGGAGCCAATAAAATAGTCCCCTGACCAGCTTACGGAGCTCTGGTGTCATACTGACAGCAGAGCACGAGGGCTGCAGCGACGGGAGAGTGACGTGATCGCGGTAATTGAAACCTACTCCCTGGCAGGGATAACAGGTCCTAAACACGATGTAGATTTCAATTACCAAGGTCCGGAAGTGGTTAAGACTCAGAAAACACATTTTCTTTTTGTGCTAAATAAATTCTTCTTTGTGGTTGTTGTCAAATATGACTTCTTTGGAGGTAGGCCAACACCATCCATATTTTTTTAACAGTTTTTAACTATCTTAGTATTATATGGTACCCTGTGGTATTTTTCCTGTGGTAGCTTTTCTCTTTTTTGCACAGGACATGTGGGCGGGGCAGTTGTAGGCCACAGCTTAATGTGGGCGGCAGCTTAGTGTGGGACCACAGTTGTGGGCAACGGCTTAGTGCAGTGGTTGTGGTGTGGGCGCACAGCTCCAGGTGCGTCTGTGCACACTTGAGTATGCATGGGCGCACCTGTGGTCGGCAGCTTAGTGTGAGCGGCAGCTTAGTGTAGCAGCAGCTCAGTGTTGGGCGATGGAGATGTAGGCGGCAGCTTTTGAGAATAAGGGGTTTCCTGGTTACTAATTACTACGCTATATTGGGCTCTTGGTTTCTTCATTATTTTTCATACTTTGTGAAATTCTATAGCAATTATTCCACAGACAGTATTGGAGTCCGAGGAACAACTCAGAGGAACAACTGAATCAAAATGGCCGCTCACTACAGGTTTCCTTTATGTTCTTAACCTATTTTATTATTAACACCTTCACAGGAAGCACGGAAGGCGTATGACCTCTTTCTGCTGCATGGAAGCAGATTTGGATAGTCTCGGTGACTTCGGTGACCCCGAACTGTCTCTGGGAGCCGTTTTTTGCTTGGCACATTTTTCATGTTGATCGATGGAGGCTTTCAGTGTGTTCAGATAAAGACATGACACAACACTTCATTGCTCAAAACTTTTCACCACCTTCACACATACCTCACAGTCACAATAAGCATGTTCAGCAGACTGCACAGATATCCACAGGGTGAGGGGGGAGCACTGAGTGTCGGGATTAACACTGCAACAAAATCATCATGAATGTTTTAATTGTGCTGAAAACTGATATGGAGAGACTGTATTTCAGCTATGTGGCTCCCCCCTCCACCTCACCCCCTTCCTTCCCTTCAATACAGCCTCTGTCGCTGTGCTACGTTGGTGACTATAAGAACGCATTAAGACAGAACGAAAGTCAAATACTGATGAGAGCACAACACACAACAAGGTCGTTATACAACTAATTTTTAAAGAGGAACGTTAACTGATGATTGGGGGACTGTAAGGCTGATATTGTGATGAAACTCCTCCCACAGTGTGATGCCATGACCATGGCCCTGACAGTTCCCTGTCTCTGAACCTCATTTCATTGTGGGAAATAACCGCTGTTTCCAACTGCCAAGCAAGCAATATCTCCCTCTGTGCATAGAACTCTCAGTAACAAACATTCCGTGCAAATCACCTAGCAGAACTAAAGATGTCACCACCAGTGATAATTTCTGGAATGTAGATTAGGGAGAGGAAAGATTTTACAACTGGCAAACACTGACTAAATAATCTATAAATTAATATTGTAAAAAAGGCAATTTAATTCATTATGTTTTTTTCACTACAGTTTCTTTTTAAAACCCCCATCTGTTAGAATATGCTTTTAACACAACCTTAATTTTCCATCCTGCACAATTGACTAAATGAGCCCCTTTCTTCTGAAAAATTGGTCAATTGGAAATTGCTTGTGGTGTCTTGTGGCATTGATTTCTAGTGGATGTGATCAATGCAAAAAAAAATCAAAAAGCGTATGGCCACCTTTATAGTGTACAAAATAAAATAGGTATCTATTTGCTCTACCAGTTTAGAGATTCACGTGCACTGACTGGTCGCCTGCTCACTCCAAGCCAGCCTGAAACACGCCCCCCTTTAGTCACACGGGTATGAAGAAGGGCGAGTGATTGATCAACCAGCTGCAGCCCCGCCTCACTGGTGGCTGGCTTCAGACTGACTCTGAGAAGAAAAAGGGGTGTGAGCTCAAGGGCAGGTTCTATACTTTTTGCCGCCTGTAAATGTGAAAGTACCTTCAATGTTCACAGCCAGGGGCTGTAAATGTTTATCCAGGACTACAAGAGAACACGTAGCATCAAACCCAAGTCCTCGAATCTGACCAGGTTCTGCTGACTGTGACACTTTCTGCAAAATACAATAGAGAAAAGAAAACAATTACTGGATTAAGTAAAAGGTTCTCAGCTACAAAAGTTTTAACATTTCTCTCTCCTTAGTCAGTTATTCAACTCATGCTCCTTTACCGTGCTTGCATGAAAGCTTCATATAAGATAGGAAAAAAGAAGAGAATAGTAAAGCTGGGTTCTGCCTGAAAGGATGGATTTCATCATTATTAACACTGGCACCTGTCGGAGTTGTAGAAAGACCTACTTAGGGCTGGGTTACACTGAATCACTTCCTGTCAGCTACAACTTAACGATAACACACACACAATAGGGCAAGCACCATCAACCACATGAATAATTATCAAATATAATATTAAATGAGTGTGCAGAAAGGAACTGTAGAAACTGACATGAGCAAAGCAAAGACAGAAGTTCCCTTCAAAGACCGCACCACTCAAAAATGTATCAATATGATCAAATCTTTATTCAAAAAAACAAATAAAAACACTTAAAAACATAGGAAAGCCATGTCAAAAAGAGCCAATAATGGATAATATAAGGAATCATAACATAGGGCTAGTAATACATACTCCATACTGACAATAAATATTGAAAGTAAAAACAGAAAGCAATATGCACAAGTGCAAAATACACGTGACCATGCAACATGCAATAAATAGCAGCAATTCAAAATACAATGTGACCAAAAACCTGAGCAATTGGAAAGTGCAGGAAGGATCCTGAGAGAAAGCAGGAAGAGAGAATTGTGCAACTGGCATAAGAAAATAAAGTGCAAATAGTGCGTGAGACAGCGACAAGACGCGGAAAAAGGTGCTAGTGCTTACCAACAATAAAGGTCAGTATGGGACACACAGGGCATGGCGTTACCTACAGCCGTCGCGATTCGCCGCTCTCACAAGTCTGGCGGCTTCAACTTAACGGACAACTGATGAGAAGGCATTTTCTATGTTTTCCTATGGGTGAGTTTACATCTATTTATTATAAATTATTGCGTGTACATGTAAACTGCAAAGAGAATGCATCGTTTTCAGTAAAAGACCGTAAAGGAAAATGGTGTGTGGCAAATTTTGAATTAATGCCAAAGTTCATGGTCTATATGGAGAGCCTACCAACATTGTTAGATTGAACAGTAAACTATTATGTTGGATTGACCAGTTGAAGAATATGCCAAAGCTTATGGCAGTCCAAACTTGGCCAACCATGCAAGAGATGAATTGATGATAAAGAGGTAGACTTGTGTGGGCTTGGGTTGTGAGGCTGGAACAGGCAAACTTAAGCCCGGTTTCACACTACCAATTGGTGTTGGGATGCAATGCGATGCAACCATCGCAAAGCCAAAGAAAGGCCTTCGGGGATTCCGGGGTTGATAAGTTATCCCTGTTCTGGCATCAGGCAAAGTAGGAAGTGAAGCTCTCTAACGCTAATTTCCTTTGGCTGAAAAGACGAATTGCCCAGACGTGTATTGCCAAAATAGGCTTCTGCGCATGCGAGCCGCAACGCTACCATGCAAATTTTTAAAAATATACGCATAACCCTACACTTACATAACTTCCAGTCCACCACAAGTCGCCGCTCAAGTTGGCTGGTAACATAGGTATTTGCTCATGTGGGGTATGTGGCGAAAACTTCACTTTCGTTGCATCACATCATATCAGTATGAAAGGCTCCATAGACTTTTATTAGCATAACATTGGCCTGCGGTAAAAACAGGCCAACACAACGCCACAGTGTGAAAGGGGTCTGAGATAGGGATGGGTAGTGAAAAAATTTGAACCAGGTCAAGGTTGTTCTAGGATCGCAGAACCATAGAGTAGTTGTAGTATTCTTGGTTGTAATAATACTGCATATACTCGAGTATAAGTCTAGAAATTAAGGTCTGATTCACTTCATAAAAGTATAGGAGTCGACTTATACACGGATCACCGGCAACACTGAGCACAGGGTGTAATGTGTGTACTAATAGTGGCATTCCCATTTGCAGCAATTTACCCCATGGTAAGTGATACTTCGAGGAAAGGAAATGCCAAGAAAACACAGGTCTGAAAGTCCTGGCTACAACAATTAACAAGGAGAGGGGCAGGGGGGAAATAATGGGCTGCATAAAAGGGAGTGAATAATTGCAGCACCTGGGGGCCTGGATGAGTTATTGGCTGCACTTAAGGGACAGGAAAATTGAATGGCTGCAATTCTGTATGCAGTGCAGTCATTAACCCCTCCTGAGCCCCAAGTGCAGCCATTAACTTTGCCGGGTAGACCTATACTTGAGTCCATAAAAAAATCCATCTTAAAAGGGTTGAATATCGGAGTCGACTTATACACAGGGTTTACTTGTATTTGAGTACAGTATATACGGTAATTGATATAAATAGGGATGTGCTTTATTTAATACACTTAGAGCAATGCTTAAATTGCTTAAAGAAGAGCTGTCAGCCATACTATCTCAGAAAAAAAACATATATAAGTAGATAAATACTTGCTCTACTTACATAACATATGTATTGCACTGTTCACATTTTTATTTTAGTGATATTTCTACAGTTAAAAAAAAGAGAAAATCCTTCTTACCATTTCCCATTTTAACTGTGGCTATTTTGAAACCAATTCTGATGTCATTTCCTCCCTTACTCTCCTCTGCCTGATTGTGTATGCATTGCCTGCCCTTCACTATAGAAAGTGCATTGTCTCAGCATGAGAAATATTGACCAATCAGAAAGGAGGTGTGGGAGGGGAAACTGGGGAATGATCATTTATCAACAAGAAAAGTAATAGTGATTATTACTTTTGGATTCCCTGGTTAGCATCCTTATTACTTGTTTACCAGATAAAATAGAGAATTGATTTTTGAGTTTATGCCCGACAGTTACACTTTAAAACACAGTTGCTGAATATTGCTTTTTAAATGCATTTCTCCTTTAAATGGTTATCTTGAGTGTAGTATAAGCTGATATGATGATATCACAACCCTGTATACATTGTTGTATCCAGAAGAGCTCATTAATGATTGAGCACACTGATCAATATCATGAACAGAAAGAGATGGCCCCCTCCACCACCGACACAATGAATAATTCATCCACTGAAGTTCCTAAAAGGAGACCTTTGCTCTTATCTGTTAATGTTCTCCATTAAACCAATTCCCGAGGTCAATCATTACTCCGATCCTTCAACAACGCCAGTGGCTCTTCTAATCCACAGATTTCATACAGTTTGGCCAATTACAGGCCAATAATGTACCAAACAGAACAAAGATTTATCGAAATAGCAATTTTAATCAATGCCACCCCGTTATTGCAGAGTTATAGGAATTTCACCAACAACTTTTATTTCATTTATTTAACCCTCTTTGCAAAAACCTCAATCAATAACTCAATCAGTCTGCGCCTCAATAATTTAGAGGCTGCTTTTGTTGTGGCCAGTTGTAATTACTGGCCAAGGATGTCCTGACCCAAATAACGCCTGATATCGAAGCAGGAGGTTTCGGCGCACAACGCTTAGCGCCAGGCTCCGAAACCAGGCGCCTTACAACAGCAATAATATGCTACACGGTGAACGTTGGACCCCAAATTACACCTGCCTCCGAGTTGTGACGACTCGGAGAGGGAATAGTATTTAAAGTGTACCCGAACTCTTGCACAGGACAGAAGGAAAACATAGATAAATGCACCCTGTATGTATTCAGAGAATTTAGGCTGTCTAATTCCCCCTCATTTGTATCTAATCTCAAATTGTAATTTAATCCTCCCATGTGTCACATGACTGCCTATGGCAGATAAGCAGATAAGCTCATTTGAAAGCACAGGCTGTAAACAATATGGCTGCTTCCATGAATCAGGTAGTAGAAACTGTGCAGATTTATTTTAGCATTTGTATCAGCTGTAACAAAGAATTTTTTTTCGTTTAAAGGTGTTAAATGCTGTTGTGTATCTTTTAGAGCAGAGAGGAGGTCTGAGTTCAGGTCCACTTTAACGCCACTGGGGAGTTTAACGGCAGCAGGGAGATCATTCGTCTCTCCCGGTGCCCAACTCACCTGCAGTGTACTAATACGTATGCCCTGATATTCCTTTCTCAAGATGAGAGTATTATTTTATTTTTGACTTTGGAATTAGCTGAAAGGTCTAATCAGCTCCTTCTTTGTGTGAAGCCATCAACTCACCACTCAGTAAATGCCCAACTTAATAGTTTGAACGCCTTATTTTTTTTAGTATCCAATATTATTTTTCAGTTGACTTCAGCAGCAAAAAATTAGGAGGCCAACTTCAAGTTGCGTTGAATTAAATAGTATAAATTTTCTTTGGTATAATTGAGATTTTCTTCTCGGCTTAATCCAAAGATTTTTTTTCAGAAATGAGAAATTGATTTATTTGTCAAACTTAAATCTGCCTGTAAGTGACTGGTCTGAAAATTCCCACCAAATGTAGGTCCTTCGAGAGATGAGAAAGTATTGGAAATGGAAGGTACAAAAAAAACAATGTCCTTATTGATATTGTTCCCCTCAATTAAAGAGCAGAGCATCAGCTTTTGCTACCGACTTTCATTCTGCTCTGTGTTAGAATGTAAGTATACTTGAATTCTAGGCCTCAGGTACTAAAGTCTAGTAAAGACTTGATATGCAGGGTCTCTTTAAGCATAGTTTCTCGGAGAGAAATTACACAGTCATTTACAAGAAGCATGTTCCTCTAGAAAGACACATAATATGTTTTCAGTTCTAAATGTCCCGACATTCAATCTACGAAACGGTAAACAAAGCCGATATTTGGAAAACAGCATTCCGTGCATCTAGGGCATAAAGCACTGGCACACTAGATGATGAGGTGGGTCACATGCCCATGCCCGCCAATTGTAGGCTTGGGTGTATGGCTCGGGTGATGTCAGAATTTAACTCTTTGATGTTCGTATAAAAGTAATAGACGGGATGGCAGAGGGCACTTCGTCTTCTCCATGCTATCCTGCTCTCTACGCTTCCTATTTAGAATAATAGCTTCATGTCTGTATGTTGTAAATATATGTGATGTACATAGGACATAGGAAAGACTGTTTATACCCTGAAGAAATCCACATGTAACAAAAGAAGCCTGATTGCTGAATAAACCCCTTATAGGTGAAGGTGGCTGTCTCCGCTCTATCTCCTGTATGCTGTCGCTGTGAGTTGCAGCTCTAATGAGTTGCTGGTGTCGGAGTAAAAGGTGTGTTGTGCTGTTGCCAGTAGCAACCAATGTATAGGTTCTTACACTCTGTATACATAAATATGAACAGTAGCTGAGTACTTTTGAGAAGACTGGGAGACAGAGCCACTGAGGGTAGGAAGACCATGCCCACTGCCGGAGCACCTTTGTCCAATGTTTATTGCTCTCACTCACTGTCTGTGTTGGTGATGTACTGGACTAATGTTAGCCTCTGTCTTGGTGGCATCTAAGACAGACATTAATGTCTTACTTCATGTCCTCTCAAAAGAAAAAAAAGGGAGGGAAATGTGGGGCAAGATGAGAGCCAATATACTGTAGTGTAGTAGTAGATGTGAACAGTAATACTCACAAAAAGTGTGCCACAGAAGTGGACATTTAGGGGGGACGACGACTCCATTCGAGGTTGTAAAAACTGACAAAAGTTTCAGAGGCACCAAAATGAAAAAAAAAGGGAAAAACTGTTTAAAGGACAAATGTAATAAGAGGGATATGGAGGCTGCCATATTTACTTCCTTTTATAAAATGCCAGTTGCCTGACTATCCTGCTGTTTCTCTGCCTCTAATACTTCTAGCCACAGACCCTGAACAAGCATATGTGGGCTTTACTCCCCGTATGGTGATTGCTGGCTGTAGGACAACTGCAAACTAACCAGGAAGTGGAAGAGACGCAGATGTCAATGCTTTATAACTATACACTAATTATAATAAGACGCATATTATACAGAGTCCACGTATATGTATTGCTGGCCAAGGTTCGCTGGTGTTCAGTATTCTGTTGGCATATTATGGTAAATCGCGGTCACACATTGTAGTGGCCACCCTCTGCTTCCAGAACCCAACTTCACTTTGGTGTTGGAGTCTGACCTCTTCCCCCCCCCCTCTGACCCGGCTAATCTCCCTCTTCCCCTGAGAAACTTGCAGGTCTCGCTGAAAGAAATCCTTTGAAAGTTCATCACAGAAGCGTAGAACAGCGGACGGGTCTTGTCAGTGGCTGACACATGTTTGAAGCTGCTTAACAAGGTAATTGGACTCTATTAGTTTAATTGTTTTCTTACAAATGCTCTAAATAGCCCCACTGAAGGAAGCGGGAGCATGCGGAGGGGCACACAGGGATTTCCATTAAATGTGTAAAATGATCATTTAAACTCTCACTGCAATTAGAACTTTTCTTTTTCATTTCATTTAGAGTGGGTAATATTTAGAGCCGCTAGGGTCTTGCTACTGTCTACATCCCCTCCGCTCCCAGCAACAGGTGCATAGCAGCAGGGATGAGCAACGGCTGAAATCCAAACGACTTTGATTCGTATTTCATCCTTCTAATTAATGCACCTGAGTGTGTATGTGGGGGGGGGGGGTTTAAACTTACCCAGCAGGCGTCTTTTTTAACCCCTCCCACAGCGCTCCAAGCAGCGTTGCGTGACTACAAACACTTCCTCCTTTAACCCGGAAGGAGGAAGTGATGGTAGTCCAGTGATGCTGCTTGGAGCGCTGTGGGACGGGTTAAAGGAGACGCCTGCTGGGTACGTTTTAACACCCCCCCCTCCCCCCCCCCCCCCCCACTTCATACGTTTCAATGGCTTTTATTGACAATTACAGGAGATTTATGCAAAGAGTCAGTATTTGCAGTGCTGGCCCTTCTTTTTTAGGACCTCTGCAATTCAGCTGGGCATTCTCTCAATCAACTTCTGGGGCACACCCTGACTGATAGCAACCCATTCTTTCATAAGCACTTCTTTGAGTTTCTCAGAATTAGTTGGTTTTTGTTTGTCCACCCGCCTCTTGAGGAATGACCACAAGTTCTCAATGGGATTAGGATCTGGGGAGTTTCCAGGCCATGGGCCCAAAATTTCAACGTTTTGGTCCCTGCTACTTAGTTATCACTTTTGCCTTATGACATGGTGCTCCATCGTGCTGGAAAATGCATTGTTCTTCACCAAACTGTTGTTGGATTGTTGGAAGAAGTTGCTGTTGGAGGGTGTTTTGGTACCATTCTTTATTCATGGCTGTGTTTTTTGGCAAAATTGTTAGCCCACTGCCTTGGATGAGAAGCAACCCCACACATGAATGGTCTCAGGATGCTTTACTGTTGGCATGACACAGGACTGATGGTAACGCTCACCTTTTCTTTTCCTGACAAGCCTTTTTCCAGATGCCCCAGACAATCGGAAAGGGGCTTCATCGGAAAATATAGACTTTGCTCCAGTCCTCAGCAGTCCATTCACCATACTTTCTGCAGGAGATCAATTTGTCCCTGATGTTTTTTTAGGAGAGAAGTGGCTTCTTTGCTGCCCTTCTTGACACCAGGCCATCTTCCAAAAGTCTTCGCCTCACTGAGCGTGCAGATGCGCTCACACCTGCCTGCTGCCATTCCTGAGCAACCTCTGCACTGGTTGCACTCCGATCCCACAGCTGAATCCTCTTTAGGACACGATCCTGTCGCTTGCTGGACTTTCTTGGATGCCCTAAAGCCTTCTTAACAAGAATTGAACCTCCTTTCTTGAAGTTCTTGATAATCCTATAAATTGTTGATTTAAGTGCAATCTTAGTAGCCACAATAACCTTGCCTGTGAAGCCATTTTTATGCAATGCAATGATGGCTGCATGCGTTTCTTTGCTGGTCACCATGGTTAACAATGGAAGATCAATGATTTCAAGCATCACCCTCCTTTTAACATGTCACGTCTGCCATTCTAACCCAATCAGCCTGACATAATGATCTCCAGCCTTGTACTTTTCAACATTCTCAGCTGAGTTAACAAGACGATTACTGAAATGAACTCAGCAGGTTCTTTAATGACAGCAATGAAATGCAGTGGAAAGGGGTTTTTTGAGATTCAGTTAATTATCATCGCAAAGAAGGACTATGCAACAGGGATGGTCGTAGTCAGCCAACTTCGCTACGCTGGAATTACGCTTAGTTCTACGCATTTACACTTCGCAAACTACGATCTCTAAATCAGAAGCTTCGCTACGTTTGCATTTCGTAGACTACGCGTTAAACTGCGGAAGCTTCGCGTAGTGCGAAGCGTAGTGTATGCGGACGCTTATGCAGAAAAGTTTCCGCAATAATCCGCTAAATATGCTCATGGGTGAACTAATATATGCGTACATTCCACTTTTAAATGCGGAATTGTATACGTATAAAAAGGCAATAATATCTCCGCGCATGCACAATGACCCGTATAGACACAGTTACCGCACGCGTAGTTGACTTCGCAATACATATGTCAACTACGCTTAGTGGGCGAAGCTACGAATAGCGGTACTACGACTACACGGAAATACATACGCAATGTTTTTAAACTTCATCTATGAACTACGATGCGTGGATTCGCACTGGCGTAGTTTACGAGCAACCCTGCTATGCAATTCATCTGAACACTCTTCATAACATTCTGGAGTATATGCAAATTGCTATTATAAAAACTTAAGCACCAACTTTTCTAATTTCCAATATTTGTGACAGTCTCAAAACTTTTGGCCAGGACTGTAGACAGTAGCAAACCCTAGCGGCTCTAAATATTAGGCCCCGTTCACACTGCACGCGTTTCCAGCCACCTTTTGGAAACGTGTGCAGGTGGCCGACACGCACGACATCAGACAGTGCATAGAGTGCACTGTCTGATGTTCACACTGCATGCGTTTCGGACCTGTGCGGTCTGGGAACGCATGCTGCACGCATTTTTTTGCCAAAACGCGTGGCTGTCCCATTCACTTTTCAGTGATGGGATCAGCCACGCAACGCATACAAACGCGGATGGCGTGAGTTCGTACGCGTTGCGTTCTGCATGTGTGCCCGTCCGCGTTTGTAATGTGAACGGGCCTTAGCATTCCGGAGATCATCACTGCATACCAGAAGCTGACGCAAGTTAAAGTGGACCTGAACTCTTTACACAGGACAGAAGGAAAATGTTGAGAAATGCACCTTGTATGTATTTAGAGAGTTTAGCCCTCCCCCTCATATTATTACTATTTAGTATTTATATAGCGCCGACATCTTCTGCAGCGCTGTATAGAGTATATTGTTTTGTCCCTTAACTGTCCTTCAGAGGAGCTCACAATCTGATGCCTACCATAGTCCTATGTCTATGTATGTATCATGTAGTTTATGTATCGTAGTCTAGGGCCAATTTTATGGGGAAGCCAATTGACTTATCTATATGTTTTTGGGATGTGGGAGGAACCTGGAGTGCCCGGAGGAAACCCACACAGACACAGGGAGAACATACAAACTCCGTGCAGATAGTGTCCTAGCTGGAATTTGAGCCGGAAACCCAGTGCTGCAAGGCGAGAGTGCTAACCAATATGTTCCCGTGCTGCCCTTATATGTGACTAATCACAAGCTGTAATTTGATCTCTCAGCTGTGTCAGCTCAGGATTCTCAGCAGTCCTCAGAAGAGCAGCTAATTTGTAAACACAGGATGTTAACCCTATGTCTGCTTCCATGAAAGCAGGAAGTAGACACACTGCAGATTTATTGCAGGATTTGTATCAGCTGTAACAAAGTAATGTTTTTTTCTTTAAAAGTTATTATGATGTTGCTTATTTTTTAGAGCAGAGAGAAAATTGTAAGTTTATGTCCACTTTAAAGAGTACTTGTGACAAAAAAAAGGAAAAAGATATGAGGGTCTTTGGAAAGTCGATTCCCCCATCCCCACAACCACACCACTTCAGTGCTAGGACCCTTTGTATATATTAAACAAGTCTTGTCAAATATATTCTTGTGGGAGTGCTCCCATCTGTGTATAAGCGCAGTGGCCCTGAGCAGGCACAAGTACAGCTTACACTTGTGCAGTAAAACTAAGAAGAAATAGCCTTGTGCCTGTGCACACATATGGGAGCATAGCTGTGAAGGAAAAGAGGGTAGTGGCCATCATCTAGAGGTTTTCCTATACTGAGGTAAGTAGCTATCTTTACCATGGGTGTAACAATCACCCCTGTGACTCCTGCCACCGCAGAAGGGCCCCAGAGGCTTTACTCCCTCTCCCCAACCTCAAGTGCAGTCAATTAGCAAAGAAACCTCCACACTCGCTGAGAAAAACCGTGCGCAGGAGCGTGTGTAATTTTCTGGCTGCTTCCAGAGGCTGCTTCACTGCAGAACATTCTCTGCTGCCATTCGCCGGCTCCCAATCACGAGAGGTTCAGGGACCAAGGGGGCCCCATGCTATCATTTTTGCAAAGGGGCCCTATTTAGTCTAGTTACGCCCCTAATCGTTACTCTTTTTTTCCTCACACGTTTGCTTTATAGGTTTTGCAGCATTGTGCCACTGGCTCGTCCTCTACCACTCCATAAAGTGGAAAACACTGCAAAGCCAGGTGCTGAACAGCTTGTCTGTACCTCTCTCACTTGTAAACAGCCACATGAAATGATTCACAAATATTCATATTATTCAAATAATATCAGGCAACAGAGGTTGAAAGTGTATACATAGCACAAGTCTGCACTTGTCTGTTAAATAGCAGATTTTGAATCCTTATAAATCAATAATAATAATAATAATACTGATAATAGCAATCCACTACTTGGCCAAATTTAGGAGGACGTCCTTTCTAATTAACGGGTTTGACTTTTTCAGCTACACCCAACAATTACGTTCAGATGAATGAAATCAAGTGTACAGCCATCCAATCTTGCAAGACAAATATTTGCACAACTGGAGTAGAATGTGTCATAGAAGTCCACCTTTCCAAGCAGTCAGTTCATCACGTTGCTGCACTGCTAGATTTCTACCAGCAGCCTGCTAGTTCTGTTATTGTGATGTGACAAGGCCTGGGGCTGACAACAGCTCAGCCATGAAGCTGTGGACCACACAAGCTTACAGAGCAGGAGTGCTTTACGTGGTGTGGAAAAGATTGTCCTCTACTGAGGCACTCTCTAGCAGGTTCAAAAGCAGAGCTGGAACAAGGTCCTCCAGCACCCAAGACTGAGACACCAAAGTGCCCCTCCATCCCCCCCACCCCAGCTGTCACACACTGATTGCTATTAGAATAAGAAGCGTCCCAGGGCCACCAACCTCCCCAACACCTTAGTCTCTAGTTATCTGGCTTGCAGACACTGCCATGTATCCCCTTTTCTTATTTCTCTCTGCTTCAAACACAATAGGGGAATGATAGCTGAGTGAGTTGTGCGCCCTTCCTACACTGCGCCCTGAGACTGGAGCCTCCAGCGCTTGTGCAAGTAACAATGTGCATTGTGCACATAGCGCAGCTCACTTTATGTACCCAATCTTGTCACTTAACTGTCCTTCAGAGGGGCTCACAATCTAATCCCTGCCATAGTCATATGCATGCATTGTGTGTAGTGTATGTACTGTAGTCTAGGGCCAATTTTAGGGGGAAACCAACTTATCTGTATGTTTTTGGAATGTGGGAGGAAACCGGAGTGCCCAGATGAAACCCACGTAGACAAGGGGAGAACATACAAACTCCTTGCAAATGTTTACCTGCTGGGATTTGAACTAGGGACCCAGCGTTGCAAGGCGAGAGCGCTAACCACTACGCTACCGTGCCACCCCATTAACACAAGTACCATCTACTGTTATCTTCATGAATTTAGTTTCCATGCTTCACACAAGGATCATGATTATCAGCCTTTGTCTGCGGTGACGTAAAGCAGAAGTCCCCAACCACTGAGCCATGTATCAGTGTCAGGCCCTGGGCATTGTTAGAATGCTATGCAGAGTAGGCAGTGAAGCATTCAAATACTTGTGGCACATTCTTTGTGTCAGGTGGTCTCATTGGAAGTCTGCATTAGTGGTGCTCCTATGAACAGCCAGCATATGATGTTAGTGTTGCATGTTGGGAAACAGTGATGCAACTCAGGAGAAAGAAGGACAGAATGGGAGCAAATCCTCACAGCCTTGCTCCAAGTGTTATAGAAAGCAAGAGTAATGGAGGCTAATATAGTAGCGAAGCAGGGACCAAGTGTGCACTGGCGTAACTGCTAATCATTGTGTTCCTCCCCCCCCAACAAAACTTTGAAAGGGCCCCCCAATATTCATGCCCCTTCCCTTGCCTAAATACTATTAAAAAGGATATATGTAGCAAAAAACTGAAGAACATTCCTCTCCAGCTCCTGCCTTGTGCGGTTCCTGTGTCTGAAAATTGGATGAGTGGTTATACCTGGCTTGATGTTGTCCAGATGTTTATTAAGAACATGTGTTAACTATACAGATTTGTCTCTATTTGTGGAGGCCTGATGAAGGGTCCATCCCGAAACAAGTCGACGTTGTCGCCTCAATTTGCACAACTGCACTAATCTTGATGTTAACAACTGATGCATTTTTGCCATTCTCTGCTATGGAAAATGTTCCCTGACGGATACTTTTTATAAATATTTTTGCACAAGTGTTGTCTTCAATAAAAATCTTTTGTATTTTTGCATATAAACTCTACAAGTTTCTTCAGTTTTTTGCTACATATATCCTTTTTATTAGTATAAAGTCTATGTAGGTGTTGTGGCACACCTGAGAGGATATTATCATCATTTCTTTTGTTTCCCTGTTTACGGAATATGATCCTTCCCTTGCCTACCCCTGGTGACCCTCTTAGTCTGGGGGCCCATATTGCAAGGTTCCTAAAACAAGTGTGGCCATCACAATCTTCACATATATAACAAGTGTAGCCACTAAGACACCCGATCTGAAGGATGGACCCATTTATCGGAGGGAGTAAAGTAATAGTTGGGGCCCCCTTACAGCTCTGGGCACCCCTTGTGGATGCTGGGGCTGCTCCCTTATAGTTACACCCCTGCAACTGTGGATATGTGGTTCCTGTTTCTACATACTGTACTTTTGGTTAAACATTAAACAAAACAAAAAAGACAGAGAAAGAAAGGAGACTTGTGTTAGGATTACTCGATCACCCTGTGGACATTCATACCCATAGCTATAAATACCTGAACTACAGCGCAGCAAGCCTTCCAGATGTTGTTCGATGACTGCTCATAGTGGTCAGGACGAGGTTCCCAAATTTCCAGAGGCTCTTCTGCCTGGTCAACCACGGTCCCGGCCTGGTTCACCAAAGCCGCACGCACGCTGGCTGTTCCCACATCGATTCCAACGTAGAAAGACGACTCTGCCGTTTCCCCATGCTGCATTCTGACTGAGAAAAAAATTAGGAGAGGACTTGTCTATGAAATGGCCTTACAGTTTTAATGGATATTTGGTCATAATTACAGTATATCAGTGAATAAAATGTTGGATATGGAAAGTATGTACGTTAATCCCTTTACAGTTTGAATGGCATGGAGAATGTTTGTAAAGATGAGGAAACTCAGACAGATTGCCAATGTCAATCGGGCACGCGCCCCCACACACCGCCCCCACACACACATGCACAATACACACACACACACACACACACACAATATACACACACACAATATACACACACACACACACACACACACACACACACACACCCAATATACACACACACAATATACACACACACACACAATATACACACACACACACACACAATATACACACACACACACACACACACACCCAATATACACACACACACAATATACACACACACACAATATACACACACACACACAATATACACACACACACACACAATATACACACACACACACACACACACAATATACACAAACACACTGTAATGAATAGTAAATTATCAGCTGCGGTGGATAACAGTACCACTGCAGCTGCTTCTGGTACCCTGCCTGCCAGTCTCCCTGTGCCTCGGGCATCTAGCACGCCGAGGACGGGTGTGGGTGGTCACCGCTTGTCGGCTGCGGGGGATGGTGGGGCCACCGCGGGCATTGCTGGGTCCCTGCCTGCCAGGTTTTCCGCGTCTCAGGCGTCTAGTACACCGGGGACGCGTGTCCCTACTGTTCTTAGGGGCACATTAGCGCATGCGCGCGCTCGCCGTCAGGACCTTTATGCCAGGAGGAGGCGTGTCAGCTGACCAGCTGGTCGGCTGACGTCAGGGAGCACGTTAGCCTCTCCTGATTGGCTGAGACTGATGGGCGTGTTTGGAGGGTCTCCTCCGCTTCTTAAGCCTCTCGGCTTCACTTGCAATTTGTCTGCTGTCGTGAATACTTTGTGTTAGCGCTCAGACCTTAGTCAGTTCCCTAGTGTGTTAGAACCGGCAGGAGCTGGGAATTCACACTGAGCTTATGATCTGTTTGATAGCTTAGTTTGTACTAATTGTGTATTATCTGTGTATGACTCTGGCTAGCTCTGACCAACCTTACTCTTAGTGATTCTGTACTTTAGCCTATCTGATCCTGTTGCCAACTAAGCCTGTTTAACTGTCTCCTGATTCTGTACCTTTGCCCATCTGATCTAACTGCTAAACTCTGCCTGGATACCGTTCTGCTTTTGCCTGTCGATTCTGTACTGTAATCTGTCTGTCTGTTGCCAAACCGTTCTGTCTGACCACTCTACTCTCACCAGGGAGCCCTTGTCTCTGGTGAGAGGTGCTGTACTACAGTGCCCACCAGCACCTCTGGTGAGGTATTGCCAAAACTGTTAATACATACTGTTGCACCAATCACTACACGCAGTGCAATAAAATAGTGCTACTTACTTGTACACTTAGCATCTGTTTCGTATATCTGTATTATTGCTGATTCTGCAGATCACCATATAATCAGGTATATATCTGCATTATAGGTGATACTGCAGATCACCTGATAATCAGAACTCTGATCTTGCTAGCACCAATCGTTACACACACACACACACACACACACACACACACAATATACACACACCCGCATGCACACACACACACGCCCGCATGCACGCACACACACACACACCCGCATGCATGCACGCACACACACACACACACACATGCACACACACAAACACACACACACACACACCCGCATGCACGCACACACACACACCCGCATGCACGCACACACACACACACACCCCCGCATGCACGCACACACACACACACACACACACACACACCCGCATGCATGCACACACACACACACACACACGCATGCACGCACACACACACACCCGCATGCACGCACACACACACACACGCATGCACGCACACACACACACCCGCATGCACACACACACACCCGCATGCACGCACACACACACACACACACCCGCATGCACACACACACACCCGCGCACACACACACACGCATGCACTCACACACACACGCACACACACACACCCGCATGCAGCGCACACACACACACACACACACATACAATACACCCCCCCAACCCCCACCTCTAATTAGTCAATGCATGGGCTTCACATGACCTCTGAGGGTGTCCATTGGTATCTGACACCAATGATTCTAGCAGGTTCTTTTTAACCTGTACGTTGCAGGATGAGGTCTCCATAGATACGTCTTCTTTCCCCTGAACATCCCAAACCTAGCCATCCAAATGATGGCTAGGTTTGGGATGTTTGGAATGGTTTGTCACGTGTTTATTCAAAACACGTGACAAACCATTCCACAACTGTGGAATGGTTTGTCACGTGCTTTGAATAAGAAGGACATGGTACTTTAGAGTGTGCGGACCTTCTAGAATTTTTTGTGGATTCATCAGAAAGGTCACCATCCTCCATTGCTCCATGGTCCAGTTCTGATGTCCACAGCCCCATTGTAAGCTCTTGTAAATTCAGCACTTAGTGCTAGCGTAGCTCTTCTCAGTGGTGTAGCTAAGGAGCTACTATGGACCCCAGTGCAAGTTTTACATTGTTCCTCTCAAGCACTCTATCCATAATTGATTTAGAGCACCAAAACCTGCCTAGGACCGACACAGAGAGATGTAAATAGGGAAGTGGCATGGTTTGGTAAAGATTACCACTAATGAAGAAACATAGAGGTGTATGCAATAAACTGCTTTATGCAGATTTACGTGCGTAAAGTCTTACCGCAGGAGGAGTAGAGCATAATGAACAGTATCTAACATACTGCAGGAGTAGCAGGAGGAGGTGGCAGCACTTCACAAGGCAGGCTGCATCTGCATGACCAACTGCATGGATGTGCAGAGCCTAAATATAGGCAGTTTACACAACTTGCATTCAAAAGAGATGCAACAAAATGGAGAATGGTGGCTTCCAAGAACAGTTTGTGTGCAGTGTGTTCCGCCCTAGACTCTTCCACCGCATTAAGGTATCCTCATGGAAGAAACCCTAACCACTAACTAACAAAAAACAGTGTGAACCTGGGGGCAGCTGGCCATAAAATGGTTTACAAATTTTGGGGGGACAGATAGAAATTGGCAGTGCTCCTAATCAGGCTGCCCCTCTGTTGGTATGAATTTCAGGTACAGCCTGATTAGGATCACTGTCAAAGCTGCGTTCCAAAGCCAGGTCGGTGCAAGCGCAGTATGTCCACAGGGGTAAACTGACATGGACATACTACGCTCCCATGTGCAGTACAGAGGCGCTCAAACCTATTGCTTGACCAACTGAGTTGTGCTCCCATTTTTGCCTGAGGAAGCGGGGTCACGCCCGCGAAATGCATTGCATTTGTGGAGTTGAATAAATTATTTGTCAATTCTGTTTTATCGAGACTCGAGTGAGTTTTCTTTTTTGTTAGAGGGAGGTAAGTCCACCCTAACATCCCCCTCTGCTTTTAAGCGGTTTTTAAAACGTTTTACTCTACTCTGGCGCCTCTGTATACTGAGTTTTTGCTGATCTTCTAGTCCACCCTGGGTGGAGGGGTGCATCCCCATCTACTAGCTACAGAGAGCGACTTCTTAACCTGAGTGGGGTCAGGCCCTAATGCTCCCCACCTGCATTTAAAGTGGTTGCCTATGGATAACCCGTGTTTGTGAGTATATACACATAAAATTGTATTGAACTCTTCATTTTACCTGACAATACTGCACCATATTGGGCTCTCGATTCTCTTCTTGTTTTTAAGCACACCCATGTGCAGTACGTCCGCTATGGCACCTGGTGACTGTGTGCGCCGGCTACATACACACTATGCCTGTGCCGACCCCACCGACCAGGGCTTTTGAGAGACGCCGGGCCACGGGAGATGTGGTAAGCCTATGCACCCCCCCTCCCCCCCAACACACACAGGGCATCAATTTCCGATTCTATTAAGGACTAAGGTATAATTTAAAGGACTTCCGAGGCCAAAAAGAAGAAAATGACACTATACCTTTTTAATATCTGAATCCACGGAGGACGTCCAGCGCGTCCTCCGCACCGTACCGCCGTCATTGCAGCCCTTTTCGTTCCCCCATGGCTCGGCCCGACCCCACTGAACGGGTCGCATGTATTCCACAAGTAAGATGGCCGCCGCCTTGAGCCGCGGCTGCGCAGTACGCTTTGCCGCGAGTGCGACTGCGCAGCCTTTAGCCCGCCTCCCGTACCCAGTACGCGGCGGGAGGCGGGCTAAAGGCTGCGCAGTCACACTCACGGCAAAGCGTACTGCGCAGCCGCGGCTCAAGGCGGCGGCCATCTTACTTGTGGAATACATGCGACGCGTTCAGTGGGGTCGGGCCGAGCCACGGGGGAACGAAAAGGGCTGCAATGACGGCGATACGGTGCGGAGGACGCGCTGGACGTCCTCCGTGGATTCAGATATTAAAAAGGTATAGTGTCATTTTCTTCTTTTTGGCCTCGGAAGTCCTTTAAGCACCTAATTCTGCTTAACGCAGTTTATTGCATACAACTAATATAGAGGTAACCAATACCAGCATATCACCAATGAAGACCTAATACATTGGTTGAAGGAGGGCACCTGGTGAGCCCATCTGGTCAATTGGAAATGTGTTGTCACCCTCACTGATTGTAAAGCCATGCAGCATAATAACAGGTAACACGAGTGTTAATTATATTTAAGTTGCAGCTGTTTATACAGATGTTTGGAGGAAGCTTATCTGTTAGTAACATTAGTGAGGAGCATCTTTAGGAGAAACAAACCTGGGAGTAAAACGTTTAATTCATTTATCAAGCAGAGCATGCATTTGAGATTTGGCCCACGTACAACGTCTGCTTCCATTTCTTTCCTCATCGGATATGGGGCAATGAAAGCAATTTATTTAAAAAAAAAACACAGAAAGGAAAATCAATTTGGAAATGTACTGTTCTTTTTCGTCGGCGTTTGATTGAAAGCCAGGAGGGGAAGAGGCCATTCGTCGACTCCACAACCAGCCCCGCTGACCTCCATTCCCAGAGACTCTCCGTATAATGAATTTTAATTAAGATGGGCCTGTCAGCCTCGGCAAAAGAAAAAACTTAAACTCTTAAAACCTTCCATCGGAATAAACGGCGAGGGGAGATAAATCGTTTTTCTGGCTTGGCACTCTTGCGCATGCTAAGTGCATCCTGGGCCACAAAGGTTGTTTAAAGGACAGCGGCGGAGGAACATGATCTCGTCTGCATGCAAAACAGCGTCTGACACCGGGGAGAGACGGTCAATAAGATCGCTTATCTGTCCCAATCGTTATTGTTTTATCTCTCTCATCTGCCCTTGCAATATTTTATAGACTGCTGTTAAGAACCTCGATATCTGGGGCCACCTGACTGTCCACTGGTTCTTCCAACAGGACACGCTATCTTTGATTTTTTTTTTTTATGTACAAGCACATAACATTATCTTGATGGAAAGCTCAATGATGCCTGAAAGTGTAACTGCGATCATAAAATTCCTCCCTTGAACAAAGCTAGTACATTGCATGATTGTTGTTGCTTCTGAAACTGGATGTGACGTTGCTGCACCTTCCAGCGTATGCACACAGAGGAACATTCATTTCCGGACACATGTCGCATTCCGGCTCTCAAACTGCTGCCCTGCCTGCTCCACTATGAGGGCTCGTTTCCACTATCGCGAATCCGCATGCGTTCAATGCATGCGGATTCGCACATGGTATACAAGTGGATGGGCCTGTTTCCACTGTTGCGTTGGTTATGTGCGTTTTTTGAGCGGTGAAAAAACGCACAAAAGAGCCAACGAATTCGCCTGAGAGTGGAATGCATGCAAATCGCATGCAATGTATTTAATAGGGAAATCGCATGCATTTTTTTTGCGTTTTTTTACGCGATTATGCGTGCGATTCCGCATGGGAACCAATGTAAATTAACACAGGCAGTGACATGGTTAAAAACGCATATAGCCTAACCTATGTGAAATCGCATGCGTAATCGCGTAAAATAACGCGTAAAAAAACGCACCTGCATGCGATTTCATCAGCGGTGGAATCCAGGCGATTCCGCACCGCAATAGTGGAAACGAGCCCTTATCCAGTTGAAAAGAGATGGCCAATGAGACAAAAAAAAAAAAACTATGACTTGCACAGTGGATTTTGATTGGCCCAGTTCCATATGGCATATAGTCTGTATTAAAGAGGCACTATGGCGAAAAAAATTTAACATTTAAAATATGTGCAAACATAGACAAATAAGAAGTATGTTTTTTCCAGAGTAAAATGAGCCATAAATTACTTTTCTCCTATGTTGCGGTCACTTACAGTAGTAGGTAGTAGAAATCTGACAGAAGCGACAGGTTTTGGACTACTAGACCATCTCTTCATAGGGGATTCTAAGCAAAGCTTTTATTCTTTATAAAGATATTACCTAAAAAGCATTTAAATAATGATGCTGGCCTACTTCCCTGCTCCCTACACAGTTTTTTGGCAGTTGGATAGAGCAACTGCCATTCACTAAGTGCTTTTGAAAATAAATAAATCCCTGAGAATCCCCCCATGAAGAGATGGATTAGTCCAAAACCTGTTGCTTCTGTCAGATTTCTTTTTTTTTAACAATAAAATTCTGTCAGATTTCTACTACCTACTGTAAGTGACAGCAACATAGGAGATAAGTAATTTCTGGCTCATTTTACTCTGGAAAAAATGTACTTCTTATTTGTTTATGTTTGCACATATTTTAAATTTTACAATTTTTTGCCATAGTGCCCCTTTAACTTTGCAAGCATGCCAGCATTACTACCATCTCGACTGCTGAATGTGCCAAAAAGCATGTTTAGACTATTCAGTGAGTAATGACATCTATCAGTTTAATGCTCTCCTAGGACATTTTGCCACTCCACCCTCATTTATCGGTATCAGAGACGGTATCAGGAGAGCGGGGCCACTTCTACCTACTTTGGTGGTCCAGTTCCTAGACCTCTGTCTGTCAATACCCAATCACAAAATTGATCTAAATAATTAGCGCCCCTTATCTGTTAATCTCAATTCTCCTAGGTGCCAGAGCTGTTTAAGAAAAAAATGTTATACATACCTGGGGCTTCCTCCAGCTCCATAAGCCTGGATCGCTCCACGCCGCCGTTCTCCGCTTCCTCTATCCGCCGGTACCGGTTCCCGTACTTTCAGCCAGTCAGGCCAGTCGACGTAAGCGTAGTGCGTCACTACCGGCGGACGCGGCCAATTTTCCGCATCACAGGGGCTCCTTCCATATACTTACGCATGCGCCTCTATACTACGCAGGCGCATGCGTAAGGATATGGAGGGAGCCCCTGTTCATGCGGAAAATTGGCCGCGTCCGCCGGTAGTGACGGGACCTGGTACCGGCGATAGAGGCAGCGGAGGACGGCGGCGTGGGAGCGATCCAGGCTTATGGGGCTGGAGGAAGCCCCAGGTATGTATAAAAGCTTTTCCTTTTTTCCAATATAGGTCGTCTCTGGTTCCCTTTAAAGTGTACCACAGGTGACATGTGATAAACATCTGCAAGTACAGTACATATTAATAACCAGGCTGTTTTTGTTGTTTTATTTTGCTGCCTGAAAGAGTTAATTTTCAGGCATGCAAGTGACAGCTTCTCTCTTGTCGGTACCTTTTCGGGAATATAGTATTCCTCACTGATAAGCAAATTACAGCCATAAAAGTTTTCCTGGCAGAATACAACTTCTGAGGGCAGGGAGAGATAGAAAAAGGTCATTAGTTCATGAATTTTAACTATGGGACACTTATTATGCTTCCACTGAGCAGAGACAATAAAACATTCAATCCAAGTTGTAAATGTTTAAATATAAAATAAAATCATGGGATATCCATAAAAAAGTCATTTTTAGGAGCAGGAGGATAAATACAATTGTTTATCTCCTCAGTTTATTTTTACCTTGGGTTCACTTTAACAATAAAAAGCTTTTTAAGCCATAAGCCAGCAAGAAAATAAAAATAATTTCGACAGTCGTTTTTCAACTACTTTGTGGTAGCAATTGCAGAGTGATAAAAATGTATTTTAAAAAGAAGAGAAAAAATATCTAGTAGGAGAAAACTTATGCTGGGAATACACAAATGCGTTTTTGCGGTCGATTTGCCGTTCAATCGTGTTTCGATTCGTTTTTCCGCTCGATTTCCCACTCGATTCTCTTATCTTTTTTTTTTCACTTTCCATTCACTTCTAGCCGAAATTGAGCGGTAAAACTATCGAAACTGAGATCGGACAGGTCGGAAATTATCTATCGAACCATCTGTCTGCCTGAAAAACGCAAGGTGTATTCCCAGCATTAGGGGGAAAAGTGAATTCAATATGGGCCCCTATCTGTCTTCATAATGAAATCTTTATGGTATGTGTGACTAGGGGTGTGGTTAGGGGTGTGGCTTAAGTGTCCCTCTTTCTCATCTCTACTAATTATTTATTTCTCCTTAGCCATATTCCCTACAGATTGGTTAAATTGCCTTGCACAGGGAGCAACAGGGGTGCGGCAATTTGACCATTAGCACAACCCACCCACCTTCATTAATTTTCTTGAGTATGATCTCTTGCCCCCATTGGAATTAACTTTTCTCCTGAGTGTTTTCCTTTGGTAAGGAGGCTTTTTGATGCATTTCAGCCCCCTTACACACTCCTAGGAATTCTGGTCCACCATGAGCTTGCTGGGTAATCTGTAACTCTGGGTGTTTCCTACCTCATAGAGCCATATTAATCCATGCCATGCACTGATGAGGATCAACCAGTCTGAAACAGTCTGCATGCATGTTGGCTTAGTTTGGCTATGTACAATGAACAAGCTGACACATCATTGCATTCCAGGGATTCTGGGGGTGTTTTTAGCTATCAGGGACAACAAAGGGATGATTTGCGTATTCAGCAGTGATGCATTGTGGGGCACCTCAGAGTTCACTCCAACCTGAAGTATCGTTAATACTTCTGTTTTGAAAAGGCACATTTCTGTTTTGCTTGCATAGCATTTTAGTAAGAGGTCTTTTAGGTTCTTTTCACCCCTACACACTGCAAGGAGTTCTGACCCACCATAGGCTGTGCTGTGCAATCTGTAGAAAATGGTATAACTCACATTATATACACCATGTATACATTGCTGGTATAATCATGATTATTTGCTCACCCGTTAGCTCAATAAAACTTCTCTCGCCATGTACAGTATATGGACTTTTTAAAACAGACCTGTGCATGAGATTTAAAATGGGAAAACTGAAGATGAAAGAGGAACATGCTAGCAACAGACAGTGTAATTTGCCTTCTTAGAACAGACGGTATTTACGATAATTCTGCAACTATGGATACCCACAATGCATCATTACCGCATATGCAAATTATTACTTGCTGGCTTCAGCTAGCAACAGAGCGAACAACATCGCTCCTATCCATAGTAATTGTAACAGCAGGGCATCCAGGTAGCTTGCCGCTAGCATACCTCTCAACTTTTTGAGATGAGAAAGAGGGACACTTAAGCCACTCCCTTGCCACACCCCTGGCAACGCCCCCGTCACACCCATAGTCACGCATATCATAAAGATTTCATAGCAAGAATATGTTGTTTTATAATTCAAACCACACTGGTCCTCTCTATCCTGGTGCATTTTCCTTCATATTAACATTTAAAAAATAGTAATATATTAATTTAACCATTTCAGCCCGCGGGGATTTTTCCCCTTATGCATCAGAGCAATTTTCACCTCCCATTCATAAACTAATAACTTTATCACTACTTATCACAATTTATTGATCTATATCTGTTTTTTTCCGCCATTAATTAGGCTTTCTTTGGGTGGTACATTTTGCTAAGAATGATTTTGTTATAAATGCATTTTAACAGGATTAATAAGAAAAAATTTGAAAAAATTCATTATTTCTCAGTTTTGGTCCATTATAGCTTTAAAATAATCCACGCTACCATAATTAAAACCTATGTATTTTATTTGCCTGTTTGTCTCGGTTATGACACCATTTAAATTTTGTCCCTATCACAATGTATGGCGCCAATATTTTATTTGGAAATAAAGGTGCATTGTTTCCGTTTTGCGTCCATCACTATTTACAAGCTTATAATTTAAAAAATGTTCGTAGTATACCCCCTTCGAATGCATATTTAAAAAGTTCAGACCCTAAGGGCCGTTCACACCTGAGCGGGAATCGCGCGATTTCCGCTCACGGCAAACCGCTAGCGGTTCTGCAAGAACCGCTACACGATTTGCGATCGTGATTAGCGTGCATAACACGCTAATCGCGATCGCTCCAAAACCGCTGCAGTGTCCGGTAATCGCCGGCGTTCTGCGATTTTAAGTGTGAACGGGCCCTTAGGTAACTATTTATGTTTTTTTTATTTTTTTTTATTGTAATTTTTTTATTTTCCATTAAAAATTGTATTTGGGTAATATTTTGGTGTGGGAAATAAACAGTTAATTTTTAATGTTGTTATATGTGTAAATTGTAATGTTAAAAATATGTAGATATACTTTACTATTTGGCCACAAGATGGCCACCTTCATTTTTTATTTACCTCCTTGTGCTTCTCGCTAAGCCGAAGTACAAGGGGGATGCGGAAATTTTTCCGGGCAGGAAAACTGAAGCCTCTTGTAAGAGCACTTCAGTTTTTCTGCGGGGGAGACAGATCGGTGATCGGGAACCATGTTCCTGTTCACTGATCCCAGGGCTACCGGGGGACACCACGGGGGCGCGCCCGCGAACGTGCGCGGGAGCGCACCGAAGCGCGGCACCGGAGCAGAGCAGCCTCCCGGACGTGAGCTTCACGTCCAGGCGGCAGAAATAGTTAAAGAGGAACTGTCGCGAAAATCTTAAAATGTAAAACGCATACAAATAAGAAGTAAGTTTCTTCCTGAGTAAAAGGAGCCATAAATTAAGAGGTAGAAATCTGACATTACTGACAGGTTTTGGGCTAGTCCATCTCTCCATAGGGTATTCTCAGCATGGCCTTTATTCCTTATAAAGACACTCCCTGAAAAAGATTTATAGAAAGATGCTGGCCAGCCTCCCTGCTCACCGTACACCTTTTTGGCAGTTGGGCTGAGCAACTGCCATTCACTAAGTGCATTTTGAAGATAAAGAAATCCCTGTGAACTGGTAAAGAAACACCAAGCCGACACGTTTTGGACTAGCCCATCTCCTCATGGGGTCATGAGGAGATGGGCTAGTCCAAAACCTGTCGGTTCTGTCAGATTTCTACTTCCTACAGTAAGTGACAGCAACATAGGAGAAAAGTAATATATGGCTCATTTTACTCTGGAAGAAACAAACTTCTTAATTGTATAAGTTTACATATATTTTACATTTTAAGATTTTCGCGACAGAGGTCCTTTAAGGCTGCTTTCACAGTGGGACGTTACAGGCGCACGTTAGAGCAGCCTGTAACGCAGCCCAACTCACAGCAATGAAAAATCAATGGGCTGTTCACAGTGCTCACGTTACGTTGGAGTATAACGCTGCACGTTCAATGAAAGTGCAGCATGCTGTTTCGATAGTATGCGTCAAAAAGTACGCATCACAGACGCATCAAGAGACGCATAACGCGGCTCTATATAACGTCCAACTTCAATACTAACATGCGTTGCGTTAGGGGCACGTTATGCGACCTTAACGTCGCATGAAACGAAAGTGTGAAAGAGCCCTAAAGGATGGGAATAAAGTTTCGAGTCAATCAAATAAATTTTTTTGTAGAGAAATATATATATTTACATAGAAAGAGGGACAAAGTCCTGAAAGAGGGACAAATGAGGAGGAAAGAGGGCCAGAGGGACAAGGCTCCCAAAGAGGCACTGTCCCTCCAAAAGAGGGACAGTTGGGAGCTATGCGCTAGCGATCGCTCCCTAGTTTCCTGTGTGTCATAGCCTTAACTGTACTATTTTGCAGATTAACAAAAATGAACCAATTTTCCAAATCAGGCTATACAAAATGTACGGTAAATATAAGCATAGTACAGATTTGTCAGACACCATGACCCAACCTTTTTGATTCAAGGTAAGATGGGTCTAACATATGATTATCATAAAATACGTTTGATACTTGCTTTGCAGTCTGCAAAATCTCTCCAAAAATACCAACCATATTCATTAAGGTTAATATCAAACTTACAAACTGATTGATGCTATTACTAAATTAACTGACTACAAAGATTTGGCCTTGCTATGAGAACACAGGTACAGTACATGCTGACCGTTCTGCTAAATACAGATCATTGCACAAAATACAGATCATTGTGCCTGTAAATCTGATGACACAAACACAAAAAGTCTTCTAAGTAGGGAAACTTATGTTTAAGAAAAGCTTAGCTTGAAGTAGAACTCTGTTCTAGATGATAATTTTCACATAGATGGTGTCAAATGCCTTCTACTGGCCAGACAGCTTAAAGTGAACCTCCGGACTAAAAATCTACTCAGCAGAACTGAAAAGGCTTGGTGTTTCTTTACCAGTTTCACAGCATCAGAACTTTCTTTTTTAGCTAAGCTCCACCCATCAAAGAAAACTGCCGGGCGTTTTTTCCCTGATGCTGTGCAAAGCATGATGGGATTTCCTATGTTGTTATTCACGTTGCCTAGCAACTGGGAGGGGTGATCAGCACACAGGACAGTTGAAACTGTGTCTCATGCTCCCTGTCACATCCTTTCAACCAAAAAGATGGCTCCCCTCATGAAATCAAACATTTCCCTGTTCTTTTAAAACAGGGTGGGTAAGAGATTATACTACCTACTGTATCTATTTTAATTAACATAACTAATGTAACTTAATGACAGTAAGTTTGTTTAGGCTGGAGTTCCTCTTTAAGTCCACAGATCATCCAATCTTGTGGATGCAATCGATTTGCCGGAGCAGCTGGAATTGAGCAAACAGATAGGCAGGGGGAAACGTGTGAAAACACCAACAATTTACTACGCACAATTTTAAAGTGAAACCGAGGTGAGAGTTATATGGAGGCTTCCTTTTAAAGAGTTTTATGGATTTCTTGCTTTTAAAAAATATCAGTTGCCTGGCAGCCCTGCTGATCCTCTGCCTCTAATACTTTTAGCCATAGACCCTGAACAAGAATGCAGCAGGTCAGGTGTTTCTGACATTATTGTCAGATCTAACAAGATTTGCATGCATGCTTGTTTCTGGTGTTATTCAGACACCACTGCAGCCAAGTAGATCAGCAGGACAGCCAGGCAACTGGTATTGTTTGAAAGGAAACAAATATGGCAGCATCCATATCACTCTCACATCAGGTTCACTTTAAGGTCAGCGTAATATGTTGGCGCTTTATAAATACAATAAATAAATAGATAAGATAAATTAGGGCAGAAAGGCTGCCACCACCTCTTTTATTTGGGAAAGAGGAACCCACTATCTAATCTGAGCTAAGAAAGAAAAGGGTTAAAACAACCTAATCTTATTAAAACAATACGGTTTCTCTGGGTAGCGTCTCTCAAGAGAGGCAAGTTCATCTGTGGTCTCGCTTCAGACCTCATAGATAGCAGGGGCATGTGTGCCCCTGCTATAACGCTGCTATCCTGCGGCTTAACGGGGGTCCCTGATCCCCCAAATCTCCTCCGTACAGCCGGGGAGCGCTTCCTGGTTGGGGCAGGGCTAACCGCCGCAGCCCTGCCCCACGTGCGTCTGTCAGCGCATATCTCCGCCTCTCCTCTGCCCCTCTCAGTCTTCCTTCACTGAGAGGGGCGGGGGAGAGGCGGCGATGCGCCGCTGATAGACGCGACTGGAGGCAGGGCTGCAGCCGTTAGCCCTGCCTCCAGGAAGCAATAAATCTGCGACCAAAAGACGACCAAGGTTTGCGGGGGTGGGTTTGGGGGTGAAGGGACCCCCGTTTAGCGGCGCGATAGAGGCGGTTTAGCAGGGGCACACGTGCCCCTGCTAACTATGAGCTCTGAAGCGAGATTTATTCTCGCTTCAGAGTCTCTTTAACACAGAAAAATAGCCATAAAAATGACATTTTATCATTTATTAATGGGAAACTACAGTTGCTCACGTGAAGCTTAATTATCACAAATACCTTCTGTTTTAAGAAGGCAAAATGATATTCGATGTTGCTTTTTGGGCTTTTGGGTCTCTTTTAGGAATCAGCTGATAGGGTTTAATCAGCTGACAGATTTGTAAGGTTCTGATTTGCTGGTCATGATCATGTGTTAAACCAGGAAGCCAGCACAGCAAATTAGAAACTTACAAATCAGCTGATCAAACTGATCACATGATTCTCCATTAGGTAGGGCTATCCCTGGTGGTTCTGGGGCACCTTGATCTAGCTGGGTATTCTGTTTCTCTGTTGTGTGTCTTTAAGGCCCCCGTAAAATAGTCTATTGTTCTGTAAGCCAAAACAAGGCAATAAAATGTATTATTAGTAGTCAGGGTGACTGTTGCACAAAGTGGGGGTGAGTGGCTTCCAGCAGTGGGCATCATAGCTTCTATGTCAAGAACACGTCATTACCTTAATAGATAATAAAATGACTCAGTGTCCTTCTTTGGTGTCCGCTAAATGTTCGCTGACCCTTCTAATTACCATGCCTTGATGGTTTATTGTGAGAGAATGAAGACAGACTATAATGTAGTGAGCTACAAAGAACTGGGACAATATACCTTGGGGGGCACAAACAATCAAGTGGCACTTACAGGGCTACTAAAACAGGTCTCAGCTTTTCAGTATCCCCTCCACGTAGTGTGTCACTATTTGTATAGGACCCCCTGCAATGCTTCCGCCACGTTTTAGTGATCTAAAGGTGGGTACACACGGGGGACCGTTATAGCTGTTGCTAGCACACAGGAGATGTGTACGCAACAGCTCGGCGACAGCTCCACCTGAGCGACAGCTGTCTACACGACAGGCAGAGACGCGGCGGAAGCTGTCCCCGGGTCGGCCCCCCGCCGGAAGCTCCGTTCTAGCTGTGGGTAGCTGTCGCTAGTCCGCACATACACACGCAGTACGCGTGGTGCGCTGTTGCCGGCGATTGGCCAAGTTAATCGCCTGGCGACAGCTCTTAGTAGCGACAGTTTGTGGCGCGCGCCTCATACACACGGAGGACCTGTCGCCGCAACATGCGCGTGCCATGTGTTTGTGGCGACAGTTGTGCCCCATGTGTATGAGCCTTAAGTCTGTAACCCCTCAGTCAGTGGATCTGAGGGAGCAGCACTGACTGTTGGCAGAGACCTGGAGGAATGCCTTGTGACTGATAGAGATTGGAAACCATGTGAGATTGCTTGCAGATAGGCTGCATGCCTCACACTACTAAAGCACATGTATGAGGACTATTGCCCTGCAGGGATAGGGACTTGTCCTCTCAGAAGGGCTCACTACTGTACAGATGCATTGCTAGCTTAGAGGCTAGCAACACATTTTGTTGCTATGGAGGGGTGCAGATGGACAATGCGCAGTGCATGATGAAGCCGGTCATAAAAGGAGGAGAAATGTGACCTCAGCCAGGTCTCAGGTGAGATGATGTGGCAGTCCGGATCTCTCACCGATGCATTGGGGAGGGCCAAAGAATGCTGTACACAAGCTATTCTTGACAGAGGTGGTCCCAATAGGTAAATAAGTGACAGGCTTCTAGCATGTGTAGATCCTTTCAGCTAAAGCGATAGAGGATGTAAATGTTGCGCCATCATTGGGGCCCACTAGGGGCCCTCTTTCACCTGCTGTATTAGCTCTTGATTGGTGCCAAGTGGATAATGATCACCTCTATGCAGTTGTGATGTGTAGAGTGTTTGATGGGCCCCATGTAAAACTGAAGCCTATAGCACTTTATTAGACCACTGTAGCTAGCCTTTGGTACCACCATCTTGCAGCTGTAAAAAAAAGCATTGTTTTAGAATGGAATGTTGCAAACTAAATAACAAGCAGTGGCTTAGTAATAGGGGATGCTATAGTTGTGACTACATCTGGGCCCCTGGACCAAAGGAGCCCATTCGCTGATTGCCCCTACTCTACCCCCCACCCCCGGGAGATTGGTGACAAAACATTATCGCCAATTATTTCAGGGCCACGCACCTCCTCTTCCATCAGCGTGGCCACGTCTGCACATGCGCAGCAAGCCTGAGCCACTCTTGCACAAGCGGCTCAGTGCTATTGCACATGGCCACGCTCGTAACAGGAGAGGAGCACGGCCCGATGTTTAGGGGGCCACGCAGAGTAAAGGGGGACATTGGAGAACAGAAGGAAGCCTCAACAGAATCCTGAGGCCTCCCTCTCTTTAGGTAAACATCTCTTTTTGAACCCGAGCTTCGGCTTGGGTTCCCTTTAACACATCCTGAGGCTGTGAATTACACCCAGCGAGGAGGGTCACTTGGCCTCGGCATCCTCCCCGTTTCTCTACTTCTGAAGTTCCAGGTATTTCCGCTCCTCAATGATACAAAGAATCCCTTGAAAGAGGTTGAGTCAAGAGGCGTAAATTCAAGACAAATATTGGAGGTCATTTTAAGAAACAGTCTCAGTCAATATTAAATATGTAAATGTCTATAGAGGCAGCGGGCCAACTGACAGCAAACATGCGGAGGAAGAGGTGTGACCGGAGCTCTCAGAGCTTCAATAAAGAGTCTGGAATACAATATTTTACTCCAGATATCAAAGACTTCTTCCATGGGCCTGTATATTCCAATAAACCCCGCTGTCTGGTGTGCAGAGTTATAAATTTGACACAATATTCCACAGACCCACAACAAACACAAGTCAGGTCAGTCATTACACAGTATATATATATATATATATATATATATATATATATATATATATATATATATCCCGCATGCGCCGTACTGTCACGCCGGCCGCCGTGATGACGCGAGGCGGCCGGCGTGGTGATGACTGACGTCAGCTTTCAGGAAGCGGAGCCCGACACTTGGGCCCAGTGTCGCCGGGAGCCGACAGGGAGCCATTTCTGACCAGGCCCTGGGAGAAGAGCCAGATGGACGTCGAGGGACCTCCCGACCTACGGTGGGCTGGAGAAAGGCCCAGGTTAGTTCAGATTTTGATTTTAATTAGAGCTCGGAGTCCCTTTATGCAATTATAAGGAGTGCAATAAAAGTTGTAAAAAAAGAAATTAGGCTGGCAAAGATTGAAGCTGAAAATCAAATCTCTAGGGATATCAAATCTAACCCAAAGAAGTGTTACAAGTATATCAACTCTAAAAAAAGAAAGGTTGACTATATTGGACTCCTAAAGGATGAGGGTGGGAACTCAATGGTGGATGACCAAGGTAAGGCAAAGTTATTAAATGCTTTCTTTGCTTCTGTGTTCACAAGGGAAACATCACTGTTGCAAATTACAAATGCAGAAGAGTCTCAATCTTCCAATTGTAATATTAAATACTTAACGCAGAAAGAAGTGAAGGTAAGACTATATAAATTAAAATTAGACAAGGCACCTGGCCCAGATGGCATGCATCCTCGGGTCCTAAGGGAATTAAGTTCAGTTATAGACAAACCCCTTTATCTTATCTTTTGTGACTCTCTTTCAACTAGCAGAGTCCCAGTGGATTGGCGTACAGCCCACATTTTCCCATTATTTAAGAAGGGCAAAAAATCAGATCCAGGAATTTATAGACCTGTAAGCTTAACATCAGTTGTATGCAAACTATTTAAAGGGTTACTGTAACGATCGGTGTCAGCACACAGAGAGAATCTGATTATTGGTGATCTGCAGTATCACCAAGGATACAGATATATACCTGATTATTGATGATCTGCAGAATCACCGATAATCCAAGTATAACTAAGTTCTGGAAACCTATAGAGTGTGAGTGTTTGGTGCAACAGTAATGACTTTGAGTTGGACCACCCGAGGAGCATGTGGTCTTTGGCAGTATGGGCGATACCGCCCTCGGGGAAGTGCAAAAACCTTCCAGCAGCCTGAGACCTCCAAAGAGGTGGAGCCCCAGGCTGAAAGTAGGAAGGACCTGTGAGTGAGTGACACCTGAAAGGTGGATGTCACTAGCAGGTCTGGAGACTATCTCTAATGGAGAGAGATAGCTCTCAAGGTCGGGCAAGCCGAGTCGGCAACACACGGACAGACAAGGTACAGAGACAGAAGGCTGATTCGGTATCCAAAGGCAGGCAGGTTTGGCAACAGATAATCAGATATGCGTAGGTACTGAATCAGAAAGCAGAGGGATAGTCAGAAATGCAATAGGTCATAACAGATATCAAAACAATCCCTAGTCTTGGGTGTGAGGTCTGTGGTCTCAACACCCTGGAACTAGTCTGGAGTATAATATGATGGAACACAGTATCCCTAGTCTTGGGTGTGAGGTCCGTGGTCTTGACACCCTGGAACTAGTCTGGAGTATAACGTCTGGAGTATAACACAAAGATAATACAGAGTCCCTAATCTTGAATGTGAGATCCGTGGTCTCGACACCCTGGAACTAGTCTGAAGTATAACAGAATGATAACACAGAGTCCCTAATCTTGGGTGTGAGGTTCGTGGTCTCGACACCCTGGAACTAGTCTGAAGTATAACACAATGATAACAGAAGTAATCTGGCTCAGTGTGAATTCCCAGGTCCTCCTGGTTCTAACACACTGTAGGATCTGACTAAGGTCAGAGTGCTTCCACGTAAGTGTTCGCAACGGCAGACAACCTGAGACTGACCAGCAGTAACTATATATAGAGCGGCGCTCTCTGGCGCCACCCATCAGTGATCAACCAATAGTTACTAGCTCTGAGGTCAGCTGACCAACCTGGTCAGCTGATCCCTCCTTGGTTGTCATAAAGGTTCTGCCTCTCAGCGCGCGCGCGCGTATTCCTCAATCTGTGTGAACTAACAGACCCAGTCACACCAGACGCACGCTGCTGCGTGCAAACGGCTTTTCCGTGTTCTGTTACAGTTACTAAGAGATACTATACATGACTTCATAGTAGAAAATAATCTTATTTCTCAGCATCAGCATGGGTTTACTAAAGACAGGTCCTGTTTGACTAACATGCTCAGCTTTTATGAGGTAATGAACGCTAATGTGGATATTGGGAATGCTGTAGAAGTGATATACTTGGACTTTGCTAAGGCCTTCGACACTGTTCCCCACAAAAGTCTGGTGCAAAAGTTGAGGATGCAAGGACTGGGGAAGAGTCTGTGTGCATGGATAGGGAACTGGTTAATGGACAGAAAACAAAGAGTTGTGGTCAATGGATCATACTCAAAATGGGTGACTGTTAGCAGTGGGGTCCAACAGGGGTCTGCACTGGGTCCAGTGTTCTTCAATTTATTTATTAATGACCTAGTAGATGCAGTAGAAAGCAATGTTGCTATTTTGCAGATGATACAAAATTGTGCAGAATCATCAATTCTCAGGAAGATAGTGATATATTGCAACAGGATCTGGATAGGATGGCTATATGGGCACATAAATGGCAGATGAAATTCAATGTTGAAAAATGTAAAGTCATGCATTTTGGTCGTACCAATGGACTAGCACCATATAAAATAAATGGGATACAGTTGGGGACATCAAACTTGGAGAAGGACTTAGGAGTACTCATCGACAACAAGTTAAATAATCATATTCAATGCCAAGCCGCTGCAGCTAAAGCTAATAAAATTTTGGAATGCATTAAAAGGGAAATAAAAACTTGAGATGCTGGCATAATATTGCCCCTGTTTAACTCTCTAGTAAGGCCACATCTGGAATATGGAATTCAGTTCTGGGCACCACATTACAGGAACGATATTGCAGTTTTAGTGCAGGTGCAGAGATGAGCAACAAAATTGATACGTGGGATGGAAGGTCTCGCTTACCAAGAAAGGTTAGATAAACTGGGTTTATTTAGTCTAGAGAAAAGACGCCTTAGAGGGGATCTAATTAACATGTATAAATACATCAGAGGGCAATATAAAAGCTTGGCGGATGAGCTTTTTGTCCCTATGCCTTCTCAAAGGACTAGAGGACATGATCTGCGCATGGAGGAAAATGTTTTGGCCATTTATTTAGATAAGGGTTCTTTACAGTAAGAGTGATTAACCACTTTACCCCCGCGCGTACGTATTTCTCCGCCCCTTTTTCCATCCTTTAAAAACCAGGGACGGAGAAACACGTACTTTCCGCGTTCCCGACGCTGCCCGCGCTCCCGCTCGTAAACACGCCGCCCGCCGCTAGTAAAACCGCCGCCGCCCGCTCGCCCAGAGATCAATGAACGGGAAAATCCATTCCCGTTCGTTGATCTAAGCCCCGCAATGATCAGCTGCTCTCCTATGGGCAGCGCGATCATTGTGAGAAAAAACTCACGTGTCCAGCCTCCTTATTCTTCCTCCAAGCTTCCGGAAGGAAGCTTGGAGGTCGCATTAAAACAAAAAGTTACTGTGGCCATCTTGTGGCCAAATAGTAAACTACACCCTACACATTTTTCACATACAAATAAATGACTTTTACACATAAAATTAACTCATTACCTCCCACACTCCCCATTTTTTTTTTTTTTTGTAATTAAAAAAAAATTAAAAAATTTACAATTAAAAAAAATACATAAATAGTTACCTTAGGGACTGAACTTTTTAAATATTTATGTCAAGAGGGTATAACACTGTTACTTTATAAACTATGGGCTTGTAATTAGGGATGGACGCAAAACTGAAAAAAATGCACCTTTATTTCCAAATAAAATATTGGCACCAAACATTGTGATAGGGACATAATTTAAATGGTTTTATAACCGGGACAAAAGGGCAAATACGTTTCATGGGTTTTAATTACAGTAGCATGCATTATTTAAAAACTATAATGGCCGAAAACTGAAAAATAATTATTTTTTTCCCCACATTTTTCCTATTTTCCCATTAAAACACATTTAGAAAAAAATAATTCTTGGCATAATGTCCCACCTAAAGAAAGCCTAATTGGTGGCAAAAAAAACAAGATATAGTTCATTTCATTGCGATAAGTAATAATAAAGTTATAGACGAATGAATGGAAGGAGCGCTGAAAGGTGAAAATTGCTCTGGTGCTCAGGGGGTAAAACCCCTCAGTGGTGAAGTGGTTAAGATGTGGAATGCATTGCCACAGGAAGTAGTTATGGCAAATTCTATACCTGCATTTAAAGGGGGCTTAGATGCTTTCCTTGCGTTGAAAGACATCCATGGCTACAATTACTAGGTAATGCCCAGAGATGTTGATCCAGGGATTTTATCTGATTGCCATCTGGAGTCGGGAAGTAATTTTTCCCTTTTGGGGCTAATTGGACCATGCCTTGTAAGGGTTTTTTTTCGCCTTCCTATGGATCAACAGAGATATGTGAGGGAGCAGGCTGGTGTTGTACTTTGTTCTCTGGTTGAACTCGATGGACGTATGTAATCTTCTCATTTGTACATGGGCCAAATTAATCCATGCCATGCACTGAGGAGGATCAAACAATCCGAAACAGCCTGTATGCATGTTGGATTATTATGGCTCTGTACATATTAACAAGCTGACACATCATTGCATTCCAGCGGTTCTGGAGGTGTGTTTAGCTTCTAAGGGTACAATGGTTAATTTGCATATATTCAGCAGTGGTGCCTGGGAGACATCTCGAGCTCACTCCAACCTGAATTATCGCAAATTATTTCTGTTTTAGGAAAGCAAACTTTTGTTTTACTATTCTATGCAGTGGCATAACTACAAATCATGGGGCCCCAGCAAAACTTTGAAGGGGGCCCCAAATGTTCACACCCTTTTCCTTGCCTACCCCTTGTGACCCTCATGGCCTGGGAGTCCATCTCACAAGGGTCATAAAACAAGTGTAGACATCATAATCTTCCCACCCATAACATGTATAGCCACAGAAACAGCTGCTCTGAAGGATGGACAAGGGGTCCAGAGGGAGTGAAGTAGCAGATGGGGCCCTATTACAGCTCTGGGCCCTCCTGCGGTTACAGGTGCTGCTCCCCTGTAGTTACACCCCTGATTTTAGACAAATATGAACACAGCGTGATTAAAAATGTTCTCTTGCAGTTCTGTACTTCATTGTAAGTCAGTCCCTTATTTCTGAACCTGCCTCCAGTATTTCAGTCCTGTATTACGTGGCATGACATAGTTCCATAGTACCGATCTAATTTTATCTTTCAAATTACTTTCAGATCGATCAAATTGGATATAGTTGATGGTGCCAATCTGCAACAAACGATCAGATCATCGATCAAATATTTTTAAGATTGTATTCTTAGTGGGCACATTTAATTTTTTTTCTTCTCATTTCACTTTTAAAGTGAGTCTGAAGCCATTCAAAAAACAAAAACACAGATACCTAAGGAGAGGGAAGGCTCTTTCCCTCTCACAATCCGCTTGTTTTAGCGCAGGATACCCCCGTTCAAATCCCCCGCTGCAGGAGGCTTCAGCAGTCTTTAGGAGCCGGAGTTCTACCGAAGAAGCTCCATACTGCGCATGCGTGAAAAATGCTCTCGCTTGCGCAGTACGGAACGACCCAAGTGCTCCTGAAAACTGCCAAAGCCTCCTGTAGTGACAGAGAGCAGTCTTCAATACAGCAGTCAGAAGTCGCTAACGGAGGACCAGCGCTGGAACGCGAGAACCGTGAGAGGAACGGGAAGGCTCTATAGGACCCAGAGCCTTCCCTCTCCTTAGGTCAGTATCTGTTTTTTTGTTTTGTTTTTTATTTCAGACTCCCTTGAACGCCCATCCTTTATTGGAGTAAGCTGAGGCTCATGAAATTAGAGGGATATCTTCTGCAGACACTTACTTGCAAGCAATGAAATGTAATAGCCACAGCAGTCACATGCAACAAGCTTGTTCTGTCTGCTTCCTGTAGAGAATGCTGCAGTTTCAGGCTTTCTGGTGATTGTAAGATTCCCTTCCATTGGTTAGTTGTAGCTCACCCCTGATTGGCTAGGGGCTGTCCTGCCCTGAGCCCCAGCCAGACAGGCTTTGGTTACTGTGTAATCTGTAGCAGCCTTGCTCGCTGAAGGCAAAGCGTCTTTTCTTTCTAAACTGTATGACTGTGTGTCTTTAGGAAATGCAACACTTGAGGCTTATAGATGTGTTAAGGAAATTGTCTTTTTTTTTAATGCAGATACAGTCCAACTCCTCTCTGAGCATTATTTTCCTGTAAACAACTGATTTTACAGAGTGATTAAAGGAAGCATCAGCCATTTTATGCTACCTTCAGATCTACTCACCCGGGGCTTTCTCCAGCCCCTTGCAGCCGATATGTCCCTCGCCGTATTTCCGCTCTCAGCCACCTGCCCGGGGTTCCAGCCGGTGCAGCCGTCGTCCTCTACTGTGCCTGCGCAAGTGCCGCTGTCAATCACTCGCACGTGGGCTCGAGTTTTCTGCGCAGGCACAGTAGAGGACAACCTCGAGGTTGGCTTCTGCACCGGCAGGGACCCCAGAGCGGCGGCTGAGAGCGGAGATGCGGTGAGGGACATATCGGTTGCAAGGGGCTGGCGGAAGCCCCTGGTAAGTAGATCTAAAGGTAACACAAAACGGCTGATGCTTCCTAAACTAAATTGTCCCCCATGCTTAGTCACACATTTGTTGAACATTTCTATTAAAGCAAACCCGTGAGATCCATAAGACAAAAAGGGTCTGAACTTTTTAATTTTCAGGTCTATGACCTATTTCCCCCTTTTTTACTATACCTAGTGAATTTACTAACAGTATTAACTGCTGTAATTATGCATGCTCATTTTCTTTTGTTTCAAAATGTAAATAGTGATGGGCGCAAATTGAAAAAATGCACCTTTATTTCCAAATAAAATATCAGCGCCATACATTGCGATAGGGACATAATTTAAATGGTGTAATAACCGGGACAAATGGGCAAATAAAATACATAGGTTTTAATTACGGTAGCATGTATTAATTTCAAACTATAATGGACAAAAACTGAGAAATAATTATTTGTTTCAATGCTTTTCTTAATCTTGCTGTTAAAAAGGATTTAGAATAAAATAATTCTCAGCAAAATGTACTAACCAAAGAAAGCCTAAATAGTCAATCACAGGATTGAGCACTCGGGTGATAAATAGATTAAATACATATTCCCTGAAAGGGGAGAAGGCCCCTATCGCGCTAAAACTTAACTTTTATTAGTATATACATTTATATTGTTGGATGTTCTTGTGTTCTGCATGCATTTATTTATGCCTTACTCTATTATGGAACATGAAGACACTATAACAATAAAATAATTACAATAGTGTCACCTTTCATATTCTTCTCCCTTCAGGTTTCTTTTAGTACATGACACCTTAATGTTTTCAGCTTTAAGAGGAACTGTAGTGAAAATAACATACGTTAATTAATAAAATTGCTTATTGTTTACAATATGAATTATTTAGTCAGTGTTTGCCCATTGTAAAATCTTTCCTCTCCCTGATTTACATTCTGAAATGTATCACTGGTAGTTCTGCCAGGTGGTCTGTATGTCGATGTTAGTTTCTGAGAGTTCTATGCACAGAGGGAGATACTGCTTGCTTGGCAGTTGTAAAAAGCTGTTATTTCCCACAATGCAATGAGGTTCACAGACAGCGTACCTTGTCAGGAACATGGTCATGACATCTCACTGTGTGGGGGGCAGGGTAGTTCACCACAATATCAGCCATACAACCCCCCTGAGGATCTATTTGATTAAAGGTAAAGATATCTCGTGGGAAAGGGGGTATTGGCTCTTCTTCAGGCAAGTATCTTCAGGCAAGCATACTATCTTACCTAGGACACTTTAGCCACTGACAACTATTTATACCATACACAGCGTCCCTTTACCAACTGTCCAATCCTTAAAACCTGTAGACTGTAAGGTCTTTTGGACAAGGCACTCTTCCCCTTTTTGTCTCACAATGCTGTGTAATCTGAGTGCAGGGGTGTAACTTGAAATTACTGGGCTCCCCTGCAAAACTTTGGATGGGGCCCCTCCCCCCAGCATCACTACAGTACAGAGCACTTGGGGGAGGAGGTGGAGAGGCTGGGGGCAGGAGTTTGTACACCTGCTGCACACCGAATAGGCACTGTCTACAAATCTTTGTCTACAAAACTGTGTATGATTCCTTTTCAGTGGCTGAGCAGATGCAGTCATTAGAACAATTGTGCAGAGAGCAGAAAGTTCTTTCTCTCCTTGCCCTTAGTTGTCAGTCTCTCAGGACAGGGAAAATAAACTTCTCCCCCCCCCCCCCCTGCGGCTTCTGGGGCCCCCTGCGGATGCATCCCTTGCAAGGTCTATTGTTACACCCCTGGCTGTGTGCATACCTCCCACCCCTATGTAAAAGTATGTAGTTAATTTCACTGCATCAGCTCTAATCCACTTTTGTCTTGTATATTTACTGTTGTATTGCTTACTTTGTATTGTTATACCCTGTATGCTGTTGCACAGCACCACGGAAGGCACTATATAAATAAATAATAATACAAAAACTTCCAGTACTTGTGTTTTGGAAAGTCTTATTGTTCTATGCATTAATTACCATGCATTGTATACTTATATTGTTGGATGTTCTTGTGTTCTAAATGCATTTATTTATGCCTCATTCTGTACAGCATTATGGAGCATGAAGACAATATAACAATACAATAATTACAATAGTGTCAACTTCCTTAATCTTCTCCCTTCAGGTTTCTTTTAATACATGACAACTTAATGTTATCAGCGTAAAGAGAATCTGTACTGTAAAATTCTTACAATAAAAAGCATACCATTCTATTCATTATGCTCTCCTGGGCCCCTCTGTGCTGTTTCTGCCACTCCCTGCTGCAATCCTGGCTTGTAATTGCCATTTTTAGTCAGTGTTTACAAACAAAAGACATGGCTTCTAACTAGAGTTTGATGATAGGCTTGAGAGTAGCTCAGTCTCTGAGCTTGGAGAGGGTGTGTAAAGCTTCTGCCAATGATAAGCAGTGCAGCACATTCCACACATTCCAGCCTCAGCCAACAGAGCCGACAGAAGAGAGAAGATTAGATCATACAACAGAGATAACACAGCCACTGTGCAACTAGAAAAGGCTGCAGTAACACAGACCACATTAGAACAGTTATATGAACTTATAGGATAGAAGAAATAAGGCTGAAAATGTTGTTACAGAGTCTCTTTAAAGGATAAGTGACTGTAAGTTTCCCTGCAACAAGAAAATCAGGGGGCGCTCCACCAAGTATTCCTCTGAGGCGATCAGCCTCTTGTACACCCGCAGTTCACATGACATGTATGTATGCTGGGCCGTGTTTCTGGTATCCCCCTATAAAGAAATGCTGGGAAGACATCTGGGTGCAGTAATCCTCAGCCCCGTCCACCTGTGTCTCTCCACTGTTGGCAAAGGCCTAAGGCCTCGGTCACATTAGACAACGTGTGCAGGAGCCGTTTCCTGCTGATGTTGAATAGCCTGTGGCGTGTAGTCGAGAATGAGCAGTCAGCGGCGGTAGTAATTAATTAACCCGACGGGAAAACACCGGCTCTCAACGATAGAAAATCTCCCTGGTGCATCATACTGCAACGCATCGAAATGCAGCGTCGTGTGTGAAAGGTAAAATTAAAGTCTATGGACTTTCATTTTACCTTGGTTGATGCAAAGCATCAACTTTGCGTTGAAACGCAGAAAAAGGGCTCTAGTGTGAAAGAGCCCTGAGGCCTGATACCCACTAGCAGCGCATTAGGAACGTATGCCTTTTGTCGGCAATAGGCAAAACGCTACACGGTAATGTAGGCAGCACGGTGGCTCTCATCTTGCAGCGCTGGGTCCCCTGTTCAAATCCCAATCAGGGCACTATCTGCACAGAGTTTGTATGTTCTCCCTGTGTCTGTGTGGGTTTCCTCCAGGCACCCCAGTTTCCTCCCACATCCCACCCAAAAAACAACAGATAAGTTAACTGGCTTCCCCCTAAAATTGGCCCTAGACTATGATACGTACACTACTCAATACATACATAGACATATGACTATGGTAGAGATTAGATTGTGAGCTCCTCTGAGGGACAGTTAAGTGACAAGACAATGTATACTCTGTACAGCGCTGCGGTAGATATCAGGACTATATAAATACTAAATAATAATAATACAACATTGAAAGTCTACAAAGGTGGTTCCACTGTAGTGCTTGTGCTGAGCATTTCCACTTGGCGATCGGGCTGCTGCATTTTTGGGGCGGTCCCAGAGCAATCGCCCTGATGGGATGCAGGCCCAAATTGTGATTGCTCCAGAAATCGCATTAAAATCATGGACCTCTGCGATTTTGGAAACCATTGGATCCCAGGCCTTACATTTTTTAGTTTAATAAGCAAGTTTGATTTCTACAAAATTGAGATCAATTTCTTTTAAGCCATACAGATATTCTTTATGGATACTTGGATAGAGATTAGAATTTGGAATTTGTGAACAGACATGTATTGGCTGTTGGCCCCGTTTTGCCTTTAGAGACATTGCACTGCCTACTGCTGCAGAAATAGAAGCATTAGAGATATTGGCTGATTTATTTTGGGAGGAAATCACATCAGAGGTAGAGTAAATTAAATATGGAGGTTGGTCAGAGAATTTCTTTGAGAAAATCTGCACTTAATCCTCCAGTTATTGTGGGTAGTCCCCTGGACATTTTCCAGAAAGGAATTTTGAGGAAGGTGAGGCCATGTATTTATCCAGAGGACAGATTAAATGTAATGGAAGGGGAAAAGAGGGCTTTGTACTGGCTTAGGTCCAGGAGGGATCCGATCTGTAGACCAGAGGATAAAGGTGGAACCCTTGTCATTTTGCCAGCAGAAATTTGTGTGAACGAAGCCAGCAGAATTTTTTTTACATATGAATCCCTGTATTAAATTACCATCCAGTCCTACTTAAAAATACAAAGCTTGTTAACAGTCATGATTATAAAAGGTGGTGGAAACAGGATTTCAAAGTAAAGGGTTGGTATACGATTTTTTTTTGCTAAGACGCCCTGGTTCCCAATTCAGAGAAAGCTGTTGAACTCAACCGGGTGACCCACTGCTTTCAGTGGGATGAGGAGAACAATGTGCTCTTAGACAGGGTGAAAATAATATAATAATAATATTATTATTATTAGAAGAAGAGCTACATTTGTAAGGCTGATGAAAAACTATGACTAACAGAGACCGGTTATGTGGAGAGAAAGAAAACAAAAAACAAGAATACCAGGAGCCCACTCTGGCATAGTATTTTGGTAAAAATAATAAAATGTCAATAAGCAACAAATTGCATACTCACATTTTCAGGTAGCCCAATTATGAAACTTCTTCAGGTCAATATACTGTATATGCCTTAGAAACAGCTGCTGTGAACTCAGAGTTCCTTTAGACAGCAGCTGTCTCTATGGCATATATATTGACCTGAAGAAGTGGCTCCAGGCCATGAAACGTGTTGTCTGTCTATCTTTCCATAAACTGTGAAGGAGTATTTGAAGAGTTGTGATCCATGAAGGTAAGCCAACACCTACCTCCTTTTTTAAATGGATTGACATTATTGCATAGTTCTTTGGACGCCTCCAGTTAATATCCTCATTATGACTAACAGAGAATTCACTGCTAGACAGATTGGAAACATTGTGGAATCCTATGATCTTCAGACTGAGGTAGTGAGTGGTTGGTTAGTGTGTAGAATTTATAACAACACTACCTCTCCAAATAGTTTGCTACTTTTTTTATAGTTTTAGTTGTGTGTAATTTCTGAGTGTTGGGTATATCATTCTGTTCAATTCATGACCATTCGATCGAAAAGACCAAAATTCTTTGGGTCGATTGAATGGCAAAATTGAACACAATTAAAGTAAATGGGGGGAAAAAAACAGGATAGTTTTCTAGACAAACTCAATCGACCGTTGTGCTTGACAAATGATGGCAATCAACGGTAAACATTGTACATGCCCATTCATAATAGGCACAATGCAGTCGATCCCTAACATTAACTGCTGGGACAATTGCCGGCAGCCATCTGTCTGAACCAGTCCTTGCGCTTGGTTCCCACTAGAGCAGATTCAAAATGGCACGGTAAGCACATCCATCGCACGTCTGCCCCGTCCATTTTGCGTCCACTCTGTCTGCCTGCATCGATCGCCGTGGTTGATTGTCGACACTCACATGTTCCCCGGTTCAGCCACTGCTGACTCCGCTACTCTGTCCTGAAGCTCACAGACCGGAGGTGGAAGGAGCATGGGGCCCCCTATAGGATTACAATAGACCAATTCTATCTAGCAACAGAGAGAATTTTCATTGGCTAGCTTAATGTTAAATTCGACTTTTGGTTAATACGCCATTGAAAATAATTTTGTAACATGTTTGTGATGAGAGAAATTAACAATTTTTTCAAGTTTTTGTACCAAAATAAATGATTTTTGTGTTTTTGCTGTAAAAATGATTTTTTTTTTCATTTTACATTTTTGAGAATTTTTTGAAATTGAAAATGCTATTTTCAATGCAAAAATGACTGGCAAAAATTCACAAGCACCACTGGTCATAAAATAATAATAAAAATAAATAATCTACTATTAACCACTTTACCCCCCGCGGTACGAATTTCTCCGTCCCTTTCCCCCCCCCTAAAAAACCAAGGGACGGAGATATCCGTACCTTCCGCGCTACCGCCGCTGTCCGCGCTCCCGCTGCTCGTGCGCGCGCTCCCGCCACTCATGCAGGCCGCCACCCGCTCGTCCGGAGATCAATATACGGGAAAATCCATTCCGTTCGTTGATCTAAGCCCCCGCAATGATCCGCTGCTTCTATTAGAAAGAGCGCGATCATTGTGATGTTCCCAGCCTCGTACTGCTTCCTGTAAGCGTCCTTCCGGACGCTTACAGGTCGCATGAAAACAAACTCACTGTGGCCATCTTGTGGCCAAATAGTAAAACTACACCCTAAAGCATTTTACATATACAAATACATTAGTTTTCCACAATAAATAAACTCATTACCTCCCACACTCCCCAATTATTTTTTTTTGTAATTAAAATATATATATATATATATACACAATAAAAAAAACATAAATAGTTACCTTAGGGACTGAACTTTTTAAATATTTATGTCAAGAGGGTATAACACTGTTACTTTATAAACTATGGGCTTGTAATTAGGGATAGATGCAAAACTGAAAAAAATGTACCTTTATTTCCAAATAAAATATTGTGCTAGGGACATAATTTAAACGTTTTTTTAACCAGGACAAATGGGCAAATACATTTCATGGGTTTTGAATACAGTAGCATGCATTATTTAAAAACTATAATGGCCGAAAACTGAAAAATGATAATTTTTTCCCACATTTTTTCCTATTTTCCCATTAAAACACATTTAGAATAAAATAATTCTTGGCATAATGTCTCACCTAAAGAAAGCCTAATTGGTGGCGAAAAAAACAAGATATAGTTCATTTCATTGTGATAAGTAATAATAAAGTTATAGACGAATGAATGGAAGGAACGTTGAAAGGTGAAAATTGCTCTGGTGTTGAAGGGGTAAAACCCCTCAGTGGTGAAGTGGTTAATCTATGAAATCTATGGGGAATAACAGACTTTTTACAGTCAGCTGCTGTTTACATGTGATAACTAGAAAATATGTTGTTGTTACAAAAAGCCCTTCAGGACCATGGGGAATGGATGAATCTCCTCTGATATCTACAGAGATGGATTAAGGTGGAATGGGGCCCTAGGCAAGCAACCACTACAGGCCCACCCTTGATGGCCACTTGGCTTTTTGGGCTAAATTTGTTGGGGACTACCATAAACAGGGCCCCTAGACTATCCATAAGCCCTAGGCATCTGCCTATAATGCCTTGTGGATGATCCGGCTCTGGCTATCTACCATGTACTCCCTGTACCAGAGAATCTCTCTTAAGTCTTGTTCAGGACTGCATGACAAAAGGCAGAATCGAGATCATAAGCCCAGCTTTAGTCACAATTATTTTACTTCAAAATTCTTAGGCAAGTAAAAACATATACTGTAGTGAATTTCCACGCTGAATCGGGAGGCGTTTTATTTGTAGTGCTTGTTTGTTGGGAGACTATAGTACTGCTTTACGTATTGTACTTCCACAATGTGATTCTGTTTTTGTTTTATCTTTTTGGGGGAAGGGGCGTAGAATCATTGCTTTTTTTTAAACAGCTTTATCCAGTAATATAGGAGGCCTTGCAGTATTATAGACAGGGGTGTGATTGCCAAGTGCTTATTGTATAATCCTGTTTTTCTCTTGTTTAATCCACCTGAACAGTGTTTATTACAGAAAACTAAGGCGGAGTGTATTCCTATATGAGACCTTCCATCATCACTGGTCTCCGGATTCCCAGTTCTGACAGAATAATAACCTCGGGAATTCCCCTCTCTGCACACAGAATAGCTTAAAAGTGTTTCCGGGTGCAAAATCTGTGCAGGCGATGCATAAATACATGAGCTTTACTGAATGTGGTTAAAGCGAACCTCCAGACTAAAAATCTACTCAGCAGCACTGAAAAGACTATGGCTCATATGCAATTCCTTTTTTCTCCTGAGTTTTCACCTGGGTGATATTTTTAAACTTGTAAATAAAATGCCTTTTAAACCCCTAGCAAGCAAGAAAATACTCAAAATAGTTTTGACAGTACTCTGTTACCTAATGTGTGGTACTTTATCAATTGCAGAATGCTAAAAAGTTAATTTAATAGAAAATGAAAAAGTATCTCCTAGGAGAAAACGCAGGTGAAAAGGTGAATTGCATATGGGCCCCTGGTGTTTCTTTAACAGGTTCACAGGATCAGAACTTTCTTTTTCTTCTTGCTTGCTAGGGGTTTAGAAGGCATTTTATTTACATGTTTAAAAATATCACCCAGGTGAAAACTCAGGAGAAAAAAGGAATTGCATATGGGCCCAAGCCTTTTATCTGCATACTAGAAATCTGCCTGGGCATTTTTCCCCTGATGCTGTGCAAAGCATGATGGGATTTCTGATCTTGTTGTTCTCGTTCTGCTGTTTTAGCGCAATTTTTTTGATTATTTTGAATTTGGCTAGATTCACAGTGGGACGTTGCGTTTTGATGCCACGTTAAAGTCGCACCGCAAACTTACAACGCAACGCGCCCAAAAAGTGGCAACGCAGCGTTACCGTCACATACAGCAGATACAGTAAAAAATACAGGCAATGAAAAGTATGCTTCCAAGTCATTACTGAGCATGTGCAAACAGTCTAACGCTAATAACGTGTATAACGCACTGCATGCAGTACTTTTACTTAATGTGCAGCATTAGACACTAACGCAACGTGTGCACTGTGAACAGGTCATTGATTTTTCATTGCAGTGAGTTATTCTGCGTTAAATGCTGTTTTAACGTGCGACTTTAACGTCCCACTGTGAACTTAGCCTTTGAGATTTAAAGCCTGGCGCGCACAGCTGGGAGGGGTGATCAGGACACAGGACAGTTGGAACTGTGTCTCATGCTCCCTGTGACCTCCTTTCAACCAAAAAGATGGCTGCTGCCCCCATGACATCACAAACATTTGCCTTTTCTTTTAAAACAGGGTGGATAAGAGATTATATTACCTATCTATTTTAATTAACATAACTAGTGTAACTTAATGACAGTATGTTTGTTTCGGCTAAAGTTCCTCTTTAAATAAATATTAATGGATGGGGGGGGTGAAGGGTTAAATTACCATAAAACTAACTTCTTTGTATTTTGTATTTTATTTTTTTTTTCTTACTTATTTTGTGTATTATCTCACCTTACTCTGGGGAGAAGCCATTTGGTTACATAGCTCAGCTTTCCCCAAAAGGAAAACCAGCTCACACTGGTTGAGATTCAAAATTTCCCTCCAAGCTCATAGTTCACACAATGGGAACATTTACTTTATTAATAATTCAAGATGGGTTTGGCACAGAAAGACAACAAACACATTTCCTGATACCCAGAAATCAGTTCTATCACTCACATGAATTATCATTCTCTAGCTATCAGGAATCAATTGAGAAACCGCTTTATCCGGCATGCGTAGAGCCAATTCATTAGACTAGACGTGTATAGTCTCATTTAATACAGAGTCGCATGCTGCTTATGAATATGGTCTCGGATTTGCGTTGCACCCATCTGGGGCGGAATTACACAAATTATTAATAATTGGTACATTCCTTGCTCCAAGTCTGTGGGTGGTAACTTGCCTGCTAGGAGGTAACCCTGCCTCAAACACACCTACTTTCCAGGTAGTGACCGCCCCAAAACTCTGGTCAGTAAAAAGCGTTTGCAAGGAACTCCACCCAGTTCTTCAATTTACATCGACTAGGGAAGTCCAGACATGTGCTCACGGAAGAACCGGGCGCATGTTGTGTACAAAGGACTTTTAAGCTGAATGCCTACGTTTAAACTGGACTATTTTCTTCATGCTTCAAATGGACTGCTCAGCTAACTAAGTAAGAACTTTCTGTTTTATTCCTTTTATTTTTAAGCTCTGTGTTTTATATGTTAATAGGTGTATATAACTGTATGTAATGCATTTGTGTTATTAAACGTTTAAAAATCGTTTAGCGGTTATGACCTGTTGCTGAACATACACAATCGTACCTATTCTCCTGAACTCGCTACCCTGTGTTTAATAGAAGTATACATATATAACCCGTATGCGAGAACCCGGCCCAGACATAACGATCTGGCCCAGATTCTTGTATACTGCTAAGGGTTAATATAGCGTTCTCGAAGTCCTAGTAAAATTACAGTAGCGGGCTGTGTAACTCGCTTGGTGGCAGATCTTTGAATTGTATATGTGTGTGGAGTTATTCGGTTGGTATCAGAACGCTCCCTTCGCGAGTCAGTTCATCAAATTGCGAATGCGGGGTACCCTTCGTGATGAACAAATGACCGTGTAAGAGGATTTCTGACGCTGATCGATTTACCCCACCCGCAGACCGGCTCGCGGTCTGTGACATTTGACTTATATTTCATTCCGGACTTTTAATATCACACATGGATATAAACCCAGTGGTATGGTCAGACCACCACACCATCCACTTCTCTCTGACAGCACCAGCGATAAAACACAGAGGGAAAGAACTCATAAAATACCGTTCACTGAAAGATGTCTCACCCCAGCACGTTCAGAATATCCTCAACTTCGACGCATTAACCAATCATTGCGCAGACCCAGACTCCATGGTCCTGATTTACAACCATGCAGTGTCATCTGCCTATGACGCACTCGCTCCAGTTCGCATCAAACGATCTACACCACTTCACCATGCACAGTGGTTTGACAGCTCACTAAAGGACCTAAAGAAAGAAGTGCGCAGACTAGAAAGGAAGTGGCGAAAATCTCAGAATTCAAAAGATAAACACACCCTTGTCTCTCACCGGGAAAGCTACCAAAATGCGATCACCAAGAAAAAATCCTCCTACCTATCACAGGAGATCGCAAAGGCCGCCAACAGACCAGCCCAACTATTCCGCACAGTTGATAGACTATGTAATCCATCCTGTCTAAAACCCACTATAACTCCCTCAAAGGAGCTATGTGAGAAATTTGCCTGCTACTTTGCTGACAAAGTATCTTCTATTCGGTCTCTCATTCAGTCCACAGCACCCAAGACTCATGCAACTAATGGAAATAGCTGCAAAAACAACCTAACACCCTGGACTGATTTCAAAAGTATTAGTGAGGAAGAGATCTCAGACACCCTCTGTCGTCTCCACCAGACAACCTGCGACCTGGACCCTGGACCAACTAAACATATGCTGAAATGCCCTGACCTGCTTGGTCCAGCATTTCACAAAATAGTAAATTGCTCTCTGCAAGCAGGGAGGTTTCCTACCTCTCTAAAAGAAGGAATCATCAAGCCCCTTCTCAAAAAACCTTCCATGGATCCAGATGCTATGAGCAGCTACAGACCTGTCTCCAACCTCCCCTTCTTAGGTAAAGTTATTGAAAAGGCTGTCTATCTGCAACTTGAAACCAGGCTGTCAGTAAACAACATCCTGGACCCTCTACAATCTGGCTTTAAGAAACACCACAGCTGTGAAACAGCCCTCATCCAAGTCTGCAACGATCTGCTCATGGCAAGGGACAGAGGGGAATGCTCCATCCTAATCCTGTTGGATCTCTCAGCTGCTTTTGATACAGTTGACCATGAAATCCTGCTTAACAGACTGCAGGAGTACTGTGGCATCAGTGGATCAGTCCTCCAGTGGTTCAGATCATTCCTGACTGACAGAACACAGAGAGTATCCCTAGGACCTATAATGTCCAAACCTGCACCTCTACAATTCGGAGTGCCACAAGGATCAATCCTATCCCCTCTGCTGTTTGCAATCTACATGTTGCCACTCGGTACACTTATCCAACGACATGGCCTGACGTACCACTGCTACGCCGATGACACACAGCTATACCTGTCCTTCAAACCTGGTGGAACAGACCCTACCCCAAAAATAAACTCTTGCTTAGCTGAGCTTCAGGCATGGATGAATGATAACTGGTTGAAACTGAATGCTGACAAAACTGAGGTCCTGTTTGTCCAAAGCCAGTGCTCGCCATCAAAACAGCTCTATCCTAAAGCAACACCAATCAGGATTGGGAATTCAGACATAAACAGCTCCAACCTTGTGCGCAGCCTTGGCGTACTAATCGATGGGGAATTGAGTTTCAGAAACCAAATTTCATCTGTAGTTAAATCTTCCTTCTTTCATCTGAAGAACATTGCAAAGATTAAACATCTGATTCCCCCAGAGGATCTTCAAACCCTAGTCCACGCCTTCATCACATCACGGCTGGACTACTGCAATGCCCTTTATGCTGGCCTCCCCAAAAAAGACTTGCGTCGCCTGCAATTAGTGCAGAATGCTGCTGCCAGATTGCTAACAAACCAGCCTCGCCACTGTCACATTACACCGATCCTTCGCTCACTGCACTGGCTACCAGTAGAATGGAGAATACTCTTCAAGATTGGACTGCTGACATTCAAATCCCTGCACAATCTGGGCCCTGGATACATGAAGGACTTGCTGAAGCTGCACCACACCTCTCACAACCTCAGATCAGCAAGTTCTATAAACTTGGTCACTCCCAGAGTGCACCTCAAAAAATCTGGAGACAGAGCCTTCTGTCATGCTGCCCCTACTCTTTGGAACTCCCTACCACACCCAGTAAAGACAGCACCATCCCTGGAGCTATTCAAATCCAGACTGAAAAGCCACCTGTTTAGCCTGGCATTTCCAGATTTATAAAATTCTTCCCCTGTACCACGATGGTCGGAGCCATGCTTATGCGCTTTACAAATGTTATTTGTTGTTGTTGTTGTTCTTACTCATTTTTCACCCGATCTGTGAAGAATTCATGAGATAAAATTTGTGATTCCACCAAATAGATAGATAGATAGATAGATAGATAGATAGATAGATAGATAGATAAATAGATAGATACAGTGCAATAGGGGATGCAGAAGTTGTGCCGGCCCCGGGACCCCTGGATCAGAGGGGCCCACTAGGGGCCATCTTTCATGCATCTTATTAGCTTTGCATTGGTACTTTGCTGGTAATGAACATCTCTATTTGTGCATTGAATAGTTACTGTTTCTATTCTACATGCTTCCCGCAGCGGGACATATCCTCCTCACGCCTTTCTTCAGTGCAGCCGACCACCTTGCGGCTGCCGATGCATGTCACATGACATGCAGAGGCGGGAGCCACATGGCGATAGGCTACACGGCCTGGAGCTACACTGAGGAGGAGTGAGGAAAACCTTCTGTCAGAAGGAGGTAAAATATGATGCTCTGCTGCTGTCACCACAGAAATGGCCATCCTTAGCTCCCGGGCCCGGAGGGACCTTCAGTGGGGATGAGCACTACTGTAACATGGGGGGAGGGGGCTTTAACCAAAATTTTGCTTGTGGACAGGGAACTTCCTAGTTATGCCCCTGGTCTTTTTTACCCACATTCTGTAGCAACTCACCTCTCCTACACTCCACAGTCACCTCCCCCTCATCACTCACATTCTTGACCCAACCACTTATTCTACGGAGTGTGAAAATCGGATTTTCTCAAAAATACAGCATTACCGCAAGTCGGTTATTTTAGTCCAATCACAGAACTCGGAAGCATTGGACCAATCAGAGAATGCAGTGTCAATTCGAAAGTATTTGGCCAATCAGATGATTAAAAAAATGACCAAAAAAGGACTCCTCGGAAAACAGATTTCTGCAGAAATACCGTATTACCGCAAATTGGTAATTTTAGCCCAATGACAGAACTCAGAAGCATTAGACCAATCAGAGAATGCAGAGTCAACTCAGACATATTTGGCCAATCAGAGAAGGCAAACAATGATCAAAAAATTCTCAAAGAAAGTCTCCTTGGAAATCAGAAATTGGATATCTGTGGAATCGGTCATCTGCAATGGTGGAAATTGGAATTTCAGAGTCATCGGAAATTGGCATTTCTGACCATGCCTTCTCAAAACAGATACACATTTCATAGTTTTTAATAAACCTGTGACAACCTGTGGTAAAAATAATTATTGCTGCAGGTTGCATGCAAAATGTATCATTTTTCAGAAATCCCCTCAACGGTCTGAAAAGACTCGGAGGGATGTTGTACGTTTGCTGCTGAACAGCAGATCATTTTTAATGAATTCAGTTGACGTTTGGTGGGTCCTTTATGTCCTCCACTGTTCTCAATAGTAAATAAGGCTCACCATGTCAGAGACTTGGAACTGTCTATTACCAGATTAGAGACGTGTTTTGCCTCCAGAGCTATAGCATGAGTAGCTATTAGAGGTGTACGCTGGTAAATAGCTACTAGTATATATCAACAGTTGACATCAGTGTTCTCTGTGTGACCCGTGTGGCTGGGATCCCAGTTCATAGCTCAGGGCAGGAAGTGCTCTCATGTTCCTCTGCATGTAGGTGTTGCTCCGTACAGTCAGGACACCGGTAGCTGGAAGACATGTCTGGGTGGAGAGCACTCTGTCTCTGTCACTTGCTGAGACGCAGATCTGTCGGCAGCTTCACACCCAGCTGGGCCGAATCCCAGTCAGAAGGGAAAGCAACTAAACTAGTACAATCCAGAACAATCACTCTCTAATGCTGGGGATACTCGGTACGTTTCTGTACCGTGTATAGAGCAGCTGATCCGGCCAGCTGATAATATTCAGCTGGTCCGATCACGCTGCTCGATCCCCGCCGGTGGACAATGGCAGGGAATCAAGCAGCTGATAAGGATCACCGGCGGGGGCGAGCGGTAATCGATCCGCGGGGACGCGGCGGGAGTCGAGCCGGCGGCTAATCGGCCGCTGGATCGACCCGTGTGTTCCCAGCATAAGGCCTCTTTCACAGTGGGACGTTAAAGTCGCACATTATACAAAATTATAATGCAGACTAACGCACATCAATACAAAGTCTGTGTGACATTCACAGTGCACACGTTGTGTTGTGTGTAACGTGTAGCAATATATAGAAAGTGTTGCATGCTGTGCGTTTAGCAATAAATTTGCTGCGTCATGTATGTTGCACATGCTCAGTAATGGTTTTTTTTTTTTTTTTTTAAATGTAACGCATGCGCCATTTTCGTTCCAGCAGTATGCAACAGAAACGGCGCACCAAGAGCCACATAACGCAGTGCAAAATAATATCCAATTTCATAACCTACATGCGCTGCATTAGGGGCACGTTGTGCGACTTTAACGTTGCATCAAACGCAACGTCCCACTGTGAAAGAGGCCTTAGTCAAATAACTGGGGCAGAGTTATCGGAAAACAGAGCTGGTGCAAAAATAGAGCAGGTGTCAAGATCATAAATACAGGGGAGCAGCGTTGCAGGGGGGCTCAGAGATGTAAGGGGTCCCCCAACTTCTACTCCATACCCTTTGATAAAGGGGTCCATCCTGCAGATCAGGTGTTTTTGTGACTACCATTGTTATAAGTGTGAAGATTGTGACGTCTACACATTCTTTTTGACATTTGCAAGATGGACCTCCTGGCTGTCAGGGTTATCAGGGACAGGCAAGGAAAATGGCATGCACATTGGGGGGCCTCCATCAAAGTTTTGCTGGGACGGCACGTGATTTCTATTTATGGCCCTTCCTCCATGTTTTTGCGGAATTTGAGGAAAGTAGAAAGGTTGGTCAGCACACCAGCTTCTCATTGAGCAAAGTTTTAATGTGTCATATGTCAACACCAAAAGTTAACAATTGTTTCGGGGCCACAAGGGGTCCCCTTCATCAGAACAGTGCAGACAAACAATATTACACAAAGTTGCACCAAACCTATATACCTTATGACATAATAAAAACCACCCCTCATGATCAGAACACTCCCCCTCCCTCCACAATGTAAACATAACCTTCCTCTCTATACACAAATGATCAAAGGCCTAATTTTATATATATAGCAATTACCCCAATGTGGGCATAAGACTACACATAAAGTCCCATTACTAGATAGAACATAATCCATACACCTACCCAAATCCATAACAGAAGCCCTCCTGTCAATCATATACCATGTTTGAATCCATTGGCTCCCCCAGTTCGCGCCATGCCGCCGTTATGGATATGGCCATGCGGAGGTGATCGGGATCTGCGGCGCCGTTCCCATAACTACTTTAGACGCGAACGTCCAGGCGCATGCGCGGCCGCTGGCAGGTACCGTGTGGACATTTTTGTCCCTATGGTTACCTGGATGCGGCGTGCTCTGCGCATGTGTGGCCTTACGCAGCCGGTAACGCGCGCTGGGGGCGGAGTGGAATCAGCGTATGCTACGCTGATTGGTTGGTGGCAGCAGTGTGGCCTTTTGGGTAGGCGGTTGCCATAGCAACCCTCAACGGAGACAGAGCCGGTGGAAGTAACGGCTGAGCAGCGGGAAATGTGTAGTCTTATGCCCACATTGGGGTAATTGCTATATATATAAAATTTGGCCTTTGATCATTTGTGTATAGAGAGGAAGGTTATGTTTACATTGTGGAGGGAGGGGGAGTGTTCTGATCATGAGGGGTGGTTTTTATTATGTCATAAGGTATATAGGTTTGGTGCAACTTTGTGTAATATTGTTTGTCTGCACTGTTCTGATGAAGGGGACCCCTTGTGGGCCCGAAACAATTGTTAACGTTTGGTGTTGACATATGACACATTAAAACTTTGCTCAATGAGAAGCTGGTGTGCTGACCAATCTTTCTACTTTCCTGATGTCGTTTGGGATGATGCTTAGCGTCCCTGGTCAAGCACCCGAAAACCACTAGGACAAGTGTGCCACTCTGCACTCCTTTTTCTTGACTTGTTTGCGGAATTTGAGACACATTTTATTCATGTTACTTTTGTCACTGTAATTAGCAATTTTGTATTATGTATATTGGTGAATACATATACTATGTATGTGTAGGATTTTATTTTTCTTACGGTAATGTGTAGGCTTGTAGTTTTGTTACAGTCATGCATGTTCACGCTGGGTTAAGATGTCAATTTGAAAAAGAGGAAGAGGTTAACATACATCCACTGGGAAATGAGGTCTGGAATAGGGAATCACTTTTTGGCGATTGTTGGGGCACATTTGATGAGATCATTGTCAGCAGGTGAAATTGTTTTGGAAAATTAGAAATCTTTACCCTCCAGCACAGGCAAAACATGGTGTAATGGATATGATAATGAGAATCTGCCATGACGGGGAGGTTATAAATATCGCAGGGTGACTAAGTCTTGGATCTGAACTCTCTTACGTAAATCCACGGGATCTGCAGGGCAAGGAGGATGCTGGGAGCAGAAGACCTGATTCACCTTCACACTGATAACCCTAAGAGCAAATCTCAGCATGCTCAACTGTCATTAACAAATTTTGGTGGTCCATGATTTCCTAGAACAAACCAAGATCTGGCCCTGGTTCCTGACCACAACCCAAAAACTTATTGTTATGTGGACTTAGGGGAGCTGCAAATAAAAAAGTTAAGCTACCAGAGATGTAACTACTGGTGGAGAAAGAAGTACCTGCAGCCACAATGGGACCCAGGACTTTGAGGTTGGTTTCATACTTGTGATTTCACGACAGGGGAGCCTGCCACAGGATCACTGCACTGCACAATCTGCAATTCATACGACCCTGCGGCAGAGTGGGCCGACAGAGTAATATGCATGGACCCGCCCCCATTCGTGACGTACTCCTTGCTGGACAGGAAGTACATAACAGGATTTCTGTCAGTCTGTGCATGCAGGCGGCGCACCATGCTCTGCCATTTCACTTACCGCATCGCCATAGACTTGCATTACTTCATAATCCATGCGGTACGGATGGATTATACGGTAACGAATGGATAACTTTGCGATGGAAGTGAGTTGATTTCACCCATTCTGGCAAAGCGCGATGCATTGAGTGAGTTCGAAAGTCTCTATAGATTTTCATTGCCCTTGCGATGGGGGAGCCTATCACACGTTGGCATAATATAGGATATGTGAAAGGGCCTTCCGGGGTCTCTACTACTCACTCTCTCTCTAATACATTGGTCATCCTCCGAAACAGGTATTGTTGCAGCCACACTTATAGCGGTGGAATGAGTCATGGTGGTTGCATTGTTACAGGGTGTCAGAGTAGCCACACTTATTATATGACTGCCTGGACTCTTCTGGCCTCTGCTCCCCATTGGGACATCAAAGTTTAGGTAGGGGACCCATGATTTGTAGTCACACCCTTGACAGCTACATAAGATAAGAAAATACATTTCAAAAAGAATAAATGGTAGGGGGGTGCTTGGCATACCTATTATTCGACCCCTGGGATAAACGGCTTACCTTGCTCCTGCACAAGTCCCAGAGGCATTAATTACTATTACCCCTCCAGGCCGCCATGGATAGTTTTTAGTAATTTGTGCTCCAGATTTTTACAGCGCCCAAATTACTCACTGAGTGCCGCTATAGCCGTAATTCCTGTTACGGACCATGGTGGCGCCGGATGTACCCAAGTCTCCTGCAATGTTTTTACAGTGTTGGAGTGTTTGGGACGGGCTGCAAAAACTCAAGTCATCCAGATTTGGCCCTGGTTTCTGACCACAACCCCAAAACATATTAGTGCGTTGGTTGATATATGACCAGAATGGGTCTAGTGGTTGTATATCTGCTAGTAACATTAGATTGTGAACTCCATCAAAGCACAAAAACAAAAGAAAATGGGAGGGAGCTGCATAAAAAATGGATTGGACTTCAAGAAAAAGTTGGCTTAGTGGAGAAAAAGCATAAATCAAGCCCTCGCCATATGCTTTCTCTGTTGTGCTGTATAATATTTTAGTGTCGTGTAAGCAAATCATATAGTTTAAAAATTACATGACGTAAAAAAAGTCTCCTAAGTTCAGGATTTGAGAGGGGGAGGGAGGGGCACAATCTAAAAGTATTTTTTTTTTAATAGAAGATTTAAAATTTACTACACGCTTTTAGAGAAAGTACTCCTGTCTTTTGATGGGATCTCTTCAAATGCTTTGAGTCTGGAAAATACAGGACGCCCTCCTGTTCCCTGTGTGTGTTTCCCATTTGTAGCGATCCTTTATTTTTGGAACACGGTATAAAAGAAGCAAAGGAATCCCGAATTTCCCTCAAAAATGCCAAACATAACCAAATGCAGATGCAGCGTCTGTGCAGAGCGCCGACATGAGGAGCCATAAAAAGCTTCCACAGGAACAGAGAGCAGATAATACATAGCGGATGCATTTCAATGGGCTGCATGTGCAGATTCTCCCCCGTCTGCTGTTTACATATGTATTTATGCAATAAAATGCCCACACCATATGCTCCAAAGAGAGAGAGATGGCTTCCCTCTCTGTTTACAGGTTCTTGTTATGTAATTGAATAATTGAAGGACCTTTTATTGTATAATCCTGGATAATATGTGCCATGCTCAAGGGAATAACTATACATTAATACAAACCACCTTGAAGTACCAAAGTGCTGCTTACAAATCCCACCAGGACTTTGACCTTTGTGTGGGTTTTCTTACAGGTGATCTGGTTTCTTTCTGCAACCACAGCACACAATGGTATGTAAAGACCAGTAGTTGAACACCAAGAGGTCCTAGTATAAAGTCTAACCAAGAATTTATAGGCCTAATAAGTCCTACCAAAGGGTTGAAGAGCAACTTTAAAGGGATGTAAAAGAAAGAGAAGTTTTGTTTTTTGATTTTTTTTTACACGGTGTGCAGATGGTAGGATTAGGAAGGGGTGAGTAATGCTGGGGCTCCCTGAACGAATGAGCTTAGAAGTCACATGGTCCTTTCTCTTCTGGAGAGTTTTTTCCTCCATCCTAGTGAGGCCTGTTTTTGGGATCTTAAAGTGTACCGAAGCCAAAGCTGGGGTCAAAAAAGAAGTACTTAACTAAGAAGAGGGAAGCATCTGGATCCTAAAGAGGCTTCCTGGGTCCTCTTCGCTCCTGTTGGCACTTCCCAGAACCCTTTTTGTACTTGCAGAGGTGCAGTAGGGCCCTGATCATGCTTTAAGAGGAGCGTGGCCTGATCAAGCCCTTGTTGGAAATCTTTGGGGGGGGGGGGGGGGGGAGTGGCGCAACTGGTAACAGAGGACTCAAGGCCGGCGCTTCCATAGAGGCAAAGGGGGCAATGACATACCTCTCAACTTTTTGAGATGAGAAAGAGGGACACTTAAACCACGCACCTGCCACACCACTGACCACACCCCTAGTCACGCATACTATAAAGGTTACATAAGAAAAAGATGTTGTTTTATAATTCAACCCACACTGGTCCTTTCTATCCTGGTTCAAAATCATTATAAACATCTGGGTGACATTGCCTTTCCCACTGGTCTGGAGGAGGGGAAATGTGCTGATATCTCCCCGTTCAATTGAGCTCTACAAGCCTACAAGAGGTTTGTCTTTGACCAGGCTTCATGTGCTCAAAAGCCTGCAAAAAAAGAGGGGTCTCAAAGCTAACAGGAATGCCACCAATGTTCTAGCGCTACACACTGGGGGATGAATAATGACAGCACATCTGTAGAGTAAAAATATTTGTGTGGATTTCTGCTTTAACTCACTACATAGTATTCTTGTGATGAGGATTTAAGTTAGTGCTGATGTTGCAAACAATTGAATTAATGACGGGAGTGCCACCAAGATTTTGCTATCTGTGCAGAGAATTAATCCTTCATGCTGCTGCAGGTTGTGTACAAACTAGTCTTACAAAACACACATTATGAAACCGCTCCACGTGCGAAGCCCTTCCCTCTTATTTTATAAGCAGACTTAAGTCCTAGTAGATGATTGCAGTTTGTTTTACCTGTTTTGGAAAAATAACTTTAAAGGCCAGATCTTGGCACAGACATTTTTCTAGTCCCGTGTCGGCACTCAATGGCAGCTTGTTTGTGTCTGCGTAGAAACTCCTTTGGAAGCTGATTTTAGATAAAACTCTTTGAAAGCATTCCTGAACTGAAAATATATAAAGAAAATAATTGACAAGTTTGATGTATTTTTGGAAAGACCACAAAGGCCTGGGCCATGGGCGGTTGCTGCCTAAAGGAGAAGATGTACATGGAAATGGGGATTATTATTATTATTGATTTTTATATCGCCAGCATCTTCTGCGGCGCTGTACAACGGAATACAGGGTATAACAATACAAAATAAACAATACAACAGTTAATACAAGACAAGAGAGGAAAACAGCTAATGCAGTGAAGACATTAACTACATATTTTTACACAGGGGTGGGAGGTATGCACACCCATTACACAGCATTACACAGGGGTGGAAGGTATGTACACCCATTACACAGGGGTGGGAGGTATGTACACCCATTACACAGCATTACACAGGGGTGGGATGTATGTACACCCATTACACAGCATTACGCAGGGGTGGGATGTATGTACATCCATTACACAGCATTACCCAGGGGTGGGAGGTATGTACACCCATTACACAGCATTATGGAGGGGTGGGAGGTATGTACGCCCATTGCACAGCATTACACAGGGGTGGGAGGTATGTACACCCATTGCACAGCATTACACAGGGGTGGGATGTATGTACACCCATTACACAGCATTACACAGGGGTGGGAGGTATGTACACCCATTACACAGCATTACACAGGGGTGGGAGGTATGTACACCCATTACACAGCATTACACAGGGGTGGGAGGTATGCACACCCATTACACAGCATTATGCAGGGGTGGGAGGTATGTACGCCCATTGCACAGCATTACACAGGGGTGGGAGGTATGTACACCCATTGCACAGCAGTACACAGGGGTGGGAGGTATGTACACCCATTACACAGCATTACACAGGGGTGGGAGGTATGTACACCCATTACACAGCATTACACAGGGGTGGGAGGTATGCACACCCATTACACAGCATTACACAGGGGTGGGAGGTATGTACACCCATTCCACAGCATTGTGAGACAAAAGGGGAGGAGAGCCCTGGCCAAAAGGCCTTACAGTCTAAAGGTTTAACCACTTGCCGACTGCCTACTTCATATTGGCGGCGGCAAAGTGGCAGCCCCAGGACCACGTAACGCAGAATGGCGTCAGGTCCTGGGGCACTGTTTTGCCGGGGATCGCGTGCTGGGATGCGTGCGCATCCGCTGGCAATAGGCTCCGCCCACCCGCAAAGTCAACCCGCCGGCCAATCGGAAGCGCCGGCGGGTTGTTAACCCTACGATCGCCGGATAGGAAGCGTATAATACGCTTTGTAATGTTTACAAAGTGTATTATACAGGCTGCCTCCTGCCCTGGTGGTCCCAGTGTCCGAGGGACCACCAGGGCAGGCTGCAGCAACCCTAGTCTGCACCCAAACACACTGATCTGCCCCCCCCTGCCCCCTGATCGCCCACAGCACCCCTCAGACCCCCCCCTGCCCACCCCCCAGACCACTGTTTGCACATAATCACCCCCCTAATCACCCATAAATCACTCCCTGTCACTATCTGTCAACGCTATTTTTTTTTAGTCCCTAAACTGCCCCCTGGGTACTCCTGATCACCCCCCACCCCTCAGGTTCTCCCCACACCCCCCCCCCCCCCTGTGTACTGTATGCTTCTATCCCCTCTGATCACCTGTCAATCACCCATCAATCACCCCCTGTCACTGCCACCCATTAATCAGCCCCTAACCTGCCCCTTGCGGGCAATCTGATCGCCCACCCACACCAATAGATCGCCCGCAGATCCGACATCAGATCACCTCCCAAGTGCAGTGTTTACATCTGTTCTCTACTCTAAACACCCACTAATTACCCATCAATCACCCCCTATCACCACCTGTCACTGTTACCCATCAGATTAGACCCTAATCTGCCCCTTGCGGGCGCCCAATCACCCGCCCACACGCTCAGATTGCCCTCACACCCCCCTTATCAATTCGCCAGTGCATTATTTACATCAGTTCTTCCCTGTAATAACCCACTGATCACCTGTCAATCACCCCCTGTCACTGCCACCCATCAATCACCCCCTGTCACTGCCACCCATCATTCAGCCCCTAACCTGCCCCTTGCGGGCAATCTGATCACCCACCCACACCAATAGATCACCCGAGGATCCGACGTCAGATCACCTGCCAAGTGCAGTGTTTACATCTGTTCTCTACCCTAAACACCCACTAATTACCCATCAATCACCCCCTGTCACTGCTACCCATCAGATTAGACCCCTATCTGCCCCTTGCGGGCACCCGATCACCCGCCCACACGCTCAGATTGCCCTCAGACCTGCCCTTATCAATTCGCCAGTGCAATATTTACATCTGTTCTTCCCTGTAATAACCCACTGATCACCTGTCAATCACCTGTCAATCACCTATCAATCACCCATCAATCACCCCCTGTCACTGCCACCCATCAATCACCCCCTGTCACTGCCACCCATCAATCAGCCCTAACCTGCCCCTTGCGGGCAATCTGATCACCCACCCACACCATCAGATTGCCCCAGACCTACCCTCAGATCACCTCCAAAGTGCATTGTTTACATCTGTTCTGCCATCTAATCACCCACTGATCACCCATCAATCAGTCCCTATCACTGCTACCCATCAGATTAGACCCCTATCTGCCCCTAGGGCACCCAATCACCCGCCCACACCCTCAGAACGCCCTCAGACCCCAGCCCTGATCACCTCGCCAGTGCATTGCTTGCATCTATTCCCCCTACTAATCACACCTTGAGACACTCATCAATCACCTCCTGTCACCACCTGTCGCCCCCTAACACACCTACCCATCAAATCAGGCCCTAATTTGCCCTGTGTGGGCTCCTGATCACTCGGCCAAACCCTCAGATCCCCCTCAGACCCCCTTCCGATCACCTCCCCAGTGCATTGCTTGCATCTATTCCCCCCTCTAACCACCCCCTGAGACACCCATCAATCACCTCCTGTCATCCCCCTAGCACTCCTATCCATCAGATCAGGCCCAATACAACCTGTCATGTAAGAGGCCACCCTGCTTATGACCGGTTCCACAAAATTCGCCCCTCATAGACCGCCTGCCATCAAAATTTGCAGATGCTTATACCCCTAAACAGTCATTTTGAGACATTTGGTTTCCAGACTACTCAAGGTTTTGGGCCCGTAAAATGCCAGGGCAGTATAGGAACTCCACAAGTGACCCCTTTTTAGAAAAAAGACACCCCAAGGTATTCTGTTAGGTGTATGAAGCGTTCATAGAAGATTTTATTTTTTGACAAAAGTTAGCGGAAATTAATTTTTATTGTTTTTTTCACAAAGTTTCATTTTTCACTAACATGTGACAAAAAATAAGATCTTCTAAGAACTCACCATACACCTAACGGAATACTTTGGGGTGTCTTCTTTCTAAAATGGGGTCACTTGTGGCGTTCCTATACTGCCCTGGCATGTTAGGGTCCCTAAACCGTGAGGAGTAGTCTAGAAAACAAATGCCTCAAAATGACCTGTGAATAGGACATTGGGCCCCTTAGCGCACCTAGGCTGCAAAAAAGTGTCACACATGTCATATCGCCGTACTCAGGAGAAGTAGTATAATGTGTTTTGGGGTGTACTTTTACACACACCCATGCTGGGTGGGAGAAATCTCTCTGTAAATGGACAATTGTGTGTAAAAAAAATCTAATATATGTCATTTACAGAGATATTTCTCCCACCCAGCATAGGTATATGTAAAAATACACCACAAAACACATTATACTACTTCTTCTGAGCACGGCAGTACCACATGTATGGCACTTTTTTGCAGCCTAACTGCGCTAATGGGCCCAAAGTCCAATGAGTACCTTTAGGATTTCACAGGTCATTTTGTGACATTTGGGTTCAAGACTACTACTCACAGTTTAGGGCCCCTAAAATGCCAGGGCAGTATAGGAACCCCACAAGCGACCCCATTTTAGAAAGAAGACACCCCAAGTTAGCGGAAATTGATTTGTATTGGGTTTTTTTTTCACAAAGTGTCAATTTCCGCTAACTTGTGACAAAAAAAAAATCTTCTATGAACTCACCATACTCCTAACAGAATACCTTGGGGTGTCTTCTTTCTAAAATGGGGTCACTTGTGGGGTTCCTATACTGCCCTGGCATTTTAGGGGCCCTAAACCATGAGGAGTAATCTAGAATCCAAATGCCTCAAAATGACCTGTGAATAGGACGTTAGGCCCCTTAGCGCACCTAGGTTGCAAAAAAGTGCCACACATGTGGTAATGCCATACTCAGGAGAAGTAGTATAATGTGTTTTGGGGTGTATTTTTACACATACCCATGCTGAGTGGGAGAAATATCTCTGTAAATGGACAATTGTGTGTAAAAAAAATCAAAAAATTGTCATTTACAGAGATACTTCTCCCACCCAGCATGGGTATGTGTAAAAATACACCCCAAAACACATTATACTACTTCTCCTGAGTATGGCGATACCACATGTGTGGCACTTTTTTGCACCCTAACTGCGCTAAGGGGCCCAAACTCCAATGAGTACCTTTACGATTTCACAGGTCATTTTGCGACATTTGGTTTCAAGACTACTCCTCACGGTTTAGGCCCCCTAAAATGCCAGGGCAGTATAGGAACCCCACAACTGACCCCATTTTAGAAAGAAGACACCCCAAGGTATTCCGTTAGGAATATGGTGAGTTCATAGAAGATTTTATTTTTTGTCACAAGTTAGCGGAAAATGACACTTTGTGAAAAAAAACAATTAAAATCAATTTCTGCTTACTTGTGACAAAAAATAAAATCTTCTATGAACTCACCATACTCCAAACGGAATACCTTGGGGTGTCGTCTCTCTAAAATGGGGTCATTTGTGGAGTTCCTATACTGCCCTGGCATTTTAGGGGCCCTAAACCGCGAGGAGTAGTCTTGAAGCCAAATGTCGCAAAATGACCTGTGAAATCCTAAAGGTACTCATTGGACTTTGGGCCCCTTAGCACAGTTAGGGTGCAAAAAAGTGCCACACGTGTGGTATCGCCATACTCAGGAGAAGTAGTATAATGTGTTTTGGGGTGTATTTTTACACATACCCATGCTGAGTGGGAGAAATATCTCTGTAAATGGACAATTGTGTGTAAAAAAAATCAAAAAATTGTCATTTACAGAGATACTTCTCCCACCCAGCATGGGTATGTGTAAAAATACACCCCAAAACACATTATACTACTTCTCCCGAGTACAGCAATACCACATGTGTGGCACTTTTTTGCAGCCTAACTGCGCTAAGGGGCCCTAGCCCTAAGTCCAATGAGCACCTTTAGGCTTTACAGGGGTGCTTACAATTTAGCACCCCCCAAAATGCCAGGACAGTAAACACACCCCACAAATGACCCCATTTTGGAAAGTAGACACTTCAAGGTATTCAGAGAGGAGCATAGTGAGTCCGTGGCAGATTTCATTTTTTTTGTCGCAAGCTAGAAGAAATGGAAACTTTTTTTTCCTTTTTTTTGTCACAAAGTGTCATTTTTGCTAACTTGTCACAAAAAATAAAATCTTCTATGAACTCATCATGCCTCTCAGTGAATACTTTGGGATGTCTTCTTTCCAAAATAGGGTCATTGGGTGGGTATTTATACTATCCTGGAATATTAGCACCTCATAAAACATGACAGGTGCTCAGAAAAGTCGGAGATGCTTCAAAATGGGAAAATTCACTTTTTGCACCATAGTTTGTAAACGCTATAACTTTTACCCAAACCAATAAATATACACTGAATAGTTTTTTTTTATCAAAGACATGTAGCAGAATAACTTTCCCGCTCAAATGTATAGGAAATTTTACTTTATTTGAAAAATGTCAGCACAGAAAGTAAAAAAAGTCATTTTTTTGACAAAATTCATGTCTTTTTTGATGAATATAATGAAAAGTAAAACTCGCAGCAGCAATCAAATAGCACCAAAAGAAAGCTGTATTAGTGACAAGAAAAGGAGGTAAAATTCATTTAGGTGGTAGGTTGTGTGACCGAGCAATAAACCGTTAAAGCTGCAGTGGTCTGAATGGAAAAAAAAAGGCTCTGGTCCTTAAGGGGTTTTATGACTGCAGTTCTTAAGGGGTTAAGGTATAGGACAGTAGGTAAAGCGAAGCAGTGTATGGGGTGGTCGAAATGGTGGTCAGTAGGCAAAGTGTCCTAGAGAGAGTAGGCTAGCCTGAAGAGGTGAGTTTGAAGATTGCACCTAAAAAGAGAAAGTGTGGGTGAGTGGTGGATGTGTTGAGGGAGAGTGTTCCAGAGGAGGAGAGAGGATTGAGGGAAGTCTTGTAAGTGGGAGTGAGAAGAGGTGACCAGGGAAGAAGACAGAAGGATATTGTTAGTAGAGCGAAGATTGCGTGTAGGAGGGTATCTGGAAATAAGTCGATTTAGATAGGAAGAAGCTATGTTGTGGAGAGGTTTGTAGGCAAGAGTAAGGGCTCATTCCATGCAGCGCATAACCCCTGCTAAGGCGGCGCCTAATTTAATCACTAGGTGCTGAGTGCTGTGCGCCGAAACCACCGGCTTCGCTCCGCCAGCCACACCCCCCCCTAAACAGAGCCCTGCCGATTGACATGTCGCGTACTTATGTACAAGGCTTAAAGTGGACCCAAATTAAAAATACAAGATTTCAGAAATAAAATCTATTTTCTAAATTATAATAATAAATAGCAGCCTTTTTTCATCTGCATGATGACAAATATCAAATATTTTACATTTATTGGAGAAACCCCTCCCTTCCTTTCAAATTGCCGGGACAGGATCCTGCAAACTGGTGGAGTAGATGGTGTCCAGCAAAGGAGGAATTGCTTATGGCTGCCACCTGTATAACCCTAGTTTTGAACAGAGAAGGGTGAAAAGCAGTCACTGAAATGCTCATAGGCTTGAAGGAGTGTTAATTTATCTTTGTATGTGTCAGAGTGGTTCAACTAAATATTTTGAATCTAAAAAATGTTTGGTTTGGGTCCGCTTTAAGGCCAATCTATGGGAAATTAATAAACATATTAGTATGATTTGGGCAGGAAACGCACATGAACATAGGGAGAACATACGAACTGTGTACATTTAGAAACACTGTGGGCTCCTCTCCCAATGTCTTACACACTGGGAAACGCTTCAAAAAAATTTCCTTAAGTGGTACTACACCCTCAGAAAATTGGCAGCGTGTTATTCTTCACAATCACATCTATGCTGGAGGGAATGTGGCCAAGTGGGCACCCTGATCCACATTTTATGGGAATGCCCAAAGCTGGACGAGTTTTGGTTAAAAATCCAGGAAAAAATAGCCTCATTTATTCATGGCCCTTTCTTGTTAACTCCAACTCTGGCTCTTCTAAACATAGGAATAGAAGAGGTAGAGCCCAAATACAGAATGGGAGTTTTCCACATTTTAGCTGCAGCTAGACACCTTCTCATAGGGAACTGGAAGTCCACGGACGTCCCTTCACTAACCCAACTCATACATTTAACACAACATAATCTGACATTGGAATCCAGATTGAGAGATCTAAAGGGTGGCCCTGGCCCCGAACCAGAATTAAATATCAGATAAAACTGTCTTAACCATAAGTACCCTAGGGGCTCCGGATAGCAGGGATGGGATAGGATAAGATGGAACAGGTAAAAACTAAATACAAACCTAAAAATGAGCTATAAACTAAGACAACTAGGCTACAGAAAGCTGACCCACAGCACTCAAGTATTCCCCAAATAACCTAGTTATGTATAAAAAATACTGGTAAGGGGATAGGAAGTGAACATACAGTATGCAAGTTGGTTCTTGTTAATGTGTTTTGTTTTTGTTTAAGTTTCAAATATATGAACAGCTATAAATACAATGGTACAGACTACTCTCTCAAGCATCATCGGTTACTCTGGAAGTCTTACATTTAAAAATTCCTTGGCACAACTGGCTGAGGAACTTTTCCTACAGGAGGATTGCTGTCAAGACTCTACAGTATGTTGGCAAGGCCAGAAGCATATGCTTAAGAGTATGTTATCCTCCATGTCTATAAGCTTAAGTTTACTGTGACTGTGTTCTAAATTGCAACATATGTTTGCTTAAAATTTCAAGAGTGTATGTTAAAAATACTTCAATAAAACATTTTTGAATTAAAAAAAAAAGAAACACTGTGGGCTCGATTCACAAAGCGGTGATAACCCAGTTATCACGCCTAAAAGACTTTAAGCGTGATAACCATTTTATCATGCCTAAACTCAGTTTAGGCATAATAAGTTTAGGCATGATAAGTTTAGGCGTGATAAGTTTAGATAAGTTTAGATCTCAAAGTCCCGCGCGCAAAGCTGCGCCATTAAACTCTACGCGACGTTTCGCGCGCATCAGACTTTGCTGGCGCAAAACTTTTGATCAGCTGTGCACTGCGGTGCTAACCCAGTTGGTGCTATAGTTATCACGCCTAAACCTATCATGCCTAAACTTATCAAGCCTAAACGTATCACGCCTAAACTTATCACACCTAAACTTATCATGCCTAAACTTATCATGCCTAGGGGCGGCGCCAGGGGGGTGCTTGGGGGTGCTCGAGCACCCCCTAGAATTGTCCAAGCACCCCCAAAGCACCCCCTGGAGTGAACTGACTTCAGGCGTCTAAAAGACGCCAAGTCAGTTCACACAGCGGCAGCACGGAGCAGCAGGCAGGGCTACGGTAAGATGGCCGCCCGAAGCCCTGTTCTGCAGACTTCGGGCGGCCGTTTTCCCGTAGCCCTGCTCTCAGCATGCAAGCAGGAAGTCTCGTCGTGACGTCGGGAAGGAAGAGGATCGTGGGCGCGCGGGCGCTTCGCGCCACAAGGAGGTCGTGCCAGTGGTCGGGAAAGAAGGTCTTCTGGCTGTAGGTGAGTAAATGGGTTTTTCTTTTCTTTTTCAGGTGGTGCTGATTGTGCATATTGGGGTCATTTCTGCTACGGATTGTGCATATTGGGGTCATTTCTGCTACGGATTGTGCATATTGGGGTCATATCTGCTACGGATTGTGCATATTGGGTCATATCTGCTCTGGATTGTGCATATTGGGGTCATATCTGCTCTGGATTGTGCATATTGGGGTCATATCTGCTACGGATTGTGCATATTCGGGTCATATCTGCTACGGATTGTGCATATTGGGGTCATATCTGCTACGGATTGTGCATATTGGGGTCATATCTGCTACGGATTGTGCATATTGGGGTCATTTCTGCTACCGATTGTGCATATTGGGGTCATTTCTGCTACCGATTGTGCATATTGGGGTCATATCTGCTACCGATTGTGCATATTGGGGTCATATCTGCTACCGATTGTGCATATTGGGGTCATATCTGCTACCGATTGTGCATATTGGGGTCATATCTGCTACCGATTGTGCATATTGGGGTCATATCTGCTACCGATTGTGCATATTGGGGTCATTTCTGCTATGGATTGTGCATATTGGGGTCATTTCTGCTATGGATTGTGCATATTGGGGTCATTTCTGCTACCGATTGTGCATATTGGGGGTCATATCTGCTGCCGATTGTGCATATTGGGGTCATATCTGCTGCCGATTGTGCATATTGGGGTCATATCTGCTGCCGATTGTGCATATTGGGGTCATATCTGTTACCGATTGTGCATATTGGGGTCATATCTGCTGCCGATTGTGCATATTGGGGTCATATCTGCTGCCGATTGTGCATATTGGGGTCATATCTGTTACCGATTGTGCATATTGGGGTCATATCTGCTCCCGATTGTGCATATTGGGGCCATATCTGCTACCGATTGTGCATATTGGGGCCATATCTGCTACCGATTGTGCATATTGGGGCCATATCTGCTACCGGTTGTGCATATTGGGGTTATTGAACATGTTTTTTATTCAAATCTGCGCACATTACGTCTATTTTCTTGAGAAAACATGCACAATTATGTGAATTTTCTGGGGAAAGGGGCACCAATACTTGGGCCCTCTGTCTTTGCGTTGCACTTTTAAAGGGAACCCGAGGTGAGCATAATATTGAGGCTGCCATATTTATCTCCTTTTAAGTAATACCAGCTGCCTGGCTGCCGTGTTGGTCCTCTGCCTCTAATTCTTTCAACCATAGACCCTGAACAAGCATGCAGCAGGTCAGGGGTTTCTGACAATATTGTCAGAACTGATAAGATTAGCTGCATGCTTGTTTCTGGTGTAATTCAGTTCACTACTACAGCCAAATAGATCAGCAGGGCTGCCAGGCAACTAGAATTGTTTAAAAGGAAATAAATATGGCAGCCACCATATCACTCTCACCCTGGGTTCACTTTAAATTACAGTTAGCCCCGCCCTCATCCGGTCATGACCACGCCCATTTTTTCGCCGGTTGTAGCCACCCCCATTTTTTGCCGCGGCGCGATCGTCAGCTCCCCCAGAAATTGGTCCAGCACCTGCTTAGCACCCCCTAAAAAAAATTCCTGGAGCCGCCACTGATCATGCCTAAACTTATCATGCCTAAACTGAGTTTAGGCGTGATAAGGAGCTTTTCACCAGCGTGCTAACAGTTTGCACCGCTTAGTGAATCAAGCCCAGTATGTTAATGTGAGCATGAAATATTACGATAGTAGAATATTGGTAGTTTTGCCAACCTTGTACTATCAGTCTATCTCATTCTATCCTCAAACAAACCTACCCCACCCATGCCTAACACTAACTTACCCCCTACCTATGACTAACACTATTCTACCCTCTACCTATGCCTAACACTAGCAGCATCGCTATCAAACGGCGCTAACTAGGATCCCTGCCGCTTCCTGAAGTTCAGTTACACAGTAGCTGAACTCCATCATTGAAGTCCCCACCGCTAGGGAGTCTGGCTACACATTAACCAAACTCCACCACCGCTATTTCCACTGTCTCTGCCATTCATCCATTATTATTTATGCTGTCCCCACCACTAAACTGTAGCTAAACTCCACCACTGCTAACCAACTCTGGTGCCTACGGTGCTGCCCAGGTTCTAGGCTGTGATTGGAACCAAAATGACCTGCTTCGCCTCCTCTCTTACAGGAGCAGCTGGAGACAGGCTTTGCTAATAGCCAGTAGTGTAGCAATAGGGCCCCCGGACCAGAGGGGTCCACCAGGGGCCCTGCTTCATCCATCTTATTAGCTTTTCATTGGTGGAATGCTGGTAATGATCACCTCTATATGTGCATTGCATAGTGGCTTAGCAAACTGTTCCCTTACTCTAAATACACCTCTCTGATACTGCTGCTGCCCTTGGTTGGTAGAGTTTGGTAGAGTGCTTGGGGCCCCATATAAAATTTGCACTGGGGCTCCAAAATCCTTCCACCACTGCTAATAGTTACTGCTAATTCTGAGACTTGATAGAGAAATGCGAGTGCTGAGACTTTGCAGCACGGTAACCTTGTTGAGGCGTTTTTATGTTGTTGTTTTTTGTTGGGTTTTTTTTGTGTGCAAAGATGCCTCAGTTGTGGCCACTTACATTTAATTTGCATTCATATGCATGCTCATAGGCCTGCTGTTCTGTTTGTTTTTATCAAGACTTGAACAAGCTAATCTAGGCATTCAAGTATTACCCATTGTTAGTTGGTTAATCCTTGTATACATTTTATACGTAATGTTACAACCACATGTGTGGCTGTTAGGATTATGACTCATGATTCATGAATACCTACTATATTACTTCAAATATTCTTACACAGTATTGCATAATATAATGCAATAAGTGTTTTTTAGGAAGAAAATAAATAAAGATGAATGACATAAAAAAATTATAGAAACAATATTTTATTCACCCACTGACTGGTGATAATGGCTTACCACAGTGCTCAAGAGCTTTAATGCTTTGGAAAGTAATTATGGACCTAATGCACGAAAGCACATGGCAATTTTACTAGTTCTAACGACAGAGGAGCACGATACTTAGCGTAATCTACCTACTGTAGGTAGAGGGAAGATTCAGGATAGTCCTGTGGCCTTCTCAACACAACTGCCACTGGCCGAGACTCTCTGACAGTTCGTGGCTGTGCTCCCCTTCCTGAACGAGAACGACTGTGCCTGCTCAAGTGCGGCCGTACTTGCACAGGCGCAGTGTGGCTGCACTCATACACGGTAGGGAACGCGGCCACCAGGACATCCCCGACAAACTCTTGTTGGATAAGTTTAAAGGGTGCAAGCATGGCAAAGTTGGGGTTGAGGAGGACATATGATATAAAGCCTCTGGGCTATCCAGGGGATTTCCTCTGCTAGGGCAAGTATCTAACTTTTTGTTCCCCCGGGCAGTTCAGGCTCACTTTAAGTCACAACTCAGTCACCAGTGAGAAGGCAATTGTGCTGTAAAAGGTGGGCATGGTCATGACAGATTGTGGGCTTGGCCAAATGATGTCAGTCATCTGAGTCAGAATGTGAACAGAAGTTCACAGAAGTTAAACTGCCAAGGGTACTAAGCGACTGATCCACCATTTTGAACAGTAAAGCGCCAAGAGGACTGAGGCCCATCATTTTGTACAGTGAATATGAAGACATAACAACAAAAGTTGTTTAGGTAATAAATTACTTCAGACATGATACACTGATCCAGTTCTGTGTCATGCTTGAAGAAGAAACAAAGTTTTGAAAGCTTGCAAAGAAATCTTGTACAGTTAGTCATTAAAGGTATCACCTAATCAACTTTTGTTGTTATGTCTTCATATTCTCTACATGACTAACCGGACCACACACAGTTGGCTTTGTACTGAATGCTAAGGAGGCTGAGGTAAGCAATTCTGTATAGTGAGATTAATTAGGTGACTGAGGTCCATTTTTCTGCACAGTGAGATTCCCAGAGTCTGCAGCAGGGGCATAACTACATTCCCTCCCTTTCCCCCTCCCGATCTGTTGGCTACCCCCCCCCCCCCACCGCTTCCTGCAGCGATGCCAGCCCCCCTTAAAGTGAATGGGAACCCAAATCTAAATAACAAAGTTGGATACTCACCTAAGGAGAGGGAGGCTCTGGGTCCCATAGAGAATTCCCTCTCCTCTCCCTGTCCCCACTGTTGCACTGGCTCCCCCGTAGCGGTTTTTCCCCACCAAAAGGAGGCTTCGGAAATGCTTTGGGAGCTCGAGTGCTCCCGAAGACGGACCGCTCTACACTGCACACGCGCCCTCTATGACGCACTCGCACGTGCGCAGTATGGAGCCGCCTGTCTTCGGGAGGACTCGGCTCCCGAAGACTTCCAAAGTCCCCGCGGCAGGGGATATGAACAGGAGAGCCAGCGTAGCACCGAGGGCACCGGGATAGGAGAGGGAAAGCTCATTAGGACCCGAGCCTTCCCTCTTCTTAGGTGAGTATCTGACTTTTTTTTATTTAGGTGTGGATTCCCATTAGCTTTAACCCTTATCCTCAGTTTGCAAGTGCCATGCAGTCAGCCAATCGCCCTAAAGCTTCAGTCTCAAGTCATGTGACAGGGATGGAAGCCACATGGTGATTGGCTGGCTGCACGGCACTTGTAAACTGAAGAGGAAGTGAAGAGGATCTGTATCGCTGCCCGGAGCAGGTAATGTATAACTCTCTGCTATGCTGCTAGTCTGCATTATGTACAGGACTCCACCCGCAACTCCTGCTCCTGGCCCACCCCAGCTCCCCGGTTCGCGGGGGCTTTTGTTGTGCCCCTGGCCTGAGGTCAAAGTGACACTGCCACACTATGCTGACACAAGTCACTTTCTACTTTTGAAACTGTTATAATTCTGAAACTCACTGCCTGACAATATCTTTGCAAACTGTTTTAAAATATATACCGGTAGGTCTGTTTTTTATGCTCCACCTACAGCCCGATTGGCATTAAATTTACTTTCCTCTTACTGCAAAGCCATGTACTCATTCAGTACAGATGGGTCATAAACCTACTACTGCTAAAACACTATAAGCTGTCCCTTGCTGCTGGTGTGGTGAATGTTGCCCTTGAGGGCCTAGCCAGCCTGTAGCGAGAAGCTGTACAACGTCTCAGCACAGAGGCTACACGTAGGTTGCCAATCAGAAAACTTGTTGGAAGACAGAATATAGCTTAGCAAAAAAACAACTATTTTAGTCATTTCAGCTTGTTTAGCTCGCTTTGAAAATACCATATGGAGTTTTCTGGAAAGCAGAATGTTCTCTGTATTTGTCCCAACTTCAAGTCCTCCAGCCTGATGCTAGCTGTAGAATTTGGACATGAAAGACAAAAAACAGATATGGGCCTGTCATGAGAAATGATGTTAAAGAGCCCAGATGGTTTCTGGGTGGGATAGGAGAAGAAATGGAGGCAGGCCAGCCACTGTTATTCTGAGTAAGCACACCAGCTGGTCGGGCGGCCATGTCTTGCCATATTTATAACTGACTTTTCTTGCTGTAATCTTTATCTTATAACAATTTTATAGGAGTTAAAGACTTCTTCTGTGCACATCATGTGTTACACTTGCAGAAGCTGGGGATTATGCTCCTTTTATAAGAATTACAATGTCTCAGCTGCCTCCATGCCCTAGGCCTAACTGTCAGATCGGGTCAATTGGGCACCCGTGTTAACTATCGGCTATCAGGCGCACAAGTGGTGATTTGGATGCCTGATGCAGCTAGTACCCGAAAAGCTACTATATATCAATTAATGGTTGTAGCCAACTATAGATGATTGGCTACTACAACTATCAGTCTTTTGTGCGCCTGTATATTTAGGCTAGTTTTGTTAGAGGTTTAACAACATGATTACCTAAACTGCAGTATAATAAAACTACCACAAGATGTCACTGTGTGTAAAATGATGCAATGATCTCTATGGTATTGTGATTTCAGGTATTCTCTGTGTCTTCCTCTCTGTTCTAAGTAAGCTGCATTATCTGATGCAGATGTGTAGGGTGATCAAAGAACACCCTGGAGTAAAAAAAGAACACAGAGACAATGGGAGCCCCAATGGTGTAGTAAGTAATGACAATGAGAAGGATGATGTAATAGAGGGTGGTACTCACAAAAAAGGGTTGCAAAATGGGCACCATTGAACCCACCATTGAAGGCAGGTGGAGATGAACAAACCTGACTCCACTCGGGTGTCCAGATGAACTGGACTTGGGTCGCTCTCTAGGTAAAAGATTCCAGATGGTTGTTGGAGTGGTAAACACCTAACCAAATAGAACACCCAAGGTAGTGTGGGTAACACAAGGGGGAAGAGGTGCCCAATGGGTAATAAAACTGTGTTAAAAACAGCTCAAATAGAAAAGATGAGGTGGCTTACCTCAAATGTCGACAAATCCGTATAATAGATAAACTTTTAATAAGCAACGCGTTTCGTGGGTACTTGCCCATTTCCTCAGGCCGAATACAGAGCCAAACAGAATAACAGCCCAGACACAAGGCGCCTCTATCTATCTCCGCCCCCCCCTCCTTGTGCATTTCCTGATGGTGGTGTATGATATATCTTTGCATGTTTTTCTTCATTAAAGAGCTCTAACGTGTTATACTGGGGGCCTATCTGTGTGTACAGACCACTCTGCTTCATCATCACGTTTCACCACTTACCTGGGAGAGGGGAGTTAGGAATTAGGTGTTTGTGTGTGTGTGTGTGTGTGTGGGGGGGGGGGGGGGTAAGGTTAGGCACTTACAGGGGAGTTAGGGTTAGGCATTAGGTGGAGGATTCTTTTTCGGTACTTACTGGAGGGGGGTAGGGTTTGGCACCTACAGGGGGGTTAGGCATTAGGTGGGGGGTTAGGCTTAGGCATCTATAGCGAAGGGTTCTAATGAGAATGGGTGCCGTGTACTGCATTTTAAAATATTGGTAATATAAATTACTAATATTTTACTATTAGTGGCAACACCTGGCACCCAATCCATGCAACAGTGCAAGTTTAAAGTTTCATTTAATGTTAAAAACTCTGATGTATGCTAACTTATCCAAGAGAAACCAGAGGGACCCACCAGACTCCTACTTGCTATGCTGGTAACGATCACCCATATACTGTATGGTGCACACACTGCTTCCCTCCTGGAGCTGCCTGCACGTGTAAAGTTTACCTGGGTATAGTGAATTTAACTAATCCTATACAATAAACTGCAAGTGTCCCTGCGTACTCCTGTCCCTGTGTCCGTGTTACAACATTCTGCGCATGTGTAGCAGGGATAGCCGTTGGGACAGGAGGAGGGATGGGGCCAGAGGCCAGACAGGCTTGTGCGGGCGTGGTGCGCACGGTCGGGGCGGGGGTGTGCGCATGCGTGCTGATATTCGGGCAGCAGCGTGCAGGAGGGGAGGGGGTTGTGGCCTATAGCCCGTTTTTAAACAGGCTTAAGCCTCGTCTACACGAGGAGATGTGGAGGCGATGTTCCTTATCAATCGGGCTCGATTGATGAGTTCCGTCAGGTCCGATTTTGCCACCGCTGATTCCCTGCTCATTCCCCACGAGGGGACAATGGCAGGGAATCGAGCGGAAGATAAGCGGTGTGGGGACGAGGGCGGATCGAATCCGACGCACGCACGTGCGAGTGGGGACGCGGTAGGTAAGCGCGGGGATGCGGAAGAGGCGATCCGGCGGCTAATCGAGCCGCTGGATCGCCTCGTGTAGATCCAGCATTAGGTCTGCTTGTGATAAGATAAACATGTGTATGTACAGTCCCAATTATACTTAGAGCTAGCCTACATTCTTTTGTTTTTCTTCTCACTATAAGGGCTAATAGTCCATAGCTCTAAATGACACTTTCTCTGCATTGGGACTGCAGTTTGAACTGCTTATCACTCACGAATAGTGATAAAAAAAACTCCCTAAAAGTCTTAAGGGCTCGTTTCCACTATTGCGGTGCAGAATCGCCTGGATTCCACCGCTGTTGAAATTCCATGAATTAGCATGCGGATGCGAATTTGTGCGCGTTTTTTGCCGCGAATTCGCATGCGAATTCGCATAGGTGAGGGTATATGCGAAATTAACCATGTCACTGCCTGTTTGAATTACATTGGTACCTATGCGAATTCGCATGCGAATTCACATGAAAATTTGCATACCATAGCCGCATGCGAATTTCCTATTAAATACATTAGCGGCGATTCGCATGCATTCCACTCGCAGGCGAATTCGTTGGCTCTTTTGTGCGTTTTTTTACCGCTGAAAAAAACGCACCTCAACAACGCTACAGTGGAAACAGGCCCATCCACTTGCATTACATGTGCGAATCTGCATGCGTTGGACGCATGCAGATTCGCGATAGTGGAAACGAGCCCTAAAACTCCCATGTGACTGGGAAAAACACTTTTCAGAGCAGGGAAGGGAACTGATAACAAGTTCAATAATTCAAGAGTTGTCTGTGTGGGTGCAGAATAAACAATACCATTCACCTGAGGCAGCCAAAACTTAAAACTAAGATTTGTAACCTTTTTAACCAGAATTGGATTGTGAGATTCAATGTGGAAAGTCTTTTTTTTAGGATCAGGTCTATAGATACAATTGTTTATCTCCTCACTAATAAGGAACCGAGCACCAGTTTTTTTCCTGGTGTTTAATAGCTATAGGAGCTGACATGTTCTCCCTTCCTTTCTAGCTGCCTATTATTTATCCAGTAGAAGGTGTGAAGATATAATCTGTGACTTCAGTAAACCCTTTGAAGCACAGTGTCCTATCTACCCTAAACCCCCCCACCTCCTTCCCGTAGAAGTAGGGTAATAAAACCCTCTGCTAAACTCTTAAATGTAAAAAGAAGTAAAATTGTTTTTTTTATAATGAGCCACATGCATTGCATTCATATTTAATGTGCTATTGAGATGCCCTGGGTGCTAAAAATGGTGCTTGGTTCATTTTTAAGGGTACTTGTAGGTAAAAAAAAATTCCCAAATGGGTACTCACTTTAGGAGAGGGAAGCCTCTGGTTCCCTCTTCTAACTCAGAACCTCCTGTTCTGGTTTGGCTTTTCCCGGCGGAGCGGGTCCCAGCGTACTTCCTTTTTCTAAGCTATGTATCCAAAATACAGTAGCTTCCTCCGTCGTCCTCCACTGGGCCCTTCCAGTGCTGCATTCCCTGGAAGACCATCAACAAGGGCTTGTCGACAGCTTGCTTGCGCAGTAGCAGAGCTTCAGCCAAAAAAGCAGAGCCCGATCGAGCCTGTGCTACTGCGCATGCGTGTGCCACCTGCACCTGCTGAGTAGCACAAACCCAGTCGGCTCAGCTTTTTCCCCCGAAGCCGGGGCGCGTTTATGCTAATGCACAGGGGCAGTGTGGACATGTACCCTTGATGGAGAATCGAGAGGCTTCCCCTTCTCGAGGTAAGTATCCAAAATCTTAGGTTGGAAACCTCACCGGTTTGCATTAAAGTATCATGGATCAATGCAAAATTTCAATAATTTTGTACATACTGTATAAGGCACATATAAGATGTACATTTCTCCCAGAGATAAATGAACTATACATTTATTTTTTTCCTCTGTCATTGCACTTACAGTAGGTAGTAAAAAGCTCTACATATCTGGCAGGGTTTAGACTAGTCAATCTAGTTATTGAGGAGGAATTCAAAGTATTTCCTCTATTTTTTTACAAATGTATTTTCTGAAAATAATCTATACATATTTATGAAAACAATGAAACCCCCGAGAATCCCCCATGAGGAGATAGACTAGTCCAAAACCAAGTCAGATGTCAGACTTTTACTATCTACTGTAAGTGACAGCAAAATAGGAAAAAAGTGCATATAGTGAATTGCACTTCAGTAGAAATGTATTGACTATGTATTTATGCATATACGTGTTTTTTACATCTTACAATTTAGATACTGGTGCTATAAGATTTGATTTGAAGCAGGGGCGTAGCAATAGGGGTTGCAGAGATTGCCACTGCATCGAGGCTAGAGGGGCCCCAAAGGGCCCTCCCTCAACTGCAGTATTAGCTCTCTATTGGTCCTGTGTTCATAATAATCACTTTTATAGATACTTTGAAGAGTAAACCATTAAAGGACTTACGAGGTGAAAACCCAAAAAAAGTTAAGTACCTGCATCAATTTAGAATTCACGAAGGACGCCATCCGCGCCCTCCGTGTAGTTCCGCCGGGTCCCCGCTGTCTAATAGCCCCCCGGGCCGGCTCCCGACCCCACAGCCCGGGTTGGGCTCTCATGCCTCCAGTGAAATGGCCGCCGGAGCTTGCCGTGGCTGCGCAGTCCGCATAGACGGGAGTGCAGCTGCGCAGCTCTAGGGCCTCCCTTCCCGATCCACGAGGTGGAGAAATAAATCTATCTTTACTTAACTGGGGCTTCATACAGCCCCTAGAAGTCATTTGGGTCCCTCGCCACAGCTCTGGTCTTCTCCCATCTCCTACTGGCTGCTTCTGATGATTGCCAACCCCCGATGGTTCGGCGTCTTCTGCACATGCGCAGGCATGCAAACGCACCCATATCACCGGGAGTGTACTGCGCCAGTGCATGCGTAGAAGATGATCACCCAGCAGGTCGGCAATACTTCAGAGGCTGCCAAGGGGGACCCGGGAGAAGTCCGGAGCTGCGGCGAGGCACACACATGACTTCTATGGGCTGGAAGAAGCCACAGGTGAGTAAATATAGATTTATTTGGTCACATCAGATATCCTTTAAAAGCCTGGTGCCCAGATCAGTGATGTGCAGTTGCTCATACTAACCAAGCAGAAATCATTAGCATGCAGACTAGCTGGTAAATGAAAGCTGATTATGCGTTGAGATGTTGCTGGTAAAGCAAAGATAGAATTCAGGGCCTCCGTCTCTGTGTACAATTAGAATACACAGTGCTGGGTCTGTTGCAGCTCTCTATTATCATTTAGTCTGTGTTTACAGTATGGGACAGCCGTGGGGAATTCACTTCTTTAAAACACCATTGAACTGTTTGTTTCATAAAGGAGTTCTAAGTAGTACTTAATTTATTATTGCACAGAGTATATTGTCTCTGCGTTTGATGTCTGCGCTTTTCTGCTTTGTCTAATATTTTTGTCTGTGTTATCCTAACCCGCAATTATTTATATATGGCTGGATGCAGAGTGTGGCCTACGTGGTAGTGTGTAGCTACAAGAATGGACTGGAAACTGCTATCTCCCCTTCAACTGCAGCACGAGTATGAAAAAAATACCCAAAGGCAAAATCTGGGCTCAAATCTGCAGGGTTTCCCCACAGGCAAGAGGGGCAGGGAAATGCTGCCTATCTCACCAGTGACTTGCTGTACAGATCGTACTGCGGTGAAAATCTAGCCAACATGCTGCAGACATGGGTGCTGCCTTGCACAGGCAAACCAAGCTTTAGTTTGAGGCCTTAACCAAAGCAAGGGCTTCCCATGCTGCCTACACGGGGGGTGGCGATCTATAATGGATGGGGGGACACCTTGGCTACCCATACAGGCGGGGGCACCTATATTGGAAGACATCATGACTACCTGTAATAGGGAGCTACCTATACTGGAGGGGGGTTGCACCTTTGGCTACCTACCTATACTGTGGTTCCACTTATTTTTCTTTCTTTGGGGAATGTGGGGGGGGCACCTTAGGTTACCTATTATTATGCGAGAAGGGGTCTCTGACTGAGAGGCGTGCCACAAATTATGTGCCGTTTGGGCAGCACGGTGGCGTAGTGGTTAGCGCTCTCGCCTTGCAGCGCTGGGTCCCCGGTTAGAATCCCAGCCAGGTCAACATCTGCAAGGAGTTTGTATGTTCTCCCCGTGTCTGCGTGGGTTTCCTCCGGGCACTCCGATTTCCTCCAACATCACAAAATCATACGGATAAGTTAATTGGCTTCCCCCTCAAATTGGCCCTAGACTACGATACATACACTACATGATACATACATAGACATAAGTCTATGGTAGCGATTAGATTGTGAGCTCCTCCGAGGGACAGTTAGTGACAAGACTATATGTACTCTGTACAGCGCTGCAGAAGATGTCTGCGCTATATAAATAATAATAATAATAACACCTTAGCATTGCCCTTAGCTGCAGAATTCTGCAGCATGCAGACAACTCTCTATAGCCGTGCATGACAAAGCTTAGGGATTCGGAATGCAGCCACGCAGCAGAACGAGGACCAAGTAGAATCAGAAACACTCCTAGTGGAAACTGGCACTTAAATTGACCCTAGACCGTGACGGACATATGACTATGGTATGGTTTTGTATGGTATTGTATGGTATGACTATGGTAGGCATTAGATTAGTGCTTTACTTTGGTATCTATGGCTATGTCCAGCATCAGCAAGATGCCGATGGACGGTCATTAACAAAGTGCCTGCACACATTACCCCTCCCAATCAGGACGCAGTACTGGCGTGTAGCTGAAATGTCACTCAAACCCTTCAGCTTAGGAGACTGGCAATGCTAATGGAGGGGCGGAGTTTGGACTCCCATAGCTCTCAGGCAGGGCCGGGCCGAGGCAGAGGCTGAAGAGGCTCCAGCCTCAGGGCGCAGTGTTGGAGGGGGGGGAAAAATTCATTCAGCTGTCATTCCCAATTGTGTTTGAAGCAGAAAGAAATAAGAAAAGGGGATACATGGCAGTGACTGCAAGCCAGATAACTAGAGATTAAGGTGTTGGGGAGGTTGGGGGCCCTGGGGCACCTATTAGTCTAATAGCAATCAGTGTGTGACGGCTGGGGTGGGAGGAATGGAGGGGCGCACTTTGCTGTCTCAGCTTTGGGTGCTGAAGGACCTTGTCCCGCCTCTGCTCTCAGGTGTGAACATTTGAAAACTGGTGGCAGCAGTAGTCGTGTGAGGTATATAGGTGTATTTTTAAACTACTAATATGATTTAATAGTGGTGGGAAAAGGAGAAGGGAAACTTGTAAAAAATAAAAGAAGTCAGGCAAACACTTTGAAGAACTCCTCCCAGAACCATATGAAAGTATGTTTGGAGGTGCATGGGGATCTGCAAGCTAAACTAATTCCACTTTAAAGAGGAACTGTAGTGAAAATAACATAATGAATAGTTACATAGTTAGTTTGGTTGAAAAAAGACATTTGTTTATCAAGTCCAACCAGAAAAAACCAAAACAAAATAAGAAACAAAACAAAAACAAAAATAAAAACACCACTCCTGAACTTGCACATATCCCACTCGATCCAGGGGAAGGCCAAAAACCTTACAAGGCCTAGGCCAATTAGCCTTAAAAGGGAAAAATTCCTTCCCTAATCCAGATGGCAGTCAGATATATCCCTGGGTCAACTTTTCTGGGAATTACCTAAAAATTATAGCCGTGGATGCCCTTCAATGCAAGCGAGGCATCGAAGCCCTCTTTAAATGCAGATATAGAGTTTACCATAACTACTTCCTGAGGTAAGATGTTCCAGATTTTACCCACTCTCACTGTAAAGGACCCCTTTCTAAATAGATGGTAAAAAGATTGTTTTTTTCACACACAAATCATGTCCCCTTTTCCGACGTACAACAAAAATCTCATCTGCCATGCTTTTGCATTGCCCTCTGATGTATTCATACATGTTAATCACGTCACCTCTCAGTCTCCATTTTTCCAAGCTAAATAATCCCTGTCACGGACGGTTGCGGGGACGCAGGCGCGTCCTGGAACCGCCCGTGAAGAAAAGAACGATCGCACTCGATTCCTGCATCGATTGCGCCTCAGATCAATAGAACCAAGATTTGACGTGTAGTATCCCTATGCCTAGGAACAGCTGGGGGATCTGTCTTAGCTGAAGTGACAGCCTGGGGGGAAGGTGTTAATTAGCTTGGACATATTCCCTGTGGAAGGCACAATTTCCCTTTTGGTTCTGGGAACCAGGTGACACTTAGCTGATCTCATGGAGATGTTAATTAACCAAAGGATGCCTAGGTGCAGCCAAGCAGGCTACGAATCCACGGGAGGTCTTGACACTTTGCTCCCTAGTAAAGATCAAAGGAAAGTCAGCTGTTAGCAGCTAGAACACAACCTCAGTCTCATGGCATAATCCATAACTTCCCAGATCTGTCATATTTCTGGGGTTCCTGAGATGGCAGCTTCGCCAAACGTGGGGGAAGTGTAGCATGAGCCCCGGTGCTGGTTCTGAGGAAGTTTCAGAACATTCTGAGGTAAGGACTGCCAGTTAGGCAGTTTGAAAATGCCCTGATGATACCACAGGGGTCCCACCCCTCATGTCTGGTATCAGGGCGCTGGGTAAATCGAGACAGACCTGAAAATGTTAATAAATCTGCCCTGACCTGTACGGTTCTGTGAGATAGAGCCCATATATGGGTAGATATGATTTCTAGCCCCAGTACAAGGGGAGGGCTCATCTCATCTTTGAAGGGGGTGTATGGCTCCCCGCCCTCACTCCCTCCTACTGAAGCAGGGGCATAAGAATGGCTGAGGACCCAAACTCAGTGTCCTCCACACTGAAACATCTTGCACTCATCAGATGCCAGCTCGAGGATATGCTGGCATCCACCTGGTCTGAACTCTGAACTCTGGACTTTGAAACCAAGAACTTTATGATTCTTCCCACAATAAGGACATCTTTCCAGGAACTAAGTATTTTTCTCCCTTCTTTTATTTTTCATACTGGCTATTACTGTTTTAATAATTGTTGATTTTAATAATTGTCTGTATATAATTATTTATATTGCTGTGAATAAAAGACTTCCTCCAAGTCATTCACTGTTTCGCTACCCTGCTTATCAGCACACACAGAAATGATCCCGGGTCTCTGAAGATACGCTACTGTTTGTTTGTTGTTGGCTAGACAGAATATCGTGTGTTTAACCGTTTTATCCGCAGGATTAGTCAGTCAGTTAGTGGGCCCCACGGTCCCATGATAACCGCGGTGGTGGCAGCTTACTCTGAACCAGTGGGTGAAGTGGTAATCACCCGTGTCTCACAGGCTTCCTGCTGAGTTGTCTGCGGCTAATTCTTAACGGTTCCTGCGCATTGACTGCGACCAAAGTTCGCACGATCTGTGCGCTGGCACCGTTTAGAAGGCTAAGTGCGGTCAGCCACTAGGGCTCCGGTGACAGTAGCCCTCCCCCTTGTCCGCGGCTTAGCCACTCATCCGCACGATGTGTGGCGGCGCCGCTAACCTGGCTGACGGGCCTCGAGTTGCCGGTACGGCAGGAAAACCTATTGGAGCCTGTGGCTCGGTTCCCCTGGACCGGTCGCGGTCTGCTACCCTCAGGGTTGACCCAACATGGACCGTTCTGGACAGGGCGTTTGCGCCACTGCAGTCGGACGTGGTGTCTGCCGGGACTGCTGACAACGGGCAGTGGGTTGGTTAGGTCAACAGCCAGCCCACGCAGGGTTCCCCTGCTGAGTGGCTGTGGACCTAAGGGAACCCCGCGGGGATCCCTGGACCTTCCCAGCTCCTGACAGACGGCACATGCCCTGCAGTAGTTTGCTACATCCCTGTTCATCCGGGGCCAATAAAACTGGTTCCGAATACCGGCGAGTGTCTTGCGGACACCCGAGTGCCCTGTCAGAGGATTACCATGTGCGGATTTCAGCACATGTCCCCTGAACGCACTCGGGACCACAAGCCACTTGGTATTCGCGTGGGATCTACCTGTAGGGGGCTGTACAGACTCACTGTACAGTCTCCCACCTTCCCAGTACACCTTGAAAGCGGCCCCGTCTGCGAGGGGCTCAGCGGCTTGCTGCCTGAGCACCTCCAGGCTTGGGTCACTTTGTAGTGCGGCTGAGAATATGGCGCTGTCAGTTTCAGCCAACTGGCTCATGTCACACGAGGCCAGCGGCTGAAAGGTCTCATCCCTGCGGTCAGAGGAGGGGGAGGAGGCCGGAACCCCCTCCACCTGTTCTGAGCTCGGGTTCTGAGCATTGCAGCTGCGCGGTACTGCTAGCACAGGTACACTGTCAGAATGGCACAGACGGACATTACTCAAATCATCATTGCATGCAGTAATGACATTGACAGGTATAGACGTTTTTTCATTACAGACAGGTTGTACAGTAAACTCAGGTACAGCTACAGCATCATCACAACAGACAGTCTGTACATCAAACTCTGGTGCCTTTGAAGCAGGCACTATTGAACCTGGTACCCTTGAACTGGGCACATTCAACCCACCTCCCCCTGGTGCTCCCCCAAGTGTATAAAGTACCTGGTGGTGGGTGGAGAGTCCGTCTCCTTCCGTGAGCGACAAGGCGGTCGTGGCAGGTTCATAGTAGGACACAAGCTTGCCCAAATCAGTCCCTAGCAACACAGGGACTGGGAGATCCTTCATAACCCCAACAACCCGTTCTTGGACTCCTCCCACTCCCCAATCCAGCTTCACTTTTGCGTGGGCTATGTGGAAAAGGGTGCCCTCTACTCCAGTAAGGGCAAGGGATCGGCTGGAGCTGATGCTCTCCTTTGGTACAAGGTGTGAGTGAACTAACGTGATGTCAGCTCCGGTGTCTCGGAATCCGGTGACAACTTTGCCGTTCACTCTAACAAGTTGCTGCTGGTCGGTTCGGTCGCGGATTTCCTTTCCGCGGGCAAACAGGACAAAATCTGATGATCCAGGCTGTGGTTCGCTGGCGGGTTGCCTCTGCTGTGGGTGAGGTACAGGTGATGCAGATGATCCAGGTGCTGGTGGTGTCTGTCTCCGCTCCGGACAGTCGAATTTCATGTGTCCGGGCTGGCGGCAGTAGTGACAGGTGACCTCTCCAGGCGCTGCAGGCCTGGGTGCAGCAGCTGCGCTGGGTGGCCTCTGTGGCGGACGGCTCACAGGGGCAGGAGGGTCTGCCGAGGTATTGGGCTGACCTCCTCTCCAGCTGGATGGGACAGTCCTGCGGGTATCAGCCACCCGGGTAGTTGCAAAAGTCTCAGCAAGGTCTGCAGCGACAGTTGCTGAAGCCGGCTTACGTTCTAGCACAAATTGTCGTACATCAGCAGGGCAAATGTTCAGAAATTGTTCCAGGACTATCAAGTCCTCCAGGACGCCATAAGACCCTTTGGTGAGGCCTAGTGTCCACTGGCGGAGTGTGGTGAGCAAGCTGCTGACCACATCTCGGTACGAATCAGAAGACTTTTTCTGCCAGGCCCTGAACTTTTTCCGATAGGCTTCTGGCGTCAGCTGGTACTTAGTAATGATAGCGTCTTTTATAGCAGCATAATCATTATCCTTCTCCGCAGGCAATTCTGCGAAGGCATCAAGCGCTTTGTAGCGCAGCAACGGTGTCAGATGTCTGGCCCACTGGTCTTGGGACAGACGATACTGACGGCATGCTTTTTCAAAAGACCGCAAAAACAAGTCAATGTCAGTGTCTTTTTCAATATTAGCAAATTTAAATTTTGCACTTACGGGTGCTGCAGCTCCTTCAGCAGGGAGGCTGGGCGGTGAACTCCGGCTGGCCTGTTGAACTTTTGCCATGTTTAGCTCATGCTGTCGTTGGAGCTCCCGTTCCGTAGCAGCCGCTTGCCGCTCCCGTTCCTCCCGCATGTACTGCAGGTACTTGTCCAGGTCAGTGTCCATCAGCTTTTGTAATGCCTGCTGCATTATAGGATCAGTACAAACGGACAGTCCAGTACTGGCCAGTTCCGGGCGAGTACTGTCAGAAACTCTGGGATTGGGGTCCACACTGACATTCTCCGGCGTAACTGTTGATGCAGGGCCCTCAGGATGCACAACCTCTGTACGGTCAGGAGTCTCAGTCTCTGGTTCCCCTCGATGGTCAGATGGGCTGGTATCCACTTCAGCGGACACTCCCGGCTCCCGCAGTTGCTGGGTATCCCATTGAAACAATTCCGTTACCAGGTCCTGTTGTTTCTTGCGGCCGACATCAATGCCTCTCTCTTGGCAAAGATTTTGCAGGTCCGCCAGGCCCATTTTCTTGTAGTTCCCGGACATTTCCATGCCAAATAAAATAAAACTTTTGGGGAGGGGTACTGGCTACACAGTCTCTCTGTATATATAAAAAATATATTGCCTTCCAGCTACACCAACGAATTAGTTCGTTTCTCGATAGCGCTAGCGCTATCGTAGATACTTTCAGCACAACACAGGTCCCAACCGCTGCCTAACACTGTCACCGGAGCCCTAGTGGCTGACCGCACTTAGCCTTCTAAACGGTGCCAGCGCACAGATCGTGCGAACTCTGGTCGCAGTCAATGCGCAGGAACCGTTAAGAATTAGCCGCAGACAACTCAGCAGGAAGCCTGTGAGACACGGGTGATTACCACTTCACCCACTGGTTCAGAGTAAGCTGCCACCACCGCGGTTATCATGGGACCGTGGGGCCCACTAACTGACTGACTAATCCTGCGGATAAAACGGTTAAACACACGATATTCTGTCTAGCCAACAACAAACAAACAGTAGCGTATCTTCAGAGACCCGGGATCATTTCTGTGTGTGCTGATAAGCAGGGTAGCGAAACAGTGAATGACTTGGAGGAAGTCTTTTATTCACAGCAATATAAATAATTAATATATACAGACAATTATTAAAATCAACAATTATTAAAACAGTAATAGCCAGTATGAAAAATAAAAGAAGGGAGAAAAATACTTAGTTCCTGGAAAGATGTCCTTATTGTGGGAAGAATCATAAAGTTCTTGGTTTCAAAGTCCAGAGTTCAGAGTTCAGACCAGGTGGATGCCAGCATATCCTCGAGCTGGCATCTGATGAGTGCAAGATGTTTCAGTGTGGAGGACACTGAGTTTGGGTCCTCAGCCATTCTTATGCCCCTGCTTCAGTAGGAGGGAGTGAGGGCGGGGAGCCATACACCCCCTTCAAAGATGAGATGAGCCCTCCCCTTGTACTGGGGCTAGAAATCATATCTACCCATATATGGGCTCTATCTCACAGAACCGTACAGGTCAGGGCAGATTTATTAACATTTTCAGGTCTGTCTCGATTTACCCAGCGCCCTGATACCAGACATGAGGGGTGGGACCCCTGTGGTATCATCAGGGCATTTTCAAACTGCCTAACTGGCAGTCCTTACCTCAGAATGTTCTGAAACTTCCTCAGAACCAGCACCGGGGCTCATGCTACACTTCCCCCACGTTTGGCGAAGCTGCCATCTCAGGAACCCCAGAAATATGACAGATCTGGGAAGTTATGGATTATGCCATGAGGCTGAGGTTGTGTTCTAGCTGCTAACAGCTGACTTTCCTTTGATCTTTACTAGGGAGCAAAGTGTCAAGACCTCCCGTGGATTCGTAGCCTGCTTGGCTGCACCTAGGCATCCTTTGGTTAATTAACATCTCCATGAGATGAGCTAAGTGTCACCTGGTTCCCAGAACCAAAAGGGAAATTGTGCCTTCCACAGGGAATATGTCCAAGCTAATTAACACCTTCCCCCCAGGCTGTCACTTCAGCTAAGACAGATCCCCCAGCTGTTCCTAGGCATAGGGATACTACACGTCAAATCTTGGTTCTATTGATCTGAGGCGCAATCGATGCAGGAATCGAGTGCGATCGTTCTTTTCTTCACGGGCGGTTCCAGGACGCGCCTGCGTCCCCGCAACCGTCCGTGACAATCCCAGTTTGCCCAACCTCTCTTGATAAGTGAGATCTTTCATCTCTCTGATGAATTTAGTTGCCTGTCTTTGTACCTGTTCCAGAAGGTCAATGTCCTTTCTACAATGTGGTGCCCAAAACTGTATTCCATTCACCGGATGTGGCCTCACAAGTGATTTGTACAGAAGGAGTGGTATACTAGCAATTGCTTCTTTTATTTTTTACAATATTTTTTTTTATAAATTATTCAGTCAGGGTTTGTAAAAAATGTCCTGACCCTGATTTACTTTCTGAAATTTATCACTGGTGGTGACATCTTTATCTCTGTAGAATGTTTGTTTACAGAGAGTTCTAAAGCCAGTAGAAAAGATATCTGATCCCCCAGAATGCACTGTGCTCTAGAGGGAAATAATTCTGTATAATAAAGAGCCTAGACTAAGCCACAGTTGGAGGGGAGGCTACATACCAATATACAGCAAAATATAGCTATAGGAAGTATTACTGATACTGAAACCAGGATATTTGGTGTAAAAGTGATGTACCCTGAATCATTTACTGCATTCTACTATATCATACCTACCAACTTATTGAGATAAGAAAGAGGCACACTTTAAGACACGCCCCTGTCACACTTCTAACCACACCCCCACCACACTCCACACCATGCATATCACAAAGAATTCAGAACCAAAAGATGTAGTTTTATCATTCAAACCACACTGGTCCTTTCTATCATCATTAGTTTGTCTTCATATTAACATTTGAAAATAACAAATACATCAACTTAATTGAAGGGAATAAAGTTCAGAGTCAGTTAAACACATTTTTCAGGAACAAAAATACACGTTAACACAGATCTGTACATCAGTCCTGAAAGAGGGACAAATGAGAAAGAAAGAGGGACAGGGGGATTAGGTTCCCAAAGAGGGACTGTCCCTTCGAAAGAGGGACAGTTGAGAGGTATTCTATATGTTGTTACAGTTCCTTCCCCACTAAAATGAGGGAATTCTAATATATAATTGTTGGTAAACGCCCTAAACGCCCATAGAAATCAATGGACAGCCTTAGTCACCTTCAACAGGAAGTGCAGAAATGCATTCACTACCCTCAGCAACCCTGACGCCGTGCAGATTACTCACACCGTGTGCAGTGAGGCCTCCTGCACGTTACATGCGATTCCAATTTTTTATACGGTCCGATTTTTGATTCCGATGAAAAAAAGTACTGCATGCTGCTACGTTTTTTTAATCGGATTCAAAAATCGGACGTATAAAAAAAAAATCAGAATTGCATGTAGTGATGTTGTGTGGAAGAGGCCTGACAGTGATACTTTTCCTCTCAGTCATGCAGATCCTCCTCAGGCTGAAAAAGATTACAACATACTTTGGATGACTTCCCTTCTGAGGGCTTTAATCAGCAGCAATGCAGCAGAAGTGCTGTTTGCAGCCATACGACAAACAGCGACCACTAGAGGGAGCTGCTAACCACTGGTGTATGAACTACCTCCTGGAAAATAAAGAACAGGAACCACAAAAAAAGATAAAAGCAGCAAAAAAGTCACATAAAAAATGGCCTTCAGGTGAACTCTATAATAATAACTCAAGGCTTCTGCTCTTGACAAATGCACCATGACTTCTAATAATGCTTCCTGCAGCAGAGAACTTCTGGAATCTAAGACCACCCAGAGCATTTCTGTTCCCACATCTATCTCCAAATACTCCGAAACTCAGCCTAGTGCCTGCCAAGCTAAAGTCTGATTATCTGCCAGTGACATGGCTTCTGATATTATCCGCCACTCCGCCCAAAGGTGATAGTTCAGAGTTTTGTGCAGAGTTGAACTATCTACCATCTTCCTATATTAGAATGTTTATAAGAATGCACTCCAGTGGTGAGGGTTTTGCATTCTAGATCTCGTTTAGCGTATTTAACCACTTTTTTTCATCTTCAGTACAGAAGCATTTTTCCTGTCAACACTCCTCCCATTAATTTGCCAATAACTTTATCACTTCTCATCACATGTAAATTATCTATATCTTGGGGGGTTTTTTGCCACAAAGTAGGCTTTTCCTGGGCAATACTGCTCAGTATCTGTAATTACTTTATTTTCTATGCATTTCATAGGCAAATACCAAAAAAAAAGAAGAAAAAAATACACTATTTCTCCAATTTTATCCACCAAAGTTTTAGAATAAGCAATGCTACTATAAATAAAACCCATTCATTTTATTTGCCCATTACTCCCAGCAATCACAACACTTAAATTATGTTCCTAATACAATCAATATATAGTGTAGAAATAAAGGTTTATTTTTTTTTTGTTTTCCCATCAATTGTAAGCCCTTATGTACTAAAATAACAGTAAAACTTCTTGTTTTTACTGATGACTAACAAAGTACAAAACCCTTTCACCACTAATATACCCTCATGACATACATATTAAAAAAAAAAAAAAAAAGAGTCCATAAGGCAACTATTTATGGATTATTTCTGTTACTGTTTTTTTTCCATCTGTTTGCTTGGTAACTGGGGTGGGAGGGTGGGGGTTGGGCTTTGGAAGGGATTAATTAATTATATTATTTTTCTTTTAATAAAAAAAATCTGTGGTGTGTGTAGTTTAACTTTTCACCACTAGATGGCGCTAGAAACACTCCCTGGTTTACCAAGAGGTGTTTCTTTCTTTTCTTTTTAACGTCATTCACGTTCTTTCTTATGAATGCACATGGCCTCTGATCAGGGTCATGTCCATTCATAACAGGCACCACGATTGGTTAAGGGAAGCCTTACTTCCCTTTCCCAACCGACGACACGGAAATACCGCCGCTTGGATTAGCGGTCTTGCATGCATGCGCATGCATGCGCATGCATCCGCCGGATGAGAATACTTGTCCAGTTAGCCTTGAACGGCACTGATCTGGACAAGAATACTCGTCCAGATAGGCTTAAGTGGTTAAGGGACCATTATGGCGAAAATCGTAAAATTTTAAATACATATAAACATGCACAAATAAGAAGTATGTTTCTTCCTGAGTGAAATAAGGCATAAATTACTTATCTCCCATGTTGCTGTCACTTACAGTAGGGAGTATAAATCTGACTGGTTCTGGACTAGCCCATCTCCTCATGGGAGGTTTTCGGGATTTGCTTTATTTTCAAAAGCACATAATGATTGGCAGTTGCTCGGTCCAACTGCCAAATAAGTGTGCAGGGAGGCTGGCCAGCATCTTTGTATAAATCCTTTTCAGGGAGTGTCTTTATAAACAATAAAGGCCATGCTTACAATCCCCCATGAAGAGATGGACTACTTCAAAAGCCTTATATATAAATTGTAACTTTTAATATAGTATCATAAAATCCCTATAAAATCCCTATGGGAGTCATTTATTTATACACGAATCAAGGTGGAATTTCAAAGTCTGATAGAGCATATGAATTAATTTTAAACACAGATATAGCTGATCCAGAAATTTCCTTACACTTGAATAATAGCTTATTTACTTTCTTACATCAAAATAATGTAAGAAAGTAAATAAGCTATTATTCAAGTGTGAGGAAATTTCTGGATTAGCTATACAGATAGTCCTCGGTTAACGAACGAACTGTCTGTTCGTTCTTAACCTGAATCCGTCCTTAAGTCGGGACAGCCACCTTTGCCCCCATTCTATAAGCAGAGTAGGCGCAGTTAAGCCAAATCTACACGATACGTTTCTTTATACGATTCGATTACGATTCTATTTACGATCCGATTAAATCCGACATGTCCGATCCTGATTCGATTCAATTCGATTTGCTATTCCAAAACAATGGCAAATCGAATTGAATTGAAGCGAATCCCGATCGGACATGTCGGATTTAATCGGATCGTAAATAGAATCGTAATCGAATCGTATCGTGTAGATTGGGCTTAACAATAAAAATTAAAAATCTTAACCTCTTATCGCGAGGTAAGACCTATTACTTTGCAAGCAATTAAGTTTGGACATCTAAAAGGGGTCATCTAAAGGTGTACAAACAAGTGGTCTAAAGCCTCATCTACACGGGTAGATGAGGCTCCGATGTGCCTTATCAATCGAGCCGCTGATGTGCTCGATTGATAAGATCCGACAGGACGGATCTCCCCACCGCCGATTCCCTGCTCGCTCCCTGCGTGGGGACAATGGCAGGGAATCGAGCGGAAGATAAGCGGCGCCGGCGGGGACGAGCAGGGAATCGAATGCGGTGCACGCGCGACGAGCGGGGACGCGGAAGAGGCGATCCGGCGGCTAATCGAGCCGCCAGATCGCAGCCTCATCTACCCGTGTAGATGAGGCTTTAAATCAGATCAAATATTTATAACTAGCTCCCTTAGTAATTAGGACACCTTGGAGTCAATTCATCAAAGGCTGTCCGATAACAACAACAAAAAAAGTCGGGAAGATAACGCATTCTGTATTTTAGACTTTTTTTTGTGAATTCATCAATATTTTCACATGTGCGGTAGAAGTTCGGTAATTTACTGAAGCCCATTGACAAAACCCTGTTCGGTAGCAGCAGAAGAGTGTGTATTTGTCTGTGTTGTTACATGCTGTTCTCCATGCAGAGACACCATTACTATAGTAAGAGGCATCCTTACATCCTTTTAGATGTACATGTTTGTTATACTGCCTCTGCTTGCTCTAAAACTGTCTATTAGTCTTTCTTAACATTTTATTTAATTGCCACAGCTTAGATGAACTTCCAGGAGACATTACACATGCTCTGCTTAGGTGATTTCCCCACTAGCTCCTCCGCATCTTCAAACAGGAACCTAAATGGTTAAACTGCTGAAGGGTAGCAGGGGAAACCTATTTTGTTTTTCCGATCTCTCTCTGCTAGCTGCCTGGGGGGGTAGAAAAGCTGGATCCTCCCAAGAAGCCTGCACAACCTATCAACATAGGATCAGCAGGACTTGCAGGAGACAGGGGCTCTTTCTATTGGCTCTGCTCCTGTCAGTAATAGGTAATCCATCTCTGCTTCTGTGAGTTCTGTGAGCCCCGCACTGTTTCGGACAAAGGAGAACTGCCAGTAATGGAACTGTGTTTTACCGTATGCTGTAACCTTCATGAATTGACATTTACTGACACGTGTTGAGGTATTTACCGCACAAGTCAGTAATTTACAAAGTGCTCGATAAAGTCAGCTGTTTTCAGCATTACCAAATGCAGCAATGCTTGATGAATTGACGCCCTTGTGGTAACTTATTTGGGGCAACAGTTTACTTTTCCTACAGAATACAGATACTAGAGTCACAGACATAACACACTGAATATCGCCATAACAACAAAGGGGTGTCTAAGGACTGGCAAGACATATGTCTGGAATTTACTTGATTCAAGGAAAACGCACACGTATATGGCCTACGTTTCTTGCGTCAAATGAAAGGAAAAGAAAACACAAGTTCTGCCCCTTATATTGTTACCATACGTTGCTTTCTGGAATAGCCAATAAAATAGTCCCAATGAAAACAAACTGTAAACTTAACACCTACAAATGTATTTTTCATTATCCTGACAGCGCGCTATTAGCCGGTAACAGCTTGGGCTAATTTTCAGAATCGTGCTCATATTTCCAGCAATAACTGAGGTTGTTAAAGGGTATGAAGAAAAAAGCGCTGGCTAGTTATATTAGCTCACAGCTAAAACCAGTAATGTGACAACTGATTGTAGTCAGAGCGCCTCTCTCACCCAACAGATTAGCAGTGGATGAGTGATCATTTCCCTTTAAACACTAAAATAAAAATGTGTACAAATTACAGATTTACTAATCCGAGTGTAAAAATTCATATTGAAAAAGCTTAAAGCGGACCTGGACTCAGAACTCCCTCTCTGCTCTAAAAGATAAGCAACAGCATAATAACCTTTAAAGAAAAAATATTTCTTTGTTACAGCTGATACAAATCCTGCAATAAATCTGCAGTGTGTCTACTTCCTGCAGTCATGGAAGCAGACATAGGTTTAACATCCTGTGTTTACCAATTATCTGCTTTGCAGAGGCAGTCAGCTGAGATATCAAAGAGGGGGAATTAGACATGCTAAACTCTCTAAATACATACAGGGTACATTTCTCTCTGCTTTTCTTCTGTCCTCTGCGGTCCACTTTAAAAAAAGGTTGTGGAAGCGGGCATCCATTGATCCGCTAGTCAATAACTAGCATCATGCATGCTTACAATTATATAATGCATACATTGTGAAATAGGGGTAGATGTAGGTGTAAAAATGTATTTCAAGAAAAGGTCTTTTTTTTTTTTTAAACACTTTTTCAGAGGATTGACTGACACTAAACCCAGTCTTTAAAGGGATATGCACCTGCCATATTCATTTTCTTATAAACAATACTAGTTGCCTGGCAGTCCTGCATGCCTCTGGTATCAGTAGTGTTAGAATCACACACCTGAAACAAGCATGTGGCAAAGCAAGTCAGACTTTAGTCAGAATTCATGCTTGTCTATGGCTAAAAGTATTAGAGGAAGGGGATTAGCAGGGCAGCCAGGCAATTTGCAATTTTTTCAATGAACCTACAGGTATATATAATATGGGGATGTGAGAGGAAAGCACTCTAGCTGTGGGTGCTAACCACTTTGCCATACAGTAATAAAGGAAGAGTAAGCAACATTTGAAGTGAATTGGCCTCTATCTCGCTCAGAGCCCGAACAAGGTCCTCCAGCACCCAAGGCTGAGACACCAAAGTGCCCCCCCATCCCTTCCACCCCAGCTGTCACACACTGGGTGCTATTTGAGTAAGAGGTGCCCCAGGGCCTCAAACCCCCCCCCCCCCCCCCCCAACACCTTAATCTCTATCTGGCTTGCAGACACAGCCATGTATCCCCTTTTCTTATTTCTCTTTGCTTCAAACATAATAGGGGAATGATAGCTGAGTGAGTTTAGTGCACCCTCCGACACTGCGCCCTGAGGCTGGAGCCTCTCTAGCCTCTGCCTCGGCCTGGCAGATTCTCTTGAGATCAGCAGCCAATTCTCGACATGAAGTCATATTAGGTGAGAACAAGGGATTTCTGTAAAAACAATTATACATTAAAGTAAAATGATCGCAAATAAAAGTACAAATTTTAGTGCGTTCTTCCCATCATTTTTAGCCCTTAAGTGTACCTGAGACAACTAAAATAAAAAAGTATACATACCTGGGGCCTCCTCCAGCCCCCTTCAGGATGATCAGCCCTTCGCCGTCTTCCAACGCCGCCTATATCCTCCACAAGACGGTCCAGTATATCTGCCCTTCAGCGGCAGTTGGCGCACGTGCAGTCTGGCCCGGTGCACTCCACCGTGGCTGTTCTGTGCCTGTGCAGTAGTACAGTACAGTACGCCCCGAATGGCAGAAATTCCGGGCCACCTAGCAGAAGATCCAGGCTGCGTGGGAAGACGGCAAGGGACCACTTAGCCTGAAGGGGGCCAGAGAAAGCCCCAGGTGTGTATTTTTTTTTTCTTTTAGACATCTCAGGTTTCCTTTAATGGTGATCAAAAGATTGCCGGCAGATTTTAAATGTGGCTAAATTAAAATGTATCCTTACCCATCGGTATGGCAGCTGTACATATATCCTCGGTGAAAGACCCAGGAGCAAATAAGGTCTGGCCTGCAGTCACCGATGTAATTCATCCAGAACGATTGATGTAGCCTCTGTGGAGAGAGTCTAGTACTTCCACATCAGACTCAATAAAACTTTTTCTTTAGAAACCTCGATTTGTACACATGAGGATTGTAATGCTGATGTTGAAAGTACACAGTTCTGTTAAATGTCAATATACAGTGTGCTATATCATAAAGATTTGCCAACAATGGAATTATAAACCTAGCTCAAAACATGAAAAACTGCAGAAGACCATTATTCCTCCACCACCAGACTTCACAGACTGCACTATGCATGCAGACAGGTAGAGTTCACCTGCCAAACCCAAGTTCATTTGTCAGACTGCCAGATGGTATAACATGACTCTTTACTCTAGAAAGCTTGTTTCCCCAGCTCCATGCAATGCTGGCTTGCTACTTGGCCACAAAACCCAAATCATAAATCTCAGAGCTTTCCGTTCTTGAGCTGACATAGCTTTGAGAGTCAGTCTAACCTGTTGATACTCAAACAGAACCAATTCACTAGGGAAGGTCTAGTAAGCCAGATATTTGCAAGCAATTGTTGTTTGTGCCCAACTAAAAGGCACAAAGCTCTTCAGTGTATTCTACTGCAAATATATGGGTAACGGTCCATACCCATGGGCATGGCACGATGCAGCAGGCAGCGTTGTGAGGGCGATTTCAGATACATTTCGTACTGAAATCTATTGAAAAACACTGGGTAGCCATGCAATAGACCCCTGTCTGATGAGCTTTCATCAGAGAGGGATGTATCTAATGGTAGATCTGGCCATACATTAAGTGATGTGTATGGTTAGCTTAAAGGATACCTTGGCCCATGTAAAAATTTTGAAAACGGAGGGAGCAGGCATGTGTTTGAGGCTTTCCTCATGGCCATCGTTTCCCCCGTTCACCCCTGTCCCCCCGGTACAGTGTCATTTCCCCCCCCCCCCCTACAGCTACTTCCGAGTCAGGAGGGTCAGTAAGCACTGCACAGGCGCTGCCTGGCACCATGCGCAGATAATCGCACCGCACATGCGCACTACGTAGTTTTTACATTTTTACATGTGCTAAGGTATCCTTTAAAGGGATGCTTAAGCCCCCCCCCCCCCCCCCCCAAAAAAAACCACTTAAGCCATTAAAAAATGGGTTTTACTCACCTGGGGCTTCTACCAGCCCTTTGCAGCCATCCTGTGCCCTCGCAGTCTCGATCTGATCCTCCTGTCCTCCGCCGGCAGCTACTTTCACTTTCGGCGTCAGGCCCGACAGGCCTCGCCATGCGTCTGCTTCTTTGCATTACTGTCCGCAATAGCAGTATAGAGGGCGCCAGTGCGCACAGGAACGCGTAGAAGCAGACGCGTGGCCAGGCCTTTCGAGCCTGTTGCCGAAAACGGAAGTAGCTGGTGGCGGTGACAGGACGATCCTATCGAGACTGCAAGAGCACAGAGAAACCCCTGGGACTGCAGGGGGGCCCAGAGCTGTTGGGAGCCCCTTACTACTAACCTTACCTTCCTACAATACAGGGGACCATCCTCCCAATCAGGTGTTTTTGTAGCTACACTTGTTATTTGTGTGAAGATATTGATGGCCACCTTGGGGATCCCTTTCAAAGTTTTACTGGGGGGCCCCATGGGTTGTAGTTACATCACTGGGCAACATCTTTAGTTCTGCTGGGTGATCTCAGTGGAATGCTAATTTACTAATAGTGCTAAGCAGGGCTGGTTCTAGACTTTTTGCCGCGTGAGGCAAACTTGTGAGATGCAAACAAACAAACACAGAACATTTATATCGCGCTTTTCTCCTGGCGGACTCAAAGCGCCAGAGCTGCAGCCACTAGGACGCGCTCTATAGGCAGTAGCAGTGTTAGGGAGTCTTGCCAAAGGTCTCCCACTGAATAGGTGCAGCTTACTGAACTGCCGAGTCGAGATTCGAACCCTGGTCTCCTGTGTCAGAGGCGGAGCCCTTAACCATTACTCCATTCAGCCACATGCAGCCACAGATGCAGCCCCTCCCACTATAATAACCCCCCATAGTAGGTAGACTCATGGGCGGCCCGACCCTGGTTCTAAGTATAGAGGGAGATATTGCTTGCTAGGCAGTTTGAAAAAGCCACAATGCACCAAGGTTCAAAGACGGCAAACTGTCAGGGCCATAGTCATGACATCACACTGTGGGAGGGGTTTCACCAACAATATCAGCCACACATACCCCCCTGATGATCTATTTGAAAAAAAGTTAAAGATTTCTCTTGGGAAAGTGGGTATCAGCTACTGATTGGGATGAAGTTCCATGATGGGTTAAAGTTTCTCTTTAAAGAGAATCTGTATTGTTAAAATCGCACAAAAGTAAACATACCAGTGCGTTAGGGGACATCTCCTATTACCCTCTGTCACAATTTCGCCGCTTCTCGCCGCATTAAAAGTGGTTAAAAACAGTTTTAAAAAGTTTGTTTATAAACAAACAAAATGGCCACCAAAACAGGAAGTAGGTTGATGTACAGTATGTCCACACATAGAAAATACATCCATTCACAAGCAGGCTGTATACACCCTTCCTTTTGAATCTCAAGAGATCATTTGTGTGTTTCTTTCCCTCTGCAGCTATATTCCACTGAAGTGTCAGGCTGTTTCTTACTGCAGAGTGCAGACAGCTCTGCCCATATGTAATTCATTAGTATGTGAAAGCCCAGCCAGCTCAGAGGAGGATTTATCCAGCTTGTAAAAGATAAGAGAGAAGAGAGAAGCTGCCCTAATCTAAATAATACACAGGCAGTGTGCAGAAAGGGGGCCTGGAGGGGGGAGATGCATCACAGAACCACAACACTGAAGAACTTGGCAGCCTTCCAGACACAGGCTGACAAGTCTGACAAGAGAGATATAAGTTGATTTATTACAGAGATGGTGATAGTAGAACGTGCTGCAGACAGTAAGCCAGAACACATTAGAAAAGCTTTTGGAACTTGTAGGATGATAAAAAACAGGATGCAATTTTTGTTACGGAGTCTCTTTAAGATAGAACTATCCCCTCCCTTCTTGCTGTGTGTTTGGAGAGGACTAGTGGCCACTCTTAGGTCCTGTCACGCTCTCCTCTGCTGTGTGATACAGTTTCACAGGACTGGTACACTGACACCAGCCACAAATGTTCACAGTGCATCAATGCTCCAGATTACACGTGAAACCTGATCGCTTGCGGCTTCAGGGCCGGATTCTTAAAAGCAGCCTTGATGGGGTTTTATGGCAGATAATCAACTGGAGTATTGATTACATGTTCTGCCTCTTAATCACTAAGAATACACGCTCATGAATATTTTACAGAGCAGCAGAGTGGACTCTGGGCCGCCTGTAGTCACAGGACTGGGCCAGGCTAATTCTGTGCAGGCTGGTTGTTGGGCAGGCCGCAGCACAGGCTCTCTGGACAGATGCCAGTTCTCATAAATCAGATCCAGTTTTTTCCCAGCATCCTCCTTTCTCCTCTGAGCAGGGCGGTATCCAAAGGCAGATTAGCGTAATCTAATTAGGAGTACCTGTTTATTCAATTTTCTAGCTAAAAACTGACATCCAGCCTGTCTTTTAGGAGGTGGGGAGGGGAAGGAGTTTTTCTGCAGCGTTATAATCAGGGATCATGGCAAGTGAGCAAAAGCCTAGAGCAAAAGAATAGGTTAAAGCAGGGGCGTAGCTAGAAATGACCAGGCCCTATAGCAAATTTTTTATGGGCCCCCCAGCCTTCTGGACCTTCCCCCCAATACCTGTACACCAGTGGCATAGCTAGACATAATAGGGTCCAATAGCAACATTTTTATGGGGACATGACATCATATCTAGGCACTCTTGAGCAATGCTACCTGTGAATATGATTTGAATGAGCAATTTACATTCTTATACAATGCACATTGTAAACCCACCTAAAGGATTATTAGGAACACCATACTAATACGGTGTTTGACCCCCTTTTGCCTTAAGAGGCTGAGCGGCCTTAATTCTACGTGGCTTTGATTCCACAAGGTGCTGAAAGCATTCTTTAGAAATGTTGGCCCATATTGATAGGATAGCATCTTGCAGTTGATGGAGATTTGTGGGATGCACATCCAGGGCACGAAGCTCCCGTTCCATCACATCCCAAAGATGCTCTATTGGGTTGAGATCTGATGACTGTGGGGCCATTTTAGTACAGTGAACTCATTGTCATGTTCAAGAAACCAATTTGAAATGATTCGAGCTTTGTGACATGGTGCATTATCCTGCTGGAAGTAGCCATCAGAGGAATGGGTACATGGTGGTCATGAAGGGATGGACATGGTCAAAAACATTGCTCAGGTAGCCTGTGGCATTTAAACGATGCCCAATTGGCACTAAGGGGCCTAAAGTGTGCCAAGAAAACATCCCCCACAGCATTACACCACCAGCCTGCACAGTGGTAACAAGTCATAATAGATCCATGTTCTCATTCTGTTTACGCCAAATTCTGACTCTATTTAGTCTCATCAGACCAGGCAACTGTCCAATGTTGGTGAGCTTGTGCAAACTGTAGCCTCTTTTTCACATTTGTAGAGGAGATGAGTGGTACCCGGTGGGGTCTTCTGCTGTTGTAGCCCATCTGCCTTAAGGTTGTGCATGTTGTGGCTTCACAAATGCTTTGCTGAATACCTTGGTTGTAACTAGTGTTGGGCGAACAGTGTTTGCCACTGTTCGGGTTCTGCAGAACATCACCCTGTTCGGGTGATGTTCGAGTTCGGCCGAACACCTAATGGTGTTCGGCCTTTTAGTTCGGGTTCGCCCGAACTACTCAATGCCCCCCGAACAGGGCCCGAACAGGGCCCTGTTCGCCCGAATACGGCCCCCCTATGGGGTCGCAGGCATAAGGGGGGAGCATGCCCCGATCGCGGGGGGGGTCGGAAATTCCCCCCACCCCCTCCGCTAGCGCTCCCCCCTCTGCCCGCTTCCCCATAAAAAAAGTTTGCGGAAAGTTAATAGTACCTGCTGTGGCTGGCTGGCTGGCAGTGACTACTGCTAGGAGACGCGTTGAACTTGAGGCCGGGCAGCGGGCGGTTCAGCGAAGTACCACAAGGGTACTACCGCTGAACCGCCCGCTGCCCGGCCTCAAGTTCAACGCGTCTCCTAGTAGTAGTCACTGCCAGCCAGCCAGCCAGCCAGCCACAGCAGGTACTATTAAAGAGGAACTCCAGTGAAAATAATGTAGTAAAAAAAGTGCTTCATTTTTTACCATAATTATGTATAAATGATTTAGTCAGTGTTTGCTCATTGTAAAATCTTTCCTCTCCCAGATTCACATTCTGACATTTATTACATGGTGACATTGTTACTGTGGGCAGGTTATTTAGCTGTTTCTAGCTGCTCTGTCTGTTACAGACAGCTAATAACAGCTATTTCCTGTCTCTGAACATTGTTACATTGTGGCAGTTTGCCAGCAGTACCGCGGTATTCAGAGCCTCTTGTGGGAGGGGTTTCAGCACAAAATCACTCACACAGCGCCCCCTGATGGTCTGTTTGTGAAAATCATTGTCTTTCTCATGTAAAATGGGGTATCAGCTACTGATTGGGAAAAAGTTCAATTCTTGGTTGGAGTTTCTCTTTAACTTTCCGCAAACTTTTTTTATGGGGAAGCGGGCAGAGGGGGGAGCGCTAGCGGAGAGGGTGGGGGGAATTTCCGACCCCCCCCCCCCGCGATCGGGGCATGCTCCCCCCTTATGCCTGCGACCCCATAGGGCCCCCAAAAGCGGCATGTTCGGGGGTCCCATTGACTTCCATTGAGTTTGGGGTTCAGGCCGAACATGCCGAACATCTGGCCCATGTTCGGCAGAACGGACCCGAACCCGAACATCCAGGTGTTCGCCCAACACTAGTTGTAACGAGTGGTTATTTCAGTCAACGTTGCTCTTCTATCGCTTTGAATCAGTTGGACCATTCTCCTCTGACCACTAGCATCAACAAGGCATTTTCACCCACAGGACTGCCGCATGCTGGATGTTTTTCCCTTTTCACACCATTCTTTATAAATCCTAGAAATGTTGTGTGTGAAAATCCCAGTAACTGAGCAGATTGTGAAATACTCAGTGTTGCCAACCGTCAGTAAATTTACTGACAGTCAGTAAAAAAGTCAACAAATTTGAGCTGTCAGTAAAGTCCATGAAAAACTTTGTGGTGTCAGTAAAAAAAAAACTCTCTCTTTCCTGGAAAATCACAGCACTTAGGGCTCTTTTCCACTAGCGGCGTTTGCGATGCTGAATCGAAAAATTGCAAACCGCTAGTGATTTTTAAATCACTACGGTTTGCTTTTTAACATAGGAATCGCAGTAGGTCATTTCCACTACCGTGATTCGTTTCTTACTTAATCGCGATCGCGCCGCAATTATTGCAGCGATTTTGCTATGCAGTGCATAGCATAGCAAAATCGCGATCACAAACGCCGGGGAAATTTGTTAACTTTGCTGATTCGTAATCACTAGCATATCACTGTGGAATGTTCACTGCTCTAGCTAAAGGTGGCCATACATCTGTAGACTTGACGGCCGATCAACCATCAGATAAGACCATTATTATTGATATTTTAAAAATCGGTGCCACCAAGAGCATGCTTTATTGACAATCAAACCAATTTCGGTCTGAAATCAGTTGCATGTATCGATCGTATGTATCAATCGGACATGTTGGAAAATCTCAGTTTGGCATGCTCGATTGGGTGTGCAGCGGTGAGGGCTGCGATAATCGAGAACAAACGTGACGGAAACCCTTGGTCGCATCCCCCAAATGTAAATGTATCAAAGTTTCCCCCCTAGATGCTGTGCATTAATACTTCACCTGTCCGGTGTCCGCCACTGCATTCTTCTTCGCGCCCCACGTGGTTGCTGGTGTATTGCACGTGGGGCGCATGTTTGATATCTTTCATTTAATTTCAGTACTATTACCGTAGATGTCAGTAAAAAAAGTGTTCTGTCAGTACATTTTTTGTGCTTTGTCAGTAAAAATGTATTTCCGTGGTTGGCAACACTGACTCAGACTGGCCCGTCTGGCACCAACAACCATGCCACGTTCAAAATAGCTTAAATAACCTTTCTTTACCATTCTGACATTCAGTTTGGAGTTCAGGAGATTGTTTTGACCAGGACCACACCCCTAAATGCATTGAAGCAACTGCCATGTGATTGGTTGATTAGATAAATTAATTCATAAGACATTGAACAGCTGTTCCTAATAATCCTTTCGGTGAGTGTATATAGTCCAGATATGAAGTAAGATGTAATGGGGCCCTAGGCAAGGTAGTAGATTTAGGGCCCCCTTGTGGTCCTTTTGGTAAGCTGAAGTGGAGAGGAGGCAGGTGGGCACTTTGACACCCACTAGGCCCCAAGCACCTGCCTAGGCTGCCTGGTGGATGAGCCTGCTCTTGTATAGTCCACGATCACTGAGACAAAGTCAGAGGGGGAGCAACAAAGCAAAGTTAATAGTAAATGCCTCAAGTACCATCTGGGCCCCCCTCTGCTCCAGGGCCCCATGGCAGTTGCTATGGATGCTATGGCTATTGCTACGCCCTTGCCTCCAATAGTCTGTAAGTGGCGAGATACATGTGCATACCTCAGCAGGAAAGCCTTATATGCCAGGTCTGCCTCGTTATAGTTGTCAAATACGGACTATACAACATTACCGCCAACACGGGTAGAGGCAGTGGCTGCAAAAGTGACAGCCAGAGAATCATATCGTACATCCAGGCGGTCTATTCTGCTGTAATCCTACTAATATAATAAATGGGAAAGTTCGGATGTTTGGATGTTTGTTACTCGATCATGCAAAAATGGCTGAACGGATTTGAATGACATTTGGCACACATATAGTACATTACCTGGAATAAAGTATAGGATACTTTTTATTCCCACAACCAAAAAGGGGGCGGAGACAAATACAAATTTCACTGGAAAATGTAACTGCAGCCATTCTTACACTGTTAATGGTAGGGTTCTCAAACTTTGCACAGTTGGTTACTGGGTGACTGGGATTAATATTCAGAAAAGTGGGTGGGGTCTATAAAAGCCAATCAAAATTAACCTATTGATTTTCATGGGGAATATTTACATTGCTGCCATTCTTGGACTGTTAATGGCACAAGCCTCAAACCTGATACAGTTGATCATTGGGTGACTAGGGTTCAATTTCAGAAAGGGGGTGGAGCCACAAACAGCCAATTAGATTTGTTATATTCCAATGCAAATTATTGATGCCAAGCACCGCAAAGCTCACAAACTTGGTAATTGAGTAATTGATTAATTGTGCATTAGGGTTAGAAAAACAGGCACAGCCAACACCAGCCAAATACATAAGCGGGCAACGCCGGGTCATAAGTGGGCGGAGACAAATACAAATTTTACTGGGAAAATGTAAAAAGCAGCCATTCTTACACTGTTAATGGTAGAGGTCTCAAACTTTGCACAGTTGGTTACTGGGTGACTGGGGTTAATATTCAGAAAAGTGGGTGGAGCCTACAAAAGGCAATCAAAAATTACCTATTGATTTTTCAGGGGAATATTTCATTGCTGCCATTCTTGCACTGTTAATGGCACAAGCCTCAAACCTGGTACAGTTGATCATTGGATGACTGGGGTTTAAATTTATAAAAGGGGGTGGAGCCAAAAAACAGCCAATATGAGTTGTTTTAATGCAGGTTATTGATGCCAAAGACAGCAAAGCTCACAAACTTGGTCATTGAGTAATTGATTAATTGTGTGTTAGGGTTAGGAAAAGTGGGCGCAGCCAGCACTTGCAAAATACATAATAGGGCAATGCTGGGTCATCAGTAGGTGGAGACAAATGCAAATTTCACTGAGAAAATGTAAACTGCAGCAATTCTTACACTTTTAATGGTAGGGTTCTCAAACTTTGCACAATTGGTCACTGGGTGACTGGGATTAATATTCAGAGAAGTGGGTGGAGCCTACAAAAGCCAATCAAAATTCACCTATTGATTTTCAAGAGGGAATATGTAATTGCTACCATTCTTGCACTGTTAATGGCACAAGCCTTAAACCTGGTACAGTTGGTCATTAGGTGACTGGGGTTATATTCAGACAAAGGGGTGGAGCCACAAACAGCCAATCAGATTTGTTTAATCTCAATGCAAATTATTGATGCCAAAAACCGCAAAGCTCACAAACTTGGTTATTGAGTAATTGTGTGTTAGGGTTAGAATTAGTAGGCGGAGCCAACACCAGCCAAATACATACCTGAACAATGTTAGGAAATAAGTGCGTGGAGAAAAATACAAATGTCATTGCGCAAATGTAAACTGCAGCCATTCTTACACTGTTAATGGCAGGGTTCTCAAACTTTGCGCAGTTGGTCACTGGGTGACTGGGATTAATATTCAGAAAAGTGGGTGGAGCCTATAAAAGCCACCTATTGATTTTTAAGGGGAATATTTAATTGCTGCCATTCTTGCACTGTTAACCTCCCTGGCGGTTAATTTTTTTTTTCAAATGGTCAAAAAAACTTTTTTTTTAGTTTTTTTTTTTGTGAAAGTGGTAGCTACATAAAACACTACTAGAGGGCGCATGTGGCCCTCTAGTCCGATCGCCGCCGGCAACAATAGCAAACAGGGGAGCGCGTATATAACGCGTTCCCCTGTTTGGCTTCTCCTGTCGCCATGGAGACGATCGGCATGACGTCATGGACGTCAGCCGACGTCCTGACGTCAGGCGCACTCGATCCAGCCCATAGCGCTGCCCGGAACTCATTGGTCCGGGCAGCGCAGGGCTCTGGCGGGGGGGGCCCTCTTCTGCCGCTGCATGCGGGTGATCGCCGCAGAGCCGCGGCGATCAAGCTGTGCGCGCAGCTAGCAAAGTGCTAGCTGCGCCCACAGCACTTTACATGGTGAAAATCGCCCCACCAGGGGCTGAGATATCTCCCTGCGCAGCATAGCCCGAGCTCAGCTCGGGCTTACCGCCAGGGAGGTTAATCACCTGTACCTGGTACAGTTGGCCATTGGGTGATTGGGGTTCAAATTCAGAAAAGGGGTGGAGCCACATCCAATCAGATTAATTTTATTTCATTGCAAATTATTGAAGCCAAAGACCACAAAGCTCACATACTTGGTCATTAAGTAATTGTTCGTTAGGGTTAGGAAAAGTGGGTAGAGCCAACACTAGCCAAATACACAGTGCTGGTCGTAATGGAAAAATCTACGCTTACGGATCATTACGCGTAATTTTATGCTATTACGCATTACGCAATTACGGTTACGGCGTAGGAAATTATCTACGGTTCATCACTGTAATTACGCGTTAACTTACGCAGTTACGCGTAAGGATACCGTAATGTAGGCGCTTACACTACGATGTTACGCGTAGTGCCGTAATACCCATTAATGCGTATTTTTTGACGCATACGGACGATGTGTACGCAATAGCCGTCAATGTGACAGCTAGTGCGTACACATCATTCGTATGCGTCAAAACGTACGCTTATATGCTGAAGGGCGGGAGAAGATACTATTGGTTGCTTAGGATGTTGACTGATTGGCTACTCTTAGAAAAGGGGAGTTTTTACGTTAGTAATTATGCGTAAGTCTTCGTAAAATTACGCATACCTAGCAATTACGGTAGACAGCGTAATTACGATACCACTTAACTGCTTACGCGTAAATAATTACGCGTAAGACCGTAAGTTACGCGTAGCGCTTACGCGTAAATTTACATTGAATTACGATGCGTAATTACGCTCATGCGTAATTTCGGCCCAGCACTGCAAATACATACCCGGGCAACGCCGGGCGTCCAGCTAGTATAGCATAACTGTAACGCCCTTATAGATGGAGGAAAACTAAAGTGTGCAAGGCTTCTAGAAAAGAAACTTAGTAGGGCTACCATACAAATAGGACCTCCGTCTCTATACCAAACAGCAACAGTGCAAGGAGGAAGTGATGTCAATCTCCCATTGCACACAGAAGACCCACTAGCGTCTCTCACGTGCACATTAGCCCGGCATAGTGAGACCCGGAGATTCCATCCACTGATCCGCCTCACCAGGGTCTGAGAAGAAGTGAGCTTTGCCTTTTAATTGCACCCTCAAATTTGCTGGATACAACCAGTGGCGTAGCTAAGGAGCTATGGGCCCCGGTGCAAGTTTTACAATGGATCCCCCCCCCCCCCCCAGTACTCTGTACATAACAATTGATATGGCACACCAAAATCTGCCAAGGACAACCACAGTGTCAGGTACAGGTGCAAGAGGGGGATGGGGAACAGTTTGTTAATGATTACCACTATTTAAAGCATATACAGAAGTGATTATTATGACCACAGGGCCAATAGAGAGCTAACACTGCAGTTGAGGGAGGGCCCTGATGCGGTCGCAACCTCTGCACCCCCTACTGCTACGCCACTGGATACAACATACTGCAGGGGTGTTGCTAGCCCCAAAGATCAGTGGCATGTGCCCCGGATCTATTCTGGGGTGCCCGGGATGTCCCCCAGGCAGAGTCAGCTGTGGTGCCTCAATGGCGGGCATGCTGGGAGCTGTGGTGCATCAATTGGGGGATGCTGGGTGTTGTAGTGCCTCTATGTGGGCATACTGAATGCTGTGGTGCCATGCTGGGCATTGTGATGACTTTATGAGGGCATGCAGGGAGCTGTGATTCTTCTATGGGGGCATGCTGGGAGTTGTGGTGCTTCAAAGGGAGGCCCGTGGGAGCATAAGAGGGGGTCCACTAGGGCCTCAATTCACTAAGCATTATCAAACACTTTATCAAACGTTTGATAATTTACCTCATGGGTAAAATCTAATTTTGAATTCACTAAGGTGTTATAGATTTATTGAACGTTTTATCGATAAAACATCCAATAAATATATAACACCTTAGTGAATTCAAAATTAGATTTTACCCGTGAGGTAAACTATCAAATGTTTGATAAAGTGTTTGATAAAGCTTAGTGAATTGAGGCCTAGAAGGTCAGGGAATGCTATGGGGGACTGCCAGATAACCTGGCGACAATCCAGCCCGCCCAGCAGAAAGCCAGACTAGCCAGCACAGAAGCTAGGTAACTTTTGTCTATTTATCTGATATGATGCATGAGAGGGGGCTTCATCCAACATTTTCCTGAGCAGCCCTACTCATACCGCTGTTCAGTTCATGTGAATTTGGCTCCATCCATGACCACACCCACATTCTGGTGCATGGCCACACCCATTTTCCATCTGGAGTGTCCAAAAGTGCCCTGGATCTCTTATGATCCTAACAACGCCCCCTGACATACTGTAAGGTACTTGATGATGGTGCAGGTATTTTTTTAAAGCAAGTCTGAAGTAGTTAAACAAAACAACAACAGATACTTACCTAAGTAAAGGGAAGGATCTGGGTCCTAATTAGCCTTCCCATTCCTCTCACGGCTCCCGCGTTCCAGCACCCGATCCCCAGTTCAAATCTCCCACCGCTGGAGGCTTCGGAAGTCTTCGGGAGCCCGAGTGCACATGACCTTCTATTATCCTCCTCTAGAATCACCTCCTCACATTCACGTGTACAAGATTTCGTATGTGCTTCACTCCTCCTCTGGAATCCTCTGCCACAACACATCCATCACTCCCTAACCTTTGTTATCTTTAAATATGCCCTCAAAACTCACTTTTTCCGTCAAGCATGCGCTCTACCTTAGGTCAATTCACCTGATGACCTCTGGCCAAGTTTCAATTCCTACCAGATAACCTAAAAACACTTTTGTGATTTGGATTTAGTCACACATTTATTCATATTCTGTTACTGTTATAACCAATTCTGTACTTTGTGCCGATTCTATATTTCGTACCAACTCTGTATTTTGTATATTGGTGTATACCATTGTTTGTATTATTTTGTACCGCATGTTTGTTTCTTACTTTGTACAGCACCACAGAATATGTTGGTGCTTTCTAAATCAATAATAATAATCTGGATGACATTTATTTCCTTTCAACTGGAGGACGACCGCATCACGACGATGGGCGTGACCGCAGAGGCAGCCCCAGGACCGCCTAACGCCAATAGGCGTAAAGTTCTGAGGCGGAGATTTGCAGGAGATTGTGCCCGCCGATGCCCGTGCATCTCCATTTGGATGACGGAGTTCCGCTCCATCATCAGTCTCCCAGCGGCGGCAGACGTCTATTTACTCTATACAACGCTGCGATCTACGGCACTGTGCTGTGACACGGCTGTCCCCTGGGGGAAACAGGAGTGATCCGCTGTCATAGGCTGATGCCTATGACAGCCGATCGCTGTCAAAGGCTGGCAGAGGGAGGGAGGGAGGAGTATAAAAATAATTTTAAAAATTGCTTTTTTTTATTTAAAAATTTTTTTTTTATTAAAATAAAACATCCTGGGAGCCATCACAGCCCACCAACAGAAGGCTCTGTTGGTGGTCAGAAAGGGGGGGGATTACTTGTGTGCTGAGTTGTATGGCCCTGCAGCGAGGCCTTAAAGCTGCAGTGGCCTATTTTGTAAAAAATGGCCTGGTCTCTAGAGGGGTTTAAGCCCAGGGTCCTCAAGTGGTTAAACAATCCAGATTGTCTGGTTGCCCAGCTGAGCCTCTATTTCTAATATTCTTACCCATAGACCCTGAAGAAGCATGCCGATCAGGTATTTCTGACTGAAGTCTGACTGGATTAGCCATATGCTTGTTACAGGTGTGTGATTCAGACACTACTGCAGCCAGGACAGTAGGAATGCCAGGCAACTGGTTTTGTTTAAAAGAAAACAAAATATGAAGGCCACCAGATACCTCTCAGTTCAGGTGCACTTCAAATGCCTGTGCAAGAGATCACATGACTCAGTCACATGGGACTGGAAGTAGGAAGTACTATGGGAGTGTAAGCAAACAATAAGTAAGCTCCATTCCTGCACAGCTTAATAGTTTAATTATGCTTGGAGAAAATTCAGTTGCAATAAACAATAACCACCCATGACCATGCCCACATTCTGATGCGTGTCCACATTCCTTTTTGTCCAGGCGGGGGGCCCAAAAACGTTTAAGGAGACATTCACACAAATTTGCATGATTTGCATGCATTGATTATCACAAACATGGCAAAATTCTTGATATATATGAATTATGTCAGATTCAATCAGAGTGTTTGAATTTGCTGCAATTAAACAGGAAAATCAATAAGTGGATGGACACCTTTACATTTTCCAAGGTGTTTTACAACCTTTTTTTTTCCATTAAAGCTTTTTTCCTCCACTTAAAACGGTATAAAACTCTTACATAATATTCAATAAAAACATGTTTTCCTACTTTTTATAGTGTATGCCGTACGGTTATCATATTTGCTTTTGTGCATAAGTATAAGTGTTCATTTAGAAATTATACGTTCCCAAAGTACACTTTTTTTGTTCTGAAAGCTGACTTTGTATTTTATTTATAACTGCTTTATTCATGTTCTAACAAGCAGAAATGCTTTTTAAATTGTCTGACTTTGCTCAGAGGACCCGGCAGTGTACGAGAAGTGTTTATTTACATTCCTAACTTGATACAATTAAATACAAGATAACATTATCTACAACTTCGAATGCGTCCAGATTTCTCTGAACTGAACTTTCAAGTCCTGTATGTAACCCTTTGAATGCTGTTCTAGTAAAAAAAAAAAATGCTGGTTGTATATAATATGCTGCAAATAATCTATTAGAGCAAAGAAGAAATGCTGGGTTTCATACCACTTTAACCTCCTTGCCATTATAAAAAAATTAGGCAAGGAGGCAGCGCTGCACTTTTTTTTAATTTATTATTTTAAAAAATCATGTAGCGAGCCCAGGGCTCGCTACATGATAGCCGCTGAGCGGCGGCATCCCCCCACCCACTCCGATCGCCTTCGGCGATCAGAGTATGCAGGAAATCCCGTTGAGAACGGGATTTCCTGCAGGGCTTCCCCGGTCCCCATGGCAACCCGGCGGGATGACGTCACCGACGTCATGGACTTCGTGACGTCAGAGGGAATCCCGATCCGCCCCTTAGCGCTGCCTGGCACTGATTGGCCAGGCTGCGCAGGGGTCTGGGGCGGGGGGGGGGCGGCTCGGCGCGGCGGGTAGCGGCGAATCGGCGGCGAGCGACGGCGATCGCGTACTACACGCAGCTAGCAAAGTGCTAGCTGCGTGTAGGAAAAAAAATTATGCAAATTGGCCCAGCGGGGCCTGAGAAATCCTCCTGCGCAGGTTACCCCGAACTGTGTTCGGGATAACCGGCAAGGAGGTTAAAGGACTAACAAAGCCAAAAAAGGAATGTAGCTGACTGTTTCAGGGAGCTGGAAGAAGTCCCAGGTAAGTATGAATCCTCTAAAGACAAAGACAAACACTTATATCGCGCTTTTCTCCTGGCGGACTCAAAGCGCCAGAGCTGCAGCCACTAGGACGCGCTCTATAGGCAGTAGCAGTGTTAGGGAGACTTGCCTAAGGTCTCCTACTGAATAGGTGCTGGCTTACTGATCAGGCAGAGCCGAGATTTGAACCCTGGTCTCCCGTGTCTGAGACCCCCCACTCGTCTCAGGTAGACTTTAAAGGACATACGAGGTGACCACTTAAATTAATCTTTACTTACCTGGGGCATCTTCCAGCCCCTAGAAGTCATTCTCGGCACAGCTCTGGTCCTCTCTCCGTGGTCCCTCCGGTAGCCTATAAGGACTGCCGACCCCAATGTACAGTTGTGTTCAAAATTATTCAACACCCACTGAAATTGAGTGTTTTGGCCAGTTTGACATTGATTTTGATCATTTCAGTCATCTTGTTTACAGTTAAATCAAAGAGTCACTTGTAAGTCAGACAATTATAACATAACATTTATGATGAAATAACCACAAATGTCTTTTCTGTGCTCACACATTATCAGTTAGTGACATTCATGAATCAGTTAGTGACATTCATTCTTAGTACTTAGTACAACATCCTTTTCCAGTTATAACAGCTTTTAAACGTGAAGCATAGCTTGACACCAGTGTCTTGCAGCGATCTACGGGTATCTTAGCCAGGGCCGGCCCGCCCATGAGGCGGGGTGAAACTTTTGCCTCAGGCGGCACTTCTGGAGGGGCGGCACCCGCCCGTCTGTGTGTGTGGGGGGCCGCCCGAGCTGGAGGGGATAGCGTGCAGGAAGGGGGTATTGGGCCTAGCGGCGGGGAGGGGGGTCGGACCCCCCCCTCCCTCGCCTGGGTCCCCCGTCCTCCGCTCCCCTCCAGCTTTAAAAGTGAGGTCGCTGGCTGCAGCTATATTGAAAGAGGCAACGGGCGGGGATCACTCACCTCTTCCTCGTTCCAGCCCGAGCCTGCGCTCCACTGACGTCACTTCCTGCGGCGTAGCAGGAAGTGACGTCAGTGGAGCGCAGGTTCAGGCTGGAACGAGGAAGAGGTGAGTGATCCCCGCCCGTTGCCTCTTTCAATATAGCCTCAGGCGGCAAAAAGTCTAGGGCCGGGCCTGATCTTAGCCCATTCTTCATGGGCAAAAGCCTCCAGTTCAGTCACATTCTTAGGCTTGCGCGTTGCAACTGCTTTCTTTAAAGTGAACCTTAAAGTGATCCTTAAGTCAAATGGAAAAAATGAGATTTACTCATTTGCTGCTATTGCGGCTAGGAGGTCGCAATAGCAGCATAGGGGGCGATATACAGGCTGGGAACGCGAACAATCACTCGCGTTCCCATGCCTGTCGGCCGGTGACGGCCAAACCGGAAGTGCTCGCCAGCGGGTCCTGGGACATCGGAGCGGAGCTGCGAGGGCACCGATCGGCTGCTGGGGGCTGAGGGAAGCCCCAGGTGAGTAAATCTCATTTTTTCCATTTGACTTAAGGTTCACTTTAAGCCAGAAAAAAAAATGAGTTTTACTCACCTGGGGCTTCTACCAGCCCCCTGCAGCAGTCCTGTGCCCTCGCAGTCACTCACTAATCCTTTGGTTCCCCTGCTGCCAGCTAGTTTCGTTTTTGCAGACAGGCCCGTCAGGACTGGCCACGCGTAGCTTTTTCCGCATTCCCGACTGTAATTAGCGCTATTGCGGGCTGCAACGCAAATACGCGTTGCCGCATTACGAATGCATAGATATGCGGCAACGCGTATTTTGGTACGTTATGCGGCCCGCAATAGCGCTAATTGCAGTAGGGAATGCGGAAAAAGCTACGCGTGGCCAGTCCTGACGGGCCTGTCGGCAAAAACGAAACTAGCTGGCAGCGGGGGACCAGAGGATTAGTGAGTGGCTGCGAGGGCACAGGACTGCTGCAAGGTGAGTAAAACTCATTTTTTTTTCTGGCCTAAGTGTCCCTTTAAGTCCCACCAGAGGTTCTCAATCGGATTTAAGTCTGGTGACTGCGATGGCCACTCCAAAATGTTCCAGCCTTTAATCTGCAACCATGCTCTAGTGGACTTGGAGGTATGCTTGGGATCATTGTCCTGTTGAAAGGTCCAACGTCTCCCAAGACTCAGGTTTGTGACAGACTGCATCACATTTTCATCCACTATCTCCTGGTACTGAAGAAAATGCATGGTATCTTACACACGTTGAAGCTTCTCTGTACCTGCAGAAGCAAAACAGCCCCAAAGCATAATTGACCCCCTGCCATGCTTCACAGTAGGCAATGTGTTCTTTTCTTCATAGGCCTTGTTCTTCCTCCTCCAAACATAGCGTTGATCCATGGGCGCAAACTGTTCTAATTTTGTTTCATCAGTCCACAGAACACTATCCCAAAACTTTTGTATAACTTACATTAGTTATGTTAATTATAATAGATAGGTAATATAATCTCTTACCCACCCTGTTTTAAAAGAACAGGCAAAGGTTTGTAATTTCATGAGGACAGCCATCTTTTTGGTTGAAAGAAGGTCACAGGGAGCATGAGACACAGTTCCAACTGTCCTGTGTCCTGATCACCCCTCCCAGTTGCTAGGCAATGTGAATAACAACATAGGAAATCCCATAATGCTTTGCACAGCATCAGGGGAAAAAAGCCCAGGCAGTTTTCTTTGATGGGGCGGAGCTTAGCTAAAAATACAGCTAAAAATTAGACTTAAACAAGAAAAACAAAGTTATGATGCTGTGAAACTGTTAAAGAAACACCAAGCCTTTTCAGTTCTGCTGAGTAGATTTTTAGTCTGGAGGTTCACTTTAATTTATTGTCGGCCACAATAACATAATGATAACATCTTAAAGGATACCCGAAGTGACATGTGACATGATGAGATAGACATGGGTATGTACAGTGCCTAGCACACAAATAAATATGCTGTGTTCCTTTTTTTCTTTCTCTGCCTGAAATAGTTAAATATCAGGTATGTAAGTAGCTGACTCAGTCCTGACTCAGACAGGAAGTGACTACAGTATGACCTTCACTGATAAGAAATTCCCCTTTGTTTATCTCTTTCTTGCTCTCAGAAGCCATTTTCTGCTAGGAAAGTGTTTTATAGTTGGAATTTCTTATCAATGAGGGTCACACTGTAGTCACTTCCTGTCTGAGTCAGGACTGAGTCAGCCACTTCCATACCTGATATTTAACTCTTTCAGGCAGAGAAAGAAAAACAAGGAACATAGCATAGTTATTTGTGTGCTAGGCACTGTACATACACATGTCTACCTCATCATGTCACATGTCACTTCGGGTATCCTTTAAACAAAACAGTACATAATTAGGAGGTTATGGTGGCTAGGCAGAAATGAAACCCCGCCCCCCTCCCCATTTGTGTAGTGAGCAGGAATATTACTTTATCTCCCAGAGTGCTCTGGGGCTGGATAGGAATTGAATGTAGTGTGCAAAATTATGCTGTAGGGAACCAGGTTTTTAAATGTGTTGGAATCACAAACAAAAAGAGGATCATTGCGTGTGATTTCGCATTGTGCAAACATTTTTTATTTTTGCAAGCGTGGTCCCTGCCTTACAATCCATTTTAATTATTTTAGCTTTAGTAGGCCCCTCTTAGTGTTTTCTTTTCTTTAAACTCTGTTGGAGAGATTTTATATTTTATATCCTTATATTTTCTTTCCTGGGGAGCAATGGAATGGGAGAGAGTACCTGTCCTGCAAATCCCGGCCAAGATGGGCCTTTCCCACATAACAGTGGCTGCTTGTCTTACACTCAGGGTTTGCGAGTACCCCCATTCCTTCTATTTCCATCCAATGCTGCACCATATTGAGCTCACTATGTTTCATTTCAGAATTTATCTCACAGTACTTCAGCAGGTTGGTTAAGCTGGGAAGTCAAGTACAGAGGTTTTGCAATCAGAGTTCTTAGAAGACATTCATAGTTTTAATCCTGTGACTTGATCTAATTTTAAGTGACACCCATGTTAACCTAGAGATAAAAAACACACATATAAGTAGATAAATACTAGTTCTACTTACATAACAGATATATTGCACTGCCCATGTTATGATTCCTGTAAATTTTATAAAGGAAAAGCAGAGAATCCTTCACAGTTTCCATCTTGACTTGTTGATCACGGGTGTACATCACTCCATACCCAGCTGACCAACCAAGTGATATTCTCTATGTCACTAGTTTGTACATATAGGTCAGGTCCCCTGTTGGGACATAGTTTGTTACAGTTTCCATCTTGGTTAGCTTTGAACGAAGCTAATCCTGACATCATTTCCTCTCTCACTATTTTTTTTTCTTGCTAATTATGTATTTGTTAACCGCCCCCCCCCCCCCCCCCCCCCGATTCTTCAGACACCCCCACTGAGGTCTATACTAGGAAGTGCACTGTCTTATAACATTAGAAGGAGGGGGAAATAAAGAGAAGAGAAGCAATATATTATACAAAAAAAAGACCCCCCAGCATGCAGCTGCTTGGCAATGGCAATTAAAGGGACAGTGCTCCTATGGTATATGATAACTCCAAACCATAACAGCAGAAATTGCAGGATTAGCATTTTTTAACACTTAATACGCTCAGACCAGTTGCTGTTGAAATTTGATTTTTATGGTGACGATACCGCTTTAATGCCAAAAACTATTTTAGCCTATTTTAGCTTTGCAGAGTACACAGAAAAGATATGAAAGGCCCCAAAACACAAGCACTGTTTGTAATAACTGAACCCAAAAGTACAATTGTGCCTTCTTAAAGCAGAACATATTTGCAAGTTCTACCTTAAAGGGGAACTGAAGAGAGAGGTATATGGAGGCTGTCATGTTTATTTCCTTTTAGACAATACCAGTTGCCTGGCAGCCCTGCTGATCCTCTGCCTCTAATACTATTATCCATAGCCCCTGAACAAGCATGCAGCAGATCAGGTGTTTCAGTGGTTCAGACTTATAAGTCTGATCTGACAAGACTAGCTGCATGCTTGTTTCTGGTTTTAATCAGATACTACTGCAGAGAAATAGACCAGCAGGGCTGCCAGGCAACTGGTATTGATTAAAAGGAAATAAACATGACAGCCTCCATTTCCTCTCTCTTCAGTTCCCCTTTAACAAAAATAAAAAGGCACAATGCTAGTTCGTGAATGACAAGAAGAGACAGTTCTTTCCCGTAAACAAAACTAGAGCTTAAAGTGTACCTGAGACGAAAAGATAGAAAAAGTTTTATACATACCTGGGGCTTCCTCCAGCCCCCTCCACACAGATCGCTCCCTCGCCGCCATCCTCTGCCTCCTGGATGGCCCGGTAGATTCCCCGTCATGTTCAGCCAGTCAGCGCAGACGCAGTTCATCCGTGCGCGTTCCCCCATCATGCTCCCCCGCCTAGGAGTGTTCTGTGCCTGCACAGTAGTACAGGACAAGCACAGAGCACTCCCAGCGATGGTAGCGCGGTGTGGGAATGCATGCATTTATTCTAGGAATATCATAGTTTAAAGTATATACAGTGGCTTGCAAAAGTATTCAGCCCCCTTGAAGTTTTCCACATTTTGTCATATTACTGCCACAAACATGAATCAATTTTATTGGAATTCCACATGAAAGACCAATACAAAGTGGTGTACATGTGAAAAGTGGAATGAAAATCATACATGATTCCAAACATTTTTTACAAATAAATAACTGCAAAGTGGGGTGTGCATAATTATTCAGCCCCCTTTGGTCTGAGTGCAGTCAGTTGCCCATGGACATTGCCTGATGAGTGGTAATGACTAAATAGAGTGCACCTGTGTGTAATCTAATGTCAGTACAAATACAGCTGCTCTGTGATGGCCTCAGAGGTTGTCTAAGAGAATATTGGGAGCAACAACACCATAAGGTCCAAAGAAGACACCAGACAGGTCAGGGATAAAGTTATTGAGAAATTTAAAGCAGTTATTGAGAAATTTAAAGCAGGCTACAAAAAGATTTCCAAAGCCTTGAACATCCCATGGAGCACTGTTTAAGCGATCATTCAGAAATGGAAGGAGTATGGCACAACTGTAAACCTACCAAGACAAGGCCGTCCACCTAAACTCACATGCCGAACAAGGAGAGCGCTGATCAGAAATGCAGTCAAGAGGCCTCTGGACGAGCTGCAGAGATCTACAGCTCAGTTGGGGGAATCTGTCCATAGGACAACTATTAGTCGTGCACTGCACAAAGTTGGCCTTTATGGAAGAGTGGCAAGAAGAAATCCATTGTTAACAGAAAAGCATAAGAAGTCCCATTTGCAGTTTGCCACAAGCAATGTGGGAGACACAGTAAACAAGTGGAAGAAGGTGCTCTGGTCAGATGAGACCAAAATGGAACTTTTTGGCCAAAATGCAAAACGCTATGTGTGGCGGAAAACTAACACTGCACATCACTCTGAACACACCATCCCCACTTTCAAATATGGTGGTGGCAGCTTCATGCTCTGGGGGTGCTTCTCTTCAGCAGGGACAGGGAAGCTGGTCAGAGTTGATGGGAAGATGGATGGAGCCAAATACAGGGCAATCTTGGAAGAAAACCTCTTGCAGTCTGCAAAAGACTTGAGACTGGGGCGGAGGTTCACCTTTCAGCAGGACAACGACCCTAAACATAAAGCCAGGGCAACAATGGAATGGTTTACAACAAAACATATCCATGTGTTAGAATGTCCCAGTCAAAGTCCAGATCTAAATCCAATCGAGAATCTGTGGCAAGATCTGAAAACTGCTGTTCACAAACGCTGTCCATCTAATCTGACTGAGCTGGAGCTGTTTTGCAAAGAAGAATGGGCAAGGTTTTCAGTCTCTAGATGTGCAAAGCTGGTAGAGACATTCCCTAAAAGACTGGCAGCTGTAATTGCAGCAAAAGGTGGTTCTACAAAGTATGGACTCAGGGGGGCTGAATAATTACGCACACACCACTTTGGAGTTATTATTTTGTAAAAAAATGTTTGGAATCATGTACGAGTTTCATTGCACTTCTCACGTGTACACCACTTTGTATTGGTCTATCACATGGAATTCCAATAAAATTGATTCATGTTTGTGGCATTAATGTGACAAAATGTGGAAAACTTAAAGGGCGCCTGTAATGAATAGCTGAGATGCCGCCGCGCGGTCAAGTGGCAGGGCGGCTGTCTCCGCGTTCAGGCAGGCGGTTTCCACGCAGCAACTTGTGTCTAGTCTGCCTGGGCCTTCTAGTGCACACAGATGGAGAGCTGCGTGCGCGCGCCAGAAGACAGGAATTTTATGCCAGCAGGAGGGGTATCAGCTGATCAGGCCGATCAGCTGATCCCAGCTGGACTTCTTATTGGCTGAGTGGCTGGGACGGCGCTGCGGAGCGCCGTAAGTATATATAGTACTTGTTTGGCAGTTGCAAGTTGTCTGCCGTTGCGAATACTAACGTGTGAGCACACAGACCTCAGTCAGATCCTACAGTGTGTTAGAACCAGTTGGAACTGGGAATTCACACTTAGCCAGATTCCGCTCTTGAAGTTTACTGTGTTATACTTTAGACCAGTTCCAGGGTGTTGAGAACAAGGACCTCACACCCAAGTATAGGATTACTGTGTCATTACTGTGTTATACTTTAGACCAGTTCCCGGGTGTTGAGACCAAGGACCTCACACCCTAGTATAGGATACTGTGTTATTCTTTAGACTAGTTCCCGGGTGTCGAGACCAAGGACCTCACACCTTAGACTAGGATTGTGCATATTGATATTTGTTATGACCTCTGGCTCTGTTGACCTCTCTCTTGCTTTCTGATTCGGTACCTCTGCCCATCTGTCTATCAGTTGCCAACCTTGCCTGTACCCGGTTACCGAATCAGCCTTCTGTCTCTGTACCTTATCTATTTGTGTGTTGCCGACCTGGCCTGTCTGACCCTTCTGGATGTCACTCACCCCTTGAGTGATCAGTCTTACTGTACTACCCGTGACACTAACCCTCTAGGTGTCAATTAGCTGCAAGGGCTGCCTGCTCCTCAGGAAGTCCTTCTTGCAGTTCAGTCAGGGGGCTCTACCCCACAGGAGTCCACTGGCTGCAGTACAGTCTGATTGCCAATCCATCAGGGAATCCTAGGCTGCAGTACAGTCTGATTCTCAATCTATCAGGGAATCCTTGGCTGCAGTACAGTCCGCCTCTCCTCCGCTTGAGGAGGTCAGCTTTTGGACAGCCAGTGGCCACCTGCACCTCAGGGGTCCGCTGGCTGCAGTAAAGTCTGTATCTCCCACTCCTCGGGAGATAACCTTTCTTACTGTTGCACCAAACACTTTTACCACATTAGGTGTCCTGTGTCAAGCTATACTGGTATTATTGGTGATTCTGCAGATCACACATAATCGGGTATAGCATCTGTATTATTGGTGATACTGCAGATCACACATAATCGGGTATAGCATCTGTATTATTGATGATACTGCAGATCACCAATAATCAGAAATACTCTGTGTGCTGACACCAATCGTAATAAAATTACAGTCTGGCATAACTTAAGTTAAAAGTGGTATTGTATCCTCTTATTTGCCATGTAATTATCTTGCTAATCTTTATCCCAAAGTAATTGTATCTGGGCAACAATCACAGTCCTTCCCCAAGATCATAGTCCAACAAGTACTAGAAAGAGCTACGTTGCATGGAGTCATCATATCTAGTAAAGTTGTATAGTATGGTATGCTGCTGTTTACAATCAGTGTAGCTGACATACAGAATAACACAAAACTGCATCTCCTAGGTTTGCTCAGTTTCTTCTCATATCTAGATACAAGTTCGGTTTTTCCCACATACTAAAGGTTTGTATGCTTTAAAAAATATATCCTATCGGCGTTGGCTGGTCGTTAAGTGGTTATTTTCAAGGCTCATACACGCTCAACAAAAGTCTTTTAAATGCACAATTATCAAACAACTTTTCTTATTGAAACAAACCAAAAAAGCTGTTTACTATTGTTCAAATAATTGATAAGACGCAGCTCAAGTCAATCCAACTGTTGGATTGACTTGAGCTGCGTCTTATCAGTTGTTTGAACAATAGCAAACACCTTTTTCGGTTTGTTTCAACAACAAAAGTTGTTTGATAATCGTGCATTTAGAAGACTTTTGTTGAGCGTGTGTATGAGCCTTTCAAGGGAAGCCCAATAACTTGTCTGTATGTTTTGGGGATTTTCAAATCCACACAATTACCTCTGCCTCGCCACCCTAACCACCTAGCTACAAGTTTGTATGAACTTGCAAGGGGCATGATGCTGCTGCACACAGCGCATCCCCGAATCCCAGCTCAGTATAAAAGGCAAACTTCTGTAACCTTACAATCGTTAATAAACCAGTCCCAGCTAGTTGTTGCCTTTATCTACCAAACTAGAGTGAAAGTTGAACATTTGAGCTGCTGTCATTCATGGAAAGGGTTAAACCACAAAACCCCCTCTGGGCTCTCTTAGTAGTAAGTGGCAGTGAGTCACTGGCAGGATTGGATAGGGGCTGTGAGATTTCACCCCACAAAGCCCTCATTAACTCCGTCGTGTCAATAAATAGTCTTTTATTTTCTCTCCCTCAGCTTTTCACTCCACACACAAGCAGTGCTTTATCTCGCTGTCAGCTTCAAACACGCTTTTATGCTGGGCAGAAATCAGCAGCTTCAGGTAACATGTGCTCCCTCTTGCTCTGCTAGGCCACTTCTGGGAATAATCTGCGGTGAGCTCTGCGATTCCAGTTATGGGTGACTCAGCTGGGGGCTGGTCACATGACTGTGTGCTGATTCATCAGGATGATAGAGGGGTCACAGACAGACCCCAAGCTCTTGTGATCAGGGAATACTAATGTATTACTTGTTTTCAAGCTTCTTTGAGTTATTATTAGCAGGATTTTGCCAGTTTAAAGATACTTTCACAGTAGGATTTGAGTTGCTTCTCATTAAAAACAGGAACTTAACGCAAAAGAACAGAAAAGTCACACAGCGCATTGTGTGTGCATTTAGTTGTATACAGTGAAGCAAACAGTCAATGAAAAGTATGTTTCACTGTTATTGTTAAGGAGCGTGTTATAGGGTAACTGCATGCGTTGCGTTGAGATACCATACTCCGTTAAGTCGCACCACACCGGACTCATGGGTGCATGATAAAGGATGCACACCGCGGGTTGGTGCCTACGCACTACTGCCCGACCCGGAAGAGGCTGAGAGGGGCATTTAGATGAGAGAGGAGAAGGGCGGAGGAGAATGGAGAGAGCAGTGGGCATGAGGACTGCTTCCCCTGCACTCCTTCTTTCTATCCCCTGCCTTTTTATTTTTTGGCAGCTCTGGTATCTTTTAAGTTAGATAAGGAGAGATAAATCATGAGTTACGTTAGATAAGGATAGATAAATCATGAGTTAAGTTAGATAAGAGATAAATCATGAGTTAAGTTAGATAAGGAGAGATAAATCATGAGTTAAGTGAGATAAGAAAAGATAAATCATGAGTTAAGTTAGATAAGGAGAAATTAGTCACAAGTTAAATTAGATAAGGGGCCATATGCAATTCCGTTTTCACCTAAGTTTTCTTCTAGGAGAAAATTTTCATCTTTGGTTTATAATAACTTTTTAGCACTTTGCATCGGGAAAAGTACCAAAAAGTAGGAGAAAAAAATAATATCAACATTATTTTAAGTAATTTCTTGCTTTCTGGTGGCTTAAAAAGCATTTTATTGACAAGTTTAAAAATATCACCTAGGAGAAAACTCAGGAGAAAAAGTTAATTGCATATGGGCCAAGGAGAGATAAATTATGAGTTACGTTACATAAGCAGAGATACATCATGAGTTAAGTTAGATAAGAAGAGATAAATCATGAGTAAAGTGAGATAAGAAGAGATGAATCATGAGATAAGTTAAATAAGAAGAGATAAATAATGAGTTAAGTGAGATAAGAAGAGATAAATCATGAGTTAAGTTAGATAAGGAGAGATAAATCATGAGTTAAGTTAGATAAGAAGAGATAAATCATGAGTTAAGTGAGATAAGTTAGATAAGGAGAGATAAATCATGAGTAAAGTTAGATAAGAAGAGATAAATCATGAGTTAAGTTAAATAAGAAGAGATAAATCATGAGTTAAGTTAGATAAGGAGAAATAAGTCATGAGTTAACTTAGATAAGGAGAGATAAATCATGAGTTAAGTTAGATAAGAAGAGATGAATCATGAGTTAAGTTAGATAAGGAGAGATAAATCATGAGTTAAGTTAGATAAGAAGAGATGAATCATGAGTTAAGTTAGATAAGGAGAGATAAATAATGAGATAAGATAAATAAGAAGAGATAAATCATGAGTTAAGTTAGATAAGGAGAAATAAGTCACGAGTTAAGTTAGATAAGGAGAGATAAATCATGAGTTAAGTTAGATAAGAAGAGATAAATCATGAGATAAGTTAAATAAGAAGAGATGAATCATGAGGTAAAGGGACTCCGAGCTCTACTTAGAAAGTAAAATAGTACTCACCGGGGGCTTTCTTTAGTCCAGCGCTGGTCGGGAGGTCCCACGACGGCGTCCTGGCTCCTCTCCTAGGCCCCGCTCCGGAATGGCTGGACGGTGGCAGTTGGGCAGTGTCGGGCTCCTTCTTCCGCGTATGACGCGGCTGACGTCACCCCGCCGGCCGCCTCGCGTCATCATGGCGGCCGGCGTGGAAGTACTGCGCATGCGCGAGTAAAGCGCGCATGCGCAGTACTTCCACGCCGGCCGCCGTGATGACGCGAGGCGGCCGGAGGGGTGACGTCAGCCGCGTCATACGCGGAAGAAGGAGCCTGACACTCGGCCGAGTGTCGCCGGGCTGCCACCGTCCAGCCATTCCGGAGCGGGGCCTAGGAGAGGAGCCAGAATGCCGTCGTTGGAACTTCCGGCCAGCGCTGGACTAAATAAAGCCCCCGGTGAGTACTATTTTACTTTCTAAGTAGAGCTCGGAGTCCCTTTAAGTTAGATAAGGAGAGATAAATCATGAGATAAGTTAAATAAGAAGAGATGAATCATGAGTTAAGTTAGATAAGAAGAGATAAATCATGAGTTAAGTTAGATAAGAAGAGATGAATCATAAGTTAAGTTAGATAAGGAGAGATAAATCATGAGTTAAGTTAGATAAGGAGAGCTAAATTGTGAGTTAATAAGTAAGGTGCAATAATTCAACACAAAAGTTTTGTGAATCAGCCCCATTGTGCCAAGATTGCAGTCTGCAGCTCTGGAAGTCAGTGTTCCAGAAAATGCCTGCTATAGGGACACCCTATAACCAGCTAGTGTAAAAGTAGTGTACTGTATATGCTAATCAAGGAGCTTATACACAGATAAGAACAAGGCGTGCCCACCCAGGACTGGTAAATTATGTCTGCCGTGAGTCGGGATTGAATGACACACACATTAAATATGGATGCACAAAATTTCCCTTCTAATTCCGGATTCAGCTATTGGCATGCGCCTCGGCACATAAAACAATGCCACCCAGGGCTAGCAGGTTGTTTATAAACTCCGCCAGATGAGCCTCTGTACAGAAAGGTGAGTCACAACTCCGTCAGCGGCGCTTGAAGAGTCTGCGATACGCCACCGAGAGGCCCCGCGCAGCGCCCTGCCAAGCCAGAGGAAAAGTCTGGAGACAAAAGAGGGGATTTTCCAAAGCTGGAGCGTGGACCCGCGACTGATTGAACTCTCTCCTGGAAAGTCCCTGATTAAAGTTACATTTTAGCCAGATCTGAAGTCCATCTGGACTTTATTTTCAGACTTCATTCTCTGGGAGGAATCTGCATATCTTGGGAGAAAAGAAGAAAAAAGAGGGAGAAAGCGGGTATGCAGTGCAGAGCAGGGCTGCACAGAGCTGGTTTTGTGAGCGAAAGGCAGACAAAGGAAAGTCCCTGAAGCCAAACGGTAATTGTTTGTGACCTTCCGCTGGTGGCGAGGCGTTTGTAAGAGCGCAGGCTAAAATGAGGACTGACAAGTGGAGAGTCACGTGACTCAGAGAAAGAGAGGCAAAGCTGAGAGTTAGCTGCTGGCTCTGGCCCGCTATCTCATGTCCAGTTCCATTTTCCCACAGCCTGTAGCCCTAAAGAAAAAAAAAAAAAAAAACAAGATTTATGCAACATGCTCGTGTAATCGCCAGACAAGTCACTTTGTATTTTCTTCTCATCATTAAAGCAAACATGTCATCATTGTGAACTGCGTATATCATTTCAGAGATCTAAGCTGCTGAAGTCAAAGGAGAAATTAAAGCCAGACTCCACACACACACACAATCTCAAAGATCAGTTTAGGAAGAGCTTTTTTTTAAAATTTGTCAATAAGTTCCTTGGTTAGCTGATGTGAAATAAAACACTTTCAAAGCACTTCACAATAGGGGAAGCAGCCCCTGCCCTTCGGGGGGGCCCGGCACGCCCCTGGGGCCCACTCATGGCCGTTTTGGGGGGGCAGGAGGGGTCGCAGCATGAGGGGAGAGCTTTGCACATCAGTGGGGACAGTCCCGCCCCCCCCCTCCCTCACCTCTGCGCTCCCCCTCCTGCATCTATCTAAGTGGCAGCAGCTATAACTATCTCCATTCACCACCAGAGGTCTCCAATCTGCAAGGGCTTCACATTACTTCCTGTAATGTGTGTGAAGCCCTTGCAGATCGGAGAAGCCCTTGCAGATTGGAGACCTCTGGTGGTGAATGGAGGTATTTATAGCTGCCACCACTGCTGCTGCCACTTAGATAGATGCAGGAGGGGAGAGCCCAAGGTGAGGGGAGGGGGACTGTCCCCCTCCCCGCTGATGTGCAAAGCTCTCCCCTCATGCTGCGACCCCACCTGCCCCCCAAAAACGGCCGTGAGCGGGCTCCGGGGGGGGGGGGGTGCTCAAATTCTTGCAGGGAGGCCCGGGACTTCTAGTTACGCCCCTGTTTCGAAGTACCCTATCAGGAGCCCAGACATCAGCCTCTCCTTCCACCCCAGACTGTCTTTGCTATGGGATGCTGTCTTCCCAGAAAGATCCAGTCTGTACCTTCCTACTTGTATGCTGAACGCTGGGAGGATGCAATCAAGGCAGCAGTAGCAGCCACACCCACTGAGCCGCAAACTGACTTTCAAGTCGGCAGATTTTGCTGCAGAAGATGCATTTTACACAATAGGCAGTCTAAAAAAATCTGGTTTTAGAATGGTGGTTTTTGAAAAGTGCCCACCTAGTGCCCATGTGCAGAGCTCTCTCGGCTGAGCAATTAAGAAAGCGCGCCACCAGGCCAGCTCCAACGCACTAATCATCAACCTGGCCGACCAGGACTTGGCTACGGAAGGGATTTTGCAGAGAACAGAGGGGGTGGAGGAGAACGGGGGAAGCGGTGGGCATGAGGACTGCTACCTATACATGCCTGCTCCCCGTTTTTAAAATGTGTTACAACTCAGGTATCCTTTAGGGCCCGTTTCCACTAGAGTGAATCTGCATGCAGATTCGCATACCCAATAATAGCCAAAGGGCTTGTTTCCACTTGTCAGGAAATCTGTGCAGTGGACTGTGCAGAAAAAAATCTGCGCAGCAGAGCCATCAGAATTTGCACACCGCAAGGCTAGTGTGCGATTTGCCTGTAATGTAATTAATGGGAAATTTGCATGCCTTTTCGCTATGCAAATTTTCCATGCAAATTCGCATACCTCTTTGTGTAAAATTAATGTAAAAGCACACAGGCACTGACATGGTTAACTTCGCATACTTACAAAAATACACGAAAATGCATGCGTTTTCCCGTTCAAATTCGTATACAAACACAAACGAATTCGCATCCGTATGCAAATTCGTTTATGCGTTTTCCACAACGGAATCGCACCACATTAGTGGAAACGAAGTCTAAAACATTCAAGTTTGCAAGCGACAGCGTTCCCGTTCCAATTCACTTTTTCTCCGAAGTCTTCTCCTAGACCTAGGTGATAGTTTCACATATTATCAATAGAGTAACCAAGCAGCTCACAGTGACCCAAACCACTAGGAATGTATAGGGGGTATAAAAGAGACCGAAAAGCCCTCCTACTAATAGGCCATGCTTGGTGAAAGTTGCCTTCTTAAAACAGAAGGAAATTTGCAATAATTCAGCTATAAGTGGACATTTGTGGTTACCCACAATACACCACTACTGAATATGCAAATTATCTCTTTCCGCCCTTGTAAGCAAGGCGAGCATCCAGAACCGCTGGTTTATAGCAAGCCTATAAAAGCGGTTGACTATTTAAAGCAAATATTACACAGCCACATCAACCCTACATGTAGACAGCCTGTTTCAGACTTTTGGTCCTCATCAGTACATGGCAGGCATTGATATGGCTGTATGAGATAGGGCTTGGACCAGTACAACAGAGTAACCAAGCAGCTCAGGGTGACCCAAACCACTAGGAATGTATAGGGGGATAAAAGGGACCGAAAATCCCTCCTACTAATAAGCAATGCTTGGTGAAATTTGCCTTCAATAAAATGCCTTTCAAGCCATTTTTAAGCAAGAGAATACTCAATAATTTTGATAGTACCTTTTCACCTAGTTTTTGGACCTTTTTAAAACTGCAGAGTGCTGAAAAGTTATTTTAAACATAAAATGAAACATTATTTCTTAGGAGAAAATTTAGGAGAAAAAGTGAATTGGATAAGGGCCAGTTTCTTTCCAGTTAGGACCTAGTCGGACTAAAGGTGCGTGCACACGCAGTACCGCAATGACTAACGTCATCTTCCAGGAAGAGAGGGCCCAACACTCGGGCCCAGTGTCGCCGGGAGCCATTTATGCGGAGAGACTGGGAGAGGAGCCAGGACGCCGCCGTGGGATCTCCTGACCTACGGTGGGCTGCAGAAAGCCCCAGGTAAGTACCAATTTCGATTATTTTCAGAGGTCAGGGTCCCTTTAAAAAGTAATTTTTAAGAGTAGGAGGATAGATACAATTGTTTATCTCGTCAGTTTATTTTCACCTTAGGTTTACTTTAAATATCATTACTGTACTTGATTATATTATTTGGTTGACCCTTTGAGTGCTGAACAGGACGGTTTTTGTATTATTAAAGGATACCCAAGGTGACATGTGACATGATGAGTTAGACATGGGTATGCACAGTGCCTAGCACACAAATAACTATGCTGTGTTCCCTTTGTTTTTTCTCTGCCTGAAAGTGTTAAATATCAGGTATGTAAGTGGCTGACTCAGTCCTGACTCAGACAGGAAGTGACTACAGTGTGACCCTCACTGAAAAGAAATTACAACTTTCCTATCAAAAAATGGCTTCTGAGAGCAGAAAAGAGATAAAAAGGGTCAATAGTTCATAGATTTTAGCTCTGGCATACTTCAATGAATGTGCCATTGAGCAAAAACAATAAACCAGTTAAAACTTAAAAAGATGATTTAAACATAAAATAAAACTGTAGAATATCTTAAAATCTCATTTTTAGTAGATGGAGGATAGATACAATCGTTTATTTCATTAGTTTATTTTTCCCTTGGGTATCCTTTAAGGGTTGAGAACCTTACTCCTGGTATCTGTGGCTTTAATTTACTCTTCTGTTCAGAATATACTTTACAGAAGGAGAATTCAGCCAGCTCTGCGCTGTGATATTCATGGAACGCTGGAGCTTCTCACTTGCTCAACATGCTGGGGTTCTGTTGTTTTGCAGCAAGCGGCGTCTGTTCTGCTTTCTGTGTTGTTTTTGAATTTTCTGTTTTTCAGATACAATATGTTACCGCCTGGTGTTTGGGGGAACACTCTGGGCAAGTAGGGGGTCCCTCGTGATTTCCCCAGCTGGTGCGTGTCAATATTCACTTAGCTTAACGCATCCAAATTGGCTGCGCTCCACCCTGCCTGCCAGTCTCTCTGCTGCAATTATCCTCTCTCCTCTATTAACCAGATTAGATGCATTAAAATCCATCCAGGTTCAGCATGGCCTGACATTGTGAAACTCCCCAGGGACAAGCTTGCTCTAGCACAGCATGGTGCAGCCTTATGCAGGGGGTTAGGCCTCAATTACACCTAGGGATTCTCATCACCTATCAGCATGGTATTAAAGAGGAACTCCTGCCATCCTTTCATTTATGAATAGATTGGGAAAGATTATTATTTGTATTATCTTTTTGGACTTTTATAGCACCAGCATCTTCTGTGGCACTGTACAGTAGAGAATACAAAATACAGACAATACATGTCACTGGGTTACAGATAAAAGATGTGTGGTGGGGTCCTGCTTATGACGGTTATGACTGGATGTGTGGTGGGGGCATGACTAGTAATTTTTGGGGGCATGACTTGAGGTGTGATGGGGGCATGGCTAATGCTGTTTTGGGGGCATGACTGGAGATGTGGTGGGGGCATGACTGGAGGTGTGGTGGGGGCATGACTGGAGGTGTGGTGGGGGTATGACTAGTGGTGTTTTGGGGGAACAACCAGAGTGGTGGTAAGGCATGACCAGTGATGTTATGAAGGCATGTCTAGAGAGCTGTGATGGATGCACAACTGGTTGCATTTTGGCCATTTGTCAGGGAGTGTTTTGGAGAAGGATTGGAGATATATGGAGCATAACAGGTAGTGTTTTGGGGACATGACTGGAAATGTGGCAGGGCTTGACTGAAGGTGTTTTTGGAAGCATTACTGAACGTGTAGTGGGGGCATGACTAGTAATGTTTTGGAAGCATTACTGAAGGATTGATGGGGTTATAATTGGCAGTGTTTCGGGCCACCCAATGCTGCTATCTGATGGGATTGGACAAAGGGGCCACTTAGTGATGCTGAAGGGATGGGACAAAGGGACCTCCTAGTGCTGCTATCTGAAGGGATGGGACAAAGGGACCTCCTAGTGCTGCTATCTGAGGGGATGGGCCAAGGGGCCACCTAGTGCTGCTATCTGAGGAGATGGGCCAAGGGGCTACCTAGTGCTGCTATCTGAGGGGTATGGGACAAAATGACCACCTACTGCTGCTATCTGAGGGGATGGGACAAATGGGGCCACCTACTGCGCGTACAAGAGAGAACGGCGCCGGACACTTGGGCGCAGGACACAGCCAGTATATGGCTGATCCTGCTGCCGCACAAGTCCGGGCCGTGTTAATTACTATTCCCCCTCCAGGCCGACATGGATAGTGGGGGAATGAAATAATTCGGCTTCCAGCAATTGCTGGAAGCCGAATTATTGTTTTAAAAGCAACTTCAGCTCCGTCTTCTGACGGCGCTGAAGTTACTCCCTGTGCCTGCGATAGCCGTAGTTCCTATTATGGCCTATGGTGGCACCGGCTGCGCCCAAGTCTCCTGCGCTGCTGCGCCCAAGTCTCCAGCGCTGGATTTACCGTGTTCACCTACTGCTGCTATCTGAAGAGATGGGACAAATGGGGCCACCTACTGCTGCTATCTGAGGGGATGGGACAAAGGGGTCTCCTACTGATGCTATCTGAGGGGATGGGACAAAGGGGTCTCCTAGTGATGCTATCTGAGGGGATGGGACAAAGGGGCCACCTAATGCTGCTACCTGAGCGAATGAGGCAAAGAGGCCACCTAGTTCTGCTATCTGAGGGGATGGGACAAAGGGGCCACCTAATGCTGCTATCTGAGGGGATGAGACAAAGGGGCCACCTAGTTCTGCTATCTGAGGAGATGGGACAAAGGGGTCTCCTACTGATGCTATCTGAGGAGATGGGACAAAGGGGTCTCCTAGTGATGCTATCTAAGGGGATGGGACAAAGGGGTCTCCTAGTGATGCTATGTGAGGGGATGGGACAAAGGGGCCACCTAATGCTGCTATCTGAGGGGATGAGACAAAGGGGCCACCTAGTGCTGCTATCTGAGGGGATGGGACAAAGGGGTCTTCTACTGATGCTATCTGAGGGGATGGGACAAAGGGGCCACCTAATGCTGCTATCTGAGGGGATGAGACAAAGGGGCCACCTAGTTCTGCTATCTGAGGAGATGGGACAAAGGGGTCTCCTACTGATGCTATCTGAGGAGATGGGACAAAGGGGTCTCCTAGTGATGCTATCTAAGGGGATGGGACAAAGGGGTCTCCTAGTGATGCTATGTGAGGGGATGGGACAAAGGGGCCACCTAATGCTGCTATCTGAGGGGATGAGACAAAGGGGCCACCTAGTTCTGCTATCTGAGGAGATGGGACAAAGGGGTCTCCTACTGATGCTATCTGAGGAGATGGGACAAAGGGGTCTCCTAGTGATGCTATGTGAGGGGATGGGACAAAGGGGCCACCTAATGTTGCTACCTGAGTGGATGGGACAAAGGGGCCACCTAATGCTGCTACCTGGGTGGATGGGACAAAGGGGGCACCTAATGCTGCTTTCTATGAGTGGATGGGAGAAAGGGGCCTCATAGTGCTGCCATCTGAGGGGATGGGACAAAGGGGCCACCTAATGCTGCTATCTGAGGGGATGGGACAAAGGGGCTACCTAGTGCTGCCATCTGAGGGGATGGGACAAAGGGGCCACCTAATGTTACTATCTGATTAAAGGGGGAGGGGGAATCACAGAGGCCACTTAATGCTTCTATCTGAGGGGATGGGACAAATGGGTCACCAACTGTTGCTACCTGGTGTGGGGGAAGGAGAACGGACGACACAGGGACCACCTAATGCCGGGGAAGGGGGGGGGGGGATTGCACCTAATGCCACTATACTTGGGAGTGGGGGGGGTGTCAGGGGGTTCCCTTGTTAATTTCTATTTCAGGGCCCCATTTTGTCTAGAACGTGTCCTGGTTTTGGTGGCCGATTTATTAACAGCAGAACGCCCGTTTGTATTTTACATAGTTTTCGATGTATCACTGTTGAGGTTATTGCAGGCCAGAAGCTCAGTGAGCACAGTACCTGATTTCTGCCAAACCAAGCATCCCGACGGCAGACACTGCTGCGTATCCATTCTTATGGCTTATTTATATGTGAGTGATGTGCTCTGTCTGGAGTTTTCTTTACAAGCCCCTTTAAATAACATGAGACAGGTTTGCTCCATGGATCCGTCTCTGGGCAGCCCGTCAGATATATTGCTCTGCAACACTCTGCAAGGTCATCCATTAGCAGAAGGATTGTATTATGATTAATCTTTCATATTAAAACCAGAGTTTTCCCCGGGGAGTCTGACAAATGCTCAGAGAGTCTTAATCCTTATTACGCTGAGTGCTCGCCGTGTGCCAGCTGGAAACATGAGAGCCCAGACCGAAATCAAGGCAGAAATCGCTGCATCTTGCTGAGCGCTAACCGCATGGGAAGACCCTTAAAGGGGAACGGCAAGCAAGATCGCAATCAGCTAAAATAAATGTAATTCATCATTATTTAAAAGGTGTTGGGAAGACTTATTATCTAGGCTGGATTTATACTTTCTATGATCAGATTCAGACCCCCCCCCCCCCGAGCCAAGTTTTTTGTGGCCCCCTTTCTTGTGCAGCCAAGCCCCTGCCATTTCATGTGCAGTCCCCTCTTCCATGTGTATCATCCATGTACAGCAGCCCCTCCGATTCCCTGTGCAGCCCCTCTTCCATGTGTATCATCCATGAACAGCAGCCCCTCCCATTCCATGTGCAGCCCCTCCTCCATGTGTATCATCCATGTACAGCAGCCCCTCCCCTTCCATGTGCAGTCCCCTCTTCTATGTGTATCATCCATGTACAGCAGCCCCTCCGATTCCCTGTGCAGCCCCTCTTCCATGTGTATCATCCATGAACAGCAGCCCCTCCCATTCCATGTGCAGCCCCTCCTCCATGTGTATCATCCATGTACTGCAGCCCCTCCCATACCCTGTGCAGCCCCTACTCCATGTATATCATCCATGTACAGCAGCCCCTCCCATTCCATGTGCAGCCCCTCTTCCATGTGTATCATCCATGTACAGAAGCCCCTCCCATTCCATGTGCAGCCCCTCCTCCATGTGTATCATCCATGTACAGCAGCCCCTCCCCTTCCATGTGCAGTCCCCTCTTCCATGTGTATCATCCATGTACTGCAGCCCCTCCCCTTCCATGTGCAGCCCCTCTTCCATGTGTATCATCCATGTACTGCAGCCCCTCCCCTTCCATGTGCAGCCCCTCTTCCATGTGTATCATCCATGTACTGCAGCCCTTCCCCTTCCATGTGCAGCCCCTCTTCCATGTGTATCATCCATGTACTGCAGCCCCTCCCCTTCCATGTGAAGCCCCTCTTCCATGTGTATCATCCATGTACTGCAGCCTCTCCCATTCCCTGTGCAGCCCCTCCTCCATGTATATCATCCATGTACAGCAGCCCCTCCCATTCCCTGTGCAGCCCCTCATCCATGTATATCATCCATGTACAGCAGCCCCTCCCATTCCCTGTGCAGCCCCTCCTCCATGTGTATCATCCATGTACAGCAGCCCCTCCCCTTCCATGTGCAGTCCCCTCTTCCATGTGTATCATCCATGTACTGCAGCCCCTCCCCTTCCATGTGCAGCCCCTCTTCCATGTGTATCATCCATGTACTGCAGCCCCTCCCCTTCCATGTGAAGCCCCTCTTCCATGTGTATCATGCATGTACTGCAGCCCCTCCCCTTCCATGTGCAGCCCCTCTTCCATGTGTATCATCCATGTACTGCAGCCCCTCCCATTCCCTGTGCAGCCCCTCCTCCATGTATATCATCCATGTACAGCAGCCCTTCCCATTCACTGTTCAGCCCCTCTTCCAAATGTATCTTCTATGTACAGCAGCCCATTTCTTTCATGAACAGCTCCCCTGGGCATCAGTTTCCCTTTCTCATGTGTTGTTCCCCATTTTCAGTTTCTTTTTTCATATGTAGCAACCCCTCTTTTATGTCCAGGTACCCCGTTGGGCTGCAGCCACCCAAGGCCCGGGCCTTTATGCCCTTTCCAGAAATCCGGCCTTGGTTATCATACCTTCTAACTTTTTGTGATAAGAAAGAGAGACACCTAAAAGACACGCCCCTGCCACACCCCTAGTTACACATACCACATATAAGCAAATTATTTAAGCTTTAAACTACACTGATCATTTCTATCTTCATTCCCAGAATAAAAAAAACAAAAAACCTTTAACCATATTGTATCTGCAGCATAACAAATAGAGAACATAACAATACTACCTAGCTACTGCTCCATCAATGTTTAGGGTTTTTGATAAGTGGGTTGCTGCAATCTGGGAGCCTGTGTAGCAATTGTTCCAGAAGGCAACACCATGCTTGCCTCTGCAGGATATTGGAGGGGGGCATGCGTGGCTGCTTGTGCTCGGAAGATGATAGGTTGCACCTTCATCATCTTCTCTAGAGTCTGGATCCAGGGCCGGATTTTCCATAAAACACTGTAGGCACGTACCTACAGGTGTCTTACGTTGGAGAAACGGCTCCCCTCCTCAGATCACTGACCTCAGTAGCTTATAGTCTAAGTCCTGCCTAATATCTCTAAACTCAGGCGCTTACACCCTAATACTTTTCTCGTGTCACTAAGGATGATATGAGAAAGTGATTCGAGTAAGATTCTAAGGACAGTTAGTGACATAAGGAAGGGATTAGAGTTCATAATAGTTTTACTTGTGCTTGTGGGCTGTGTTCAGGGGCGTAATTTAGGGCACCAGAACACCTGTGCCTACAGGCCTCGGAGTTGTAAATGCAGCCCTGTCTGCATCGCACACTCCTCACTCTAGACTGTAAGTTTGCAAGGTCACAGTTCTCTCCTTATTGTTTTTTCAACTGTTCAAAATATTTTTTTTTTCAAATGATCATTAGAGATGTCGCGAACATAGTTACATAGTTATTTTGGTTGAAAAAAGACATACGTCCATCGAGATCAACCAGTACAAAGTACAACACCAGCCTGCTCCCTCACATATCCCTGTTGATCCAGAGGAAGGCGAAAAAACCCTTACAAGGCATGGTCTAATTAGCCCCAAAAGGGAAAAATTCCTTCCCGACTCCAGATGGCAATCAGATAAAATCCCTTGATCAACATCATTAGGCATTACCTAGTAATTGTAGCCATGGATGTCTTTCAACGCAAGGAAAGCATCTAAGCCCCCTTTAAATGCAGGTATAGAGTTTGCCATAACGACTTCCTGTGGAAATGCATTCCACATCTTAATCACTCTTACTGTAAAGAACCCTTTCCTAAATAAATGGCTAAAACGTTTTTCCTCCATGCGCAGATCATGTCCTCTAGTCCTTTGAGAAGGCCTAGGGACAAAAAGCTCTTCCGCCAAGCTATTATATTGCCCTCTGATGTATTTATACATGTTAATTAGATCCCCTCTAAGGCGTCTTCTCTCTAGACTAAATAAACCCAGTTTATCTAACCTTTCTTGGTAAGCGAGACCTTCCATCCCACATATCAATTTTGTTGCTCCTCTCTGTACCTGCTCTAAAACTGCAATATCTTTTTTGTAATGTGGTGCCCAGAACTGAATTCCATATTCCAGATGTGGCCTTACTAGAGAGTTAAACAGGGGCAATATTATGCTAGCATCTCGAGTTTTTATTTCCCTTTTAATGCATCCCAAAATTTTGTTAGCTTTAGCTGCAGCGGCTTGGCATTGAGTACGATTATTTAACTTGTTGTCAATGAGTACTCCTAAGTCCTTCTCCAAGTTTGATGTCCCCAACTGTATCTCATTTATTTTGTATGGTGCTAGACCATTGGTACGACCAAAATGCATGACTTTACATTTTTCAACATTTAATTTCATCTGCCATTTATGTGCCCCTATAGCCATCCTATCCAGATCCTGTTGCAATATGACACTATCTTCCTGAGAGTTGATAGAATTTTTCGTTTGCAAATGGCAAATGTGAACTTCCGCAAATGTTCACAAACAGGCGAATCTGGCGAACCGCCACAGACTTCAATGGGCAGGTGAATTTTAAAACCGAATCGAACACGCCAAATGTTCGCTGCACACCGAATGTTCGCAGAATACTGCTCGCCGAAGAATTGTTCGAACAATCTCTAATGGTCATACACCTGTAATGCTGCTGGGGGTTTTCATCCCCTGCATTAGTTTTGTGCCTTTGGTCCCAAAGTTTCCAACTGTGCAGTGCATGAACTAAGTATGTATTTATTGGACTCCCTATCGCCTGTATTGTATTCTGTACAGTCCCACACACATACTAAACATGCCTAGCGTTTTTAGAAGCATTTTTGTGTAGCAGATTTTATATATTGTTATAGTAAACCTGTTACTGAACAGCTACTGTAACAAAAACGACTGGAAAACCGCTCTGATCTTTTTCAGAGCGGTTTTCCACTTTCCTATACTTTAACATTGAGGCAGAAACGCTTTAGAAATCTCAACAATGCTGCAAACGCAGAAGTTTGCGTTTCAGCTGAAACCGACCCGCTCTGGTGTGCAACAGCCCATTGAAATACATTACCCAAGCAGTTTTTAGCCTGCAAGCATTTTTAAAAACGCTCCAGAACCGCTCTGGTGTGCACCAGCCCTTACAGGGAGATAATTTGCATATTCAGCAGTGGTGCATTGTGGGTAACCACAAATGTTCACTTATAGCTGAATTATTGCAAGTTTCCTTCTGTTTTAAGAATGTACATTTCACCAAGCATTGCTTGTAAGTAGGAGGGCTTTTCGGTCTCTTGTATCCCCCTATACATTCCTAGTGGTTTGGGTCACCCTGAGCTGCTTGGTTACAAAATTGTAACGCAAAATTTCTAATTAATTTAGCAATTTTGCATCATAATCCTAATCTGTTATTTTGCCAAAATAAAGATGGTTATTTTGCCCATAAACCTCAATGAATGTATGAGCCAATAGATTTTATCATGACCACACTTTAGTGAATTACTTGAGGCCCCTTTCACACGGGCGCGGTGCATTGCCCAGTTTTTACCGCAGGCCAACGCTACACCAGTGAATATGGGGCCTTTCACACAGACATGATGCTTGATAAAGCAGGGGTGCTCCCCTGGGAAACCTGTCACAATAAAGATTTCAAACACAGCCTTTGCATATTATTGCAGCTAACACCGCCTTGCTTTGCTAGCTGTTTTTATCTCCTAGAACACTCATAGCCGGGGAATCAGACTCGTACCGGCCGAGCGCAGAAAAACTTTTACACGCTCACCGCAGCATGTTCCAAATAACCACCATAGAATCCCAACCGGATCACCAACCAAGACCGTGAGGATATCCGTGCAAGCCAGGTCCCCGACATAAGAAGGACACAAGCGTAACAGCAGCCAAAACCTGCATAGGTTTCTCCAGCCTCGACAACCAGACGAGACCTTTCCTATAGGGACTAGAGCCCTCACCTACTAGTATCACAGTGTGCGCTTTTTCTCCTTTCTGTCTCCATTTCATGCACATGTATATACATGTATTTTACATTTTACAATTTTTTGCGATAACAGTCCGTTAACCACCTTGGCGGTATGATTTTTCTGGATTTTAGGGTCTAAAAGCGGTGCAATTTTTTTGCATGCTTTTAGACCCTAAAACCTGGAAAAAAAATCATGCTACTAGGGAGTTCTGCAGCAGCCCCAGCAATCATTCCCCTCCCTGGGCTACAGCGTGGCGGTTTTCCCTCCGTCCTCCGGGTGGCGCTGTAACCCTAAAGTGAGATTGCCAGCTGTACCTCTGGCGGGCATCCGCAGTGCAGGTCGGGGTTACCACTCTGAGCTGCGGTTTTACGCCCCGACCCTAGCTCAGGAATACCATCAAGGAGGTTAAACACCAGCATTTCTTCATCGTTCTTGCTGCTGGGTGAGTGATCGGGGAACCCAAGCAAAAATACAGATATGGGGTTTCAGTGGTGGCGTTCACATTAGCATTTCATGTCAATGTTTGATCGGTGGTGCTTTGGGCAGACGCTACTCATAGCTTCTTTTGGTCGTCCCACAGGCATCCCATGGTAGATTTGGCATCCATGCGCTATTGTGCATCTAGACTTGGGGCCATGGGGCAAAAGTAACTTTGCGGCCCTCCTGACTCCCCCTTTACAATCAAATCAGCCCGGCACCCGTAAGCCGACTGCAAGGCCATATCCAATCCATCATATGTCCCCTCTGTCTGTCACACAATTTCATTAGGTGTCCATTATATGTTCCCTAAAAAGAAATTTGTGGGGTTCCCATAATTCACCTCCTTCTTTTCTAATTTGGCCCTAGACTACGAAACATACATAGACATATTAACACCCTACTACTTTGTGCATAACACAACTCCTAAACTTATATAATAAAAACCACTCAGAGATCAACCTGGTTATAAATGCTGTGTAATTGCATAGAAAACAATTGCCCACATACACACAACCATAATCCCTCAGTATTGCACCAACCCATACACAAACCCCGGAGCGGTGGCCACTTATACAGCATTTAAATTGTCCTGGGGGCTGGTGGAAGGTGTGCTGTTGGAGAGAGAATTTAGATACATGGAAATAAAGGAGTTCAGTGTTCCTACTTTTTATATCATTCCCAAGACGCATAAAAGTCTAACCAATCCCCCGGGGAGGCCAATTATTTCAGCAAATGGAGGCCCATTGGAGAGGGTAGCTCAGTATGTAGAGAAAAAGTTGAAGCCATTAGTCGTCTCTCTGCCTTCCTATGTGAAGGACACGATGGAAGTGCTACATAAAATTGAGAAAGTGGTGTTACCTGAAAAATGTCTACTTGTGGCCTTAGACGTGGAGTCTTTATTTACCTCAATACCACATGAGGTGGGATTAAGAGCAATGGCAACTTTTATGGAGAGATATTATGGGGAAGAGGAGGAAGCCCATAATAATTATGTGGTGGATTTGATGAAGTTAGTGCTGTTCAAAAACTTCTTCCAGTTTGATGGAGAATTTTACCTACAGTTGAGGGGCGTTGCCATGGGGGCGGCATGCTCCCCGGCCTACGCATGCCTTCACCTGGGTTTGTGGGAGCAGGAGGAGGTGTATCGCATGCCGGAGTTTGGGGAGCGTGTCGCCCTCTGGCTGCGTTTTATAGACGATGTGGTCATGGTGTGGAGAGGAGACAGGCCCAGTCTGCATGAATTTGTGGAACAATTAAATAATAATCAGAGAAATATCTACCGTATATACTCGCATATAAGCCGACCCGTGTATAAGCCGAGGTACCCACTTTTCAGCAGAAACCAGGAAAAAGTGATTGACTCGTGTATAAGCCCCCTCCCCAGTATAGCCCCTCCACAGAAGCCAGATGTGCCCCCAGCACAAGTCAGCCCCCCTCCCCATAGCCAGATGTGCCCAAAGGATGATACAGCTGTGTCTCAAGATGCCACTAGATGGGGTCATACATATGAGACAGAAAATGCCACACAATCATTGCACCGCTGACACATTGCTTGCATGCTCTGCGCCACAAGCCAGGGGACACAGGTAGTTGAGCAGCGTACTCTGCACACCATATTGTAGGGGATGGAGGGTACGGACACAGCAGGGAGGCAGCTGGCAAGAGCAGAATCACTAGTGCACAATCCTTACACTCCTCTGCCAGTAACAAAACCAGCTCCACCATCCATTCTGCTCCACTGACTCGCATATAAGCCGAGGGGGCAACTTTTCATATAAAAAATAGGCTTATATGTGAGTATATACAGTATGTCACCTACTCTTGTGATGAGGAGGTAATCACGTTTTTGGATTTAAAGCTGTTTAAGAGTGGTGAGAGATTGTTCTCCAGCACCTACAGAAAGGAATGTGCAGGTAACACATTGCTGCATGCGTTAAGCCATCACCTGGGGTGTCAGATCAGTTCAGTGCCCACGGGGGAATTTTTAAGGATCAGGCGGAATTGTGCCTCAATCGTTTTATACAAACAGGAAGCTGTTGAGTTAAGAAAGCGATTGAAAGATAGAGGATATCCTAATAGGATGATCAAGCGTGCATATATTAGAGCTCTAAAGACAGAGAGACAGGATTTGTTGGTTTCAGATTCCGATTTGCAATGTGCAGGGAGCAAACTGCAAATCGGAATCGGAATCAGATGTAAAAACTGGTTAAAAAGCGGAATCTGAATCGGAATCACTTGCAGTGTGCAAGAGGCCCTATAGTGGCGCTGGATAGTGTGATGGTTAATTATGGCCCATACTCACGGGCAGCAAAAGTTGCCTGTCGCCAGCACACCTCGCCAGGTCCCTCCGCGTACACAGGCGGAAGAGGGACCACCGGCGCGACGGAAGCTGTCGCCGACGTTCCTCCTCCCCCCGCCGGAAGCTCCGCATTCTCAATGGAGGTTGCTGTCGCTAGTCCGCGTACTCACGCGGACTAGCGACAGTTGCGGCGGAGGTGCGGCGGCGACTGTCGCCAGGCGATTGAAACTTTCAATCGCCTGGCGACTTCAGCGGCGGGCGACAGTTCGGGGTGCGCGCTCGTGCGACGGCCCATACTCACGGGCGACCTGTCGCCGCAACACGCGCGCGCCGCATGTTGCGGCGACAATTGTAGCCCGTGAGTATGGGCCATTAGGTCTCTGCCTCTGACAAAGAAGACCAGGGTTCAAATCTTGGCTCTGCCTGTTCAGTAAGCCAGCACCTATTTCAGTAGGAAACCTTCTGCAAGTCTCCCTAAAGCTACATACACACGGGGCACAATTGTCCCCCGTTGCATGGCTACATGTCGCTCCCTGGCGGCGACAGTTATCTACACGTCTTGCCAGAAAGGCAGAGACGCGGCGGAAGCTGTCTGTTAATGGAGCATCCCCCAGCCGGATGCTCCATTCACTTGCATTGGGTCTACTGTCGCACACGCGGACTAGCGACAGTTGCGGCGAAGTTGCGGCGACAGCTCTGAACAAGTCAATCGCCTGGCGACAGCTCTGAGTAGCGACGGTTCGGGGGGTGCGCCTCACACACACGGGCGACCTGTCGCCGCAACACGCGCGTGCCACGTGGTTGCAGCGACGGCCGTACCCCGTGTGCATGAGAACGCCAGGAGAAAGTGATATAAATGTTCTGTGTCTTCTATAAATAATAATAATAATAGTAGGCCTGAAGCAACCTGCCTAGGTTGCCTGGTGGATGATCCTGCTTTGAATAAAGCAGCTAAAAAGGCAAGTCTCACTTCTCTCAGCTGGAAGTTTCTAAGCATCTCTGTGAGACATTTTAGCCCACTCTTCTTCTTCACAGAACTGTTTTCCCAGAAAGGACTCTCCTCCTTATATAACTGTTATTTTAAGTGTCAGCTTGCTGTAGAAACAGAGATGGGGAAATTCTTTATACAGAAACTGTATGTTTCTCATGGCATGTGGCTTGGCTCCATAAAACTGCCAAACAAACACAATTATTTCTCCATTTGACAAAGTTCTGTCACTTGTCCCCATCACGCTACAGATCACATGTTTGCCTTGTTATCTAAATCCACACTTCGATAGCAAAATACTTTGCAAATACTTTCAAGGATGCCGAACTGACTTTTTATTTTTGGAAACGGAATGTAAACAATGCAATTCAGCGAGCCGGTTCAAAAACAGAAGTTCAGGTTTCCAGTTTATCTGGGATGCCTCGGCCACCATACAGGGCTGTTTACTTACAGTTCTAGTCTCTTAGTTACAGGAGTATTCCAGGGATAGCTCAATGAGTATTGAACAAAAGCAAAGCACTTAAAGTGGACCTGAACTCTTGCACAGGACAGAATGAAACATAGAGGAATGCACCCTGTATGTATTTAGAGAGTTTAGCATGTCAAATTTCCCCTCCTCTGTGACTAATCACAAGTGTAATTTGAACTATCAGCTGTGCCAGCTCAAGAAGCTCAGCAGCCAACTTGTAAACATGGGATGTTAACCCTACGTCTGCTTCCATAAAAGCAGGAAGTAGACACTGCAGACTTATTGCAGGATTCGTATCAGCAGTAACAAAGAAATGCTTTTTCTGTAAATGTCATTATGCTGTTGCTTATCTTTTAGAGCAGAGACAAAGTTCTGAGTTCAGGTCTGCTTAAATGTGACTGGAAGACATGCAGGGCCCGATCCAATTCACTTGTGCTACAAGGTGATATTTCACATCTTCTCAATATAATGTCTTGTAAGCCACCAGCAAGCAAGAAAATACCCCGAGTAATTTTGACAGTGCTTTTTTATCTAGTTTTTGCTACTTTGTCAGCTGTGGAGCGCTGAAATAAACAGACAATGAAAAGTACCTCCTAGGAGAAAACTTAGAAGAAAAAGTGAACTGGATCAGGCCGCAGAGGTCACTGCAGGAAGTGGTGCTGTAGCATCTTGTCTATTCTCTAGAAATGCTCCAATATCCTCTCTGTAGCATGTAAGATCAAAGGTCACATGCTGCTAAATGCTATCAATCGCTTGCCATATTGGGTCATTCGAAAGTGCTGAGAACACCTCCATGTAGCACTGTACATGGCGTACGTTAAAAAGGGGCGCTGGGAAAAAAGGGCGCGGGGTTTTAAACGATAAACATGGATAACGTTTAAAAATATAATGTACTATATTTTGTTTAAATATTCGTTTTTATAAAAGTTATAAATCATTAAATAATGTTCATGAAATCGGCAATTGTGAAAACGTTAATCTTCCGTTTAAAAAGTGAAATGTATAATAACGTTTAAAAAAAATTAGTAAGTAACCCTCCCTGTACCTATCCCTAACCCCTAGACCCCCGTATTGGTGCCTAAACCTAAGGCCCACCCTCCCGGTGCCTAAACCTAAGACCCCCCTGGTGGTGCCTAAACCTAAGACCCCCCTGGTGGTGCCTAAACCTAAGACCCCCCTGGTGGTGCCTAAACCTAAGACCCCCCTGGTGGTGCCTAAACCTAAGACCCCCCTGGTGGTGCCTAAACCTAAGACTCCCCTTATGGTGCCTAAACCTAAGACCCCCTTGATGGTGCCTAAACCTAAGACCCCCCTGGTGGTGCCTAAACCTAAGACCCCCCTGGTGGTGCCTAAACCTAAGACCCTCCTTAGTGATCACTGTATTGTGTGTAGAATAATGTTTTAGAAACAGTAAGGGATAAAATATATTACAATTTACGTTACGTACTGATCGCTTTATTTTGTGAATAATAATGTTTTACAAACAGTAAGGGATAACATTTAAAATAATGTTTTATTGAAATAGGAAACGTAAATCATCACAAGCAGTTATAAAACATTAAAAATCTTCGGGCGCCCTTGGAAAACGTTATTATTCTCGGGCGCCCTTTTTTCCCGTTCGGCGCCCAGTAAACGATATTTATTATGGTAATGAATGGCGGCGCCCGATTTGTCCACTAGCCTCCTGCGCCCTTTTTTACTGTTACCCTCTACATGGCCTTTGTATACCTTAACTAAGCCTTCGACACAGTAAGTCGCAAAGGGCTCTATAATGTGCTGGATAAAACTGGATGCCCACCGATTCCGCTGTCTTCTGACAAAAGCTTTCCACAAGAACACGCGAGGTTCTGTAATATTTGATGAAGAAGCATCCAAACCCTTCGATGTAAATTGTGGCGTTAGGCAAGGCTGCATGCTAGCCCCTGCTCTTTGGAATCTTTTTCTCTGCACTGCTACTGGTGGGTGGTGGCCTTCAAAAATGTTGATGTTGGAGTCTATCTGCAGTCTGGAGTCCATCAGAGTCCAAGACGGAAGGCTCTTCAACATCAGTCTCCTAAAGTCAGCAGTACAGGCGTGCTTATGCAGGAAGAAGAGCGAGTACATGATCTGGAAATGCTGGAGGAGGAGAACGTGAGAAGCCTCTGGAGGATCCATAGGCTTCCCTTGTCTTAGGTAAGTATCTATTTTTCTTCTTTTATGCCGCCTCATGTTCTCTTTAATAACCGTGTAAGGATGATGCTCTGGTCGGCACGTGTTCGATTTACTGTCTGGGTCTGATGGGAGAACATAGAAGCGATGTGATGTTTACATTAATTTTTGGCATCCAGCTTGCAGCATGTACCATCAAGGGTGAGTTTATAAATAGAGTGTACACAATGGAGTTTGGAGTAGCTGGAAGCAAAGCATAAAACACTTGAATGTCAGAGATGAAATAGCAGCCTGACTCACCCACACCCAGGAATGTACTCATTGTTTGGACAGGGGTGAGCGGCAGGGAAAGATGAGACCCCAGGCGATGATTTAACCCATTGGAGGTCAGAGGGCCAAAACTCTTTGAGTGCTGTTTATGAAAAGCACGACTCTTAAAAAATATATCAGAAAACTTAAAGGGGAACTCCACACAACACCCTATACTGGAGTTACTGGATGGGAGTGGCAGTATCTAATCCATGCTTTCAGTTGTGATGGCATGTGCTGCTGGAAATCTCTTATGTTGGGGAAATAATGCCAAGCAACCAGTATCTGTGCATATGTAGATCTATATAAAAAACAACCTTTCAGCCTATTGCATTGTTAGGGGGTGTGGTTATAAATTATGGCCGTTACTGCTGTTTTTTTCTTGTCTGCCAGTAGTAAAGATGATTATGTGCAAGCTGAATGTGGATCAAACAATATGAACAAATTACATGGCGACTATCAATCATTTCTTGATCTCTCTTCAGTTTTTTAAAGTCTCACTTTGAAATGTATTTATTTGTTTCCCTTTTCGCTAAAGTACCTCTTTATGCTGAAAAGAGGCCCTGGGCAAGATAGCAGCTTTGACCCACCACCTGACTTTAAATTTAGGAAGGCCCCTGGAAACTCACCAGTCCCTATGCATCTGCCTAGGTTGCCTTGTGAATAATGTATCAAATGATATACTGACACACGCTAAATAACTTCAGTATTTTATTGATACCTCCAAAAAAATATTTTAAAATAAATTAAAAACACATAAATCCAGATTAATAACCATGCACACTCCTCATACATTCATACCTTAGAGAGGCCTCTCTATTCTCTAAAAGATGACTAAGTCCAACATTGGATGTACCTTCCTAAAAAATACCCCCTAAAAAGATTATTAATTAGCCCTCAATCTTAATCCTCCAATCTTCATTGGCAAAAAGTGCAGCTCCTGACATATATAGCAGAATGTCACATATACTCCTCTCTGCACGTACTTCCGTTATATCAGATCAATCCGTGCCAGATAACTTTCAAATAGTTCTACGGTCAAAACTCACCATTCCCCCTTGATGGATAGACCGCCTCCTCATTGGGTCCGCTTAGGATCTTAATAGATTAATACCATTACCTCCGCTCCGCTTCAACTCCTAAACAGCTCCGTATGACTGTCTCCTGGGAGTTGCAATCTGCGTGCCGCTCTCCAGACTAGCGTTCTTCGTACAGCATACGTCACTTCCGCTTGTAGGTAGCAAGAGTCCGCTCGCTGTACTTCACGTCCCACAGTCTTCCGCATGCACTATTCTCAGGTGATGTCACCACTCTAGGTTGATGGAACTCTGCTGTTGTGCGCTCACAGTACGCCGCTTCCAGGTCCTATGCAGATTATTGAAGGCTCTTAAAACACTTGAATTTACACCTCTACGCGTTTCTGCCGATAACCGTCAGCCTTCTTCAGGAGGATTCAGGATTGCCTTGTGAATAATCCAGCGCTGGTAGCATGGACATAACAAGAAATCATAGGGGCCACATAGCACTAAGCTTGGCTTGGTCACCATGCTATCCGGACACCATGCCTGGACAACTCAAGTCAAGACACTACATTCTGACAAGTATCATTTTTTTTCAGGGGTTAGGAAGGTCAGGGCAGGTTATGGCTAGGAAAGGTTAGTGGTAGACCTTTGCTAAATATAAATTTCCCTTCTTAGAACAGGAGGTATTTGCAATGATCAATCAACAAGAAGGAACTCCCATGAAGCACCACTTCTGCACAGCAAGTGAATTTGCTATTATCCTATTCATTTTACAGAGCCTTACTGATACAACTTGCAGGCAGCTGCTGTTTCAGGCTAAACTGGCCTTTGTCAGTGCAAGGCATGGTTAAACAGGTAGGAATAGGCACAGACTTACAGAGCACCAAGGTAAGTCATGGGGAACAAGAATAGCTAGAACTTTGTAAAGGACTGAACAGAACTTGAAAGCCCCAAAGCCCCACAGCTGGATTCACAGTCGTCAGTTGCATAACGCACGTGTTAAAAAGTGTGTGAACTTCCATGGAGTCTGGATATAGACTTTAACCTCCTTAGCAGTAACCCCGTGCTAGACACGGGGTAAGCCGCCGGAGGGTGCCGCTCAGGCCCTGCTGGGCCGATTTAAATATTTTTTTTTTTGCTGGACGCAGCTAGCACTTTGCTAGCTGCGCCAGCACCCCGATCGCCGCCGCGCGCCCGATCGCCGCTATCCGGTGCGGCGCGCGGCCCCCCCCCCCCAGACCCCGTGCGCTGCCTGGCCAATCAGTGCCAGGCAGCGCCGAGGGGTGGCCCGGGACTCCCAATGACGTCCCGACATCATCCCGCCCCGTCGCCATGGCGACGGGGGAAGCCCTCCAGGAAATCCCGTTCTTTGAACGGGATTTCCTGATCGGAGATCGCCGAAGGCGATCGAAGAGGGCGGGGGGATGCCGCTGAGCAGCGGCTATCATGTAGCGAGCCCTCGGCTCGCTACATGATTTAAAAAAAAACAAAAAAAAAAACTGCTGCGCTTCCCCCTGGCGTTATTTTTCATACCGCCAAGGGGGTTAATCCACGATTAGTTAAAACACAGTACTGTGAACAGGCCCATAGACTCAGAATTATTCTGCAACGCAACTGAGCACTGTGTGAACTAGGCCTATATTTACATTTGATTTGTTAGGCCTTGGGTGAAGGTTACTGGTTAGTTTAGGGCCCTTTCAGTTGCTCTCAGTTAAAACGGAAAGAAAACTGATTTTCAAAGTAATGCCCATGTTTTCCTATGGCACCTTTCACACTTAACACGTTTTAACTAAAATCTTCTTCCCAATGTACTGCTATGGAAAGAAACGCGTACTAACGTGCACTAACACACACTAACGCATAGCAACTGATTAAGTGTAAACGGTTAGTGTAGGTTTATCAGCTTGGTTTAGGGCTAATAATTGATTAATGGGATTCCTTTCAAAGGATACTATCTATTTTGTTTTGCAGGGATTATTGACAAACATTATTTTAGCTTATTTTAGCTTCTTTACTTTTTAATGTTCATCTAAAACACAGTTATTCTACATTTTCTGCCAGTCATTAGATTAGCACATGTGCTGAAAATTAATAGCAAACCTAATCAGTGCTGCAACAATATGGGGGATTCTGGGCATTCTCTTGGCAACAGTACTTCAAAGATAATGCACATAATACTGTAGTCAAAAAGACTTACTGTTATATTCAGTATTGGAAATTTTTAGTCGGCTGTGGACCGAAATGGAAAGTTCAGTTTTTTTTAATAACATTAAATTGCAAAAAGACTCGTTTCTCAGGATTTATACCAAAAGTATTGCAAAAGTGGAGTTTCCCTTTCATTTTCCTAAGGATTACCATTAGGCTGATATAAAGCATCAGGCCGGTTTCACACTAGACACCAGGGTTATAGGTGCTGTGCAGTGGGATGATCTTATTGCACCGTAACGTTAAAAATAGCCTTTAGAGATTTTCATGGCAATGCGCGGTAATCTCTAATCTGGCTGCAAGGTAAGCCATAAGTGAAGCTCTCTAGCGCTCACTTCCTGTGGCGTAAATAGGAAGTGCACCGATGTGTACTGGTAAAATACGCTTCCACGCATGCTCGATGTGAACGCCAAACAGTTTAAAATATCTACAGTGCCACACAGACAAGACAAATAACATTTATATTGTGCTTTTCTCCTGGCGGACTCAAAGCGCCAGAGCTGCAGCCACTAGGACGCGTTCTATAGGCAGTAGCAGTGTAAGGGAGACTTGCCTAAGGTCTCCTACTGAATGTGTGCTGGCTTACTGAACAGACAGAGCCGAGATTCGAACTCTGGTCTCCTGTGTCAGAGGCAGAGCCCTTAACCATTACACCATTCAGCCATGATTTCCGGTCTTCACACGCCACCAGGGGTGGTCGCACTGTTGTGTTGCGTTAAATCGGGTACTTCCAACACATAGCACCCAGGTGGTATGCAATGCCCCATAGGTTTTTATTGCTTTAGCGGTACCCTACGGTAAAAAAGTAATGCCTGTGCAGTAGAGAGGACCTCATCAGGCTATTCCTGCCTGAGCCCAATCGGAAATCCGCTTCTGCGTATGCACAGGAGTCTGGGTAGGTAAATACTGCAGGTGCTTCTGCGCCGCAGCCAACATCATTGTCACCTGTGGTTTTGGAGGCTGCCAGCGCTGGAACTAAGGGGCAGAGGAGGACGGGGAAAGCCTCATTAGGGTCCAGAGGGTTCCCCAGGGGGGTTCTTACAGTTCATCTTTAAAGAGTAAATTACCTTTCCAGTTCAATCTGCAGCCAGCTATGATTTTCCAGACATAAGATACTTCCATGCAACCGTGGTAACTGTATATTGTTTAGTATACAGAAAACTCTAAAGGTCACATTTCTCCGCTTGTGTGATGGGAAAAAAATATATTTTTTTCTTACATTCAGAACATGATTTATATCATAAGAATTATATATATATATAAAAACAGTAATAATAAAAAAAAAAATATACATCCAACTGCATCCTTAGAAACTTCAGTTACAAACACCTCAAGGCTCAATGTTTCAGAAATACAATCAAAATGTTCTTATTACATATTTTTTATAGTTAAATGTTACAGTATTGTCTTAAAGAGACTCTGTAGCTACCCCCCCCCCCCCTCGGGATACTTACTTTGGGAGGGGGAAGCCTCAGAATCCTAATGAGGCTTCCCCCATCCTACTAAGTCTCAGGGATCCAGTGCTGTCCCCCTGAAAACATAGCCTGCAATATTTACCTACCGCTATCCTGGGCAGGCGCAGCTTTCCGATCGGGTTCAGGTGGAAATAACCGAGCCCAACCAGGTCCGCTGTAATGTGCAGGCTACCCCAGCAGAGGTAAATCACTTCTCTGCCTATCTTCTTCCTCCTTCTGTCTGTCGCATTGGTAACAGCCCGATGTGGCTACACATGTTATGGGTGTGAAGATCCTGATGGCCACACTTGTTTTATGACCCTTATGAGATGGGCTCCAAAGCCGTGAGGGTCACCAAGGGGACAGGTAAGGAAAAGGGTTTGAATATTGGGGGTAGGGCATCAAAGTTTCGCTGAGAGGCCCCATGAGTTGTAGTTACATCACTACCAACCAGCTCAAAATCTAAGAGATGGAGTTTATTGCTGACCTTTATCCTATTTGATATTTCCATTTAACCCCTTCCCGAGTGCCTAACGCCGATTGGCGTCGGGAAGGTGCCCCCCCCCCTCCAAGAACCGCCAATGTCAAGCCCTGGGGGCAGAGATTAGCGGGGATCGCGCATCCCCGCTGAGAGATGGAGCGGAGCTTCGATATCAGCCTGCGGCTAGAAGGCTATTAGAAATAAAAAAAAGACATTTCTTACTGTTGTACAGCGCTGTGATCTAGTGCAGCTCTGTACGGGGACAGCTCTGTCACTGAGCTGTCCCCAGGAGAGGCTCACAAAGTGCTGCCTCTCATAGGCTGATGCCTATGAGAGACGATCACACTGATTGGCTCTCAGGGGGGAGGAAGGGTTGGAAGAAGAAAAAAAAGACATTTTTATTTAAAAAAAAAAAAAAAAATCTAAATTAATATTAATAATAGAAAAGAAAAAAAGATTACAGCAGCAATCAGATGCCACCAAAAGAAAGCTCTGTTGGTGGCAAGGAAAGGGGACAAGATTCATTTGTGTGCTATATTGTATGGCTGTGCAGCACACTGTTAAAGCTGCTGTGTGCTGAATTGTAAAAAATGGGCTGGTCACTGGGGGGGGTGTAAGCCTGTGGTCCTCAAGCGGTTATTGTTGTGTCCTCTGACTTGCAGCCTAGAGCTGTGAATACATTTGACGGAATTAGAGTCAGGTGACCGTGTTAGGCAAGAGAGAGGTTCCATACCTGAGGCTTATTTCCCATGCACAAGATAAAATCACTCTCAGCTTTATCAGCCGAAGCATCTTCCACAGTAGGCGCCACTGGTGAAAGACAGGAGCATTGCATACCTTGACAAGCTGTGTTACGCAGGTTATCACCGCCTTGCCTTAGCTGAGACCAGCAGAGGACTGTCCTACAATGCAGGGCTGTCAATGGGTCACCTCTATGGTTCCATAACACAGGCCACATACTGGAACACGTTCTTTATTCTTATGGTTTATTTTTAGTAGAAAAGTCAGCCCATACATAATATGACATTACTTTTGTAATAACGAACAGGTTTAATTTGCTAAGATTCTCCTAGACTAGGGGATACTGCAGAACACAAGTAATCTGGGAATCCAAGACTTATTAATTCATCAGCAGCTATTGGTTGCAAGAGTTTCCCATCCATGGTTTGGACATATTGGACTATAGCAAGGGTTGGTGAAAGATTATAGTGTTATGATAAAAACACATCCTTATCTGTCAGGGCCAGAGCCCACTAACGCAGTTGTGTCAGCTTCTGTCTGCTTTTCAGCATCTGTAACATTGATGTGTAACTGAAAAGCGGACATAACTGCGTTAGTGGGCTCAGGCCCTCAATCATATTTAAAGAGGAACTCCAGTGAAAATAATGTAGTAAAAAAAAGTGCTTCATTTTTACCATAATTATGTATAAATGATTTAGTCAGTGTTTGCTCATTGTAAAATCTTTCCTCTCCCCGAATTACATTCTGACATTTATTACATGGTGACATTTTTACTGGGGGCAGGTTATGTAGCTGCTCCTAGCTGTTTTGGCTGTAAGAGACAGCTGTAAACAGCTAATTCCTGTCTGTGAACCTTGTTACATTGTGGCAGTTTGCCCAGAGTACCGCGGTACTCAGAGCTTCTTGTGGGAGGGGTTTCAGCACAAAATCAGTCATACAGCGCCCCCTGATGGTCTGTTTGTGAAAATCATTATATTTCTCATGTAAAAGGGGGTATCAGCTACTGATTGGGATAAAGTTCAATTCTAGGTTGGAGTTTCTCTTTAAAGAAATTGTATAAGGTTACTGTTTAGTGAGGACAGTTGCGAGGGGGGGGGGGGGGATGCGAGCGAGTTGAGTGGTTGGGAGATAGACAATGTCTACTTTCTCTTTTATTTACTGACACATATAAATTATACAGGTCATGTAGGTTGGTTGGATTCCGTTTGAAGGGATCCCGAGGTGATAGGGATATGGTGGCTACTACCATAATTATTTCCTTTTAAATAATAGTAGTTGCCTGGCAGTCCTCCTCCTGATCCTGTGTCTCTAATACGTTTAGCCACAGACCCTGAACAAGCATGTAGGTTTTACTGGATTAGCCATATGCTTGTTCCAGGGTTTTGACTCAGACACTACTTATGCCAGAACATCAACAGGGCTGCCACGCAACCAACATTGTTTACAAGGAAATAAATATGGCAGCCTACATATCTCTCTCACCTCTGGTCCCCTTTAAAGTAAACCTGAAGCGTTTTTAAAATAAATAAACATATTTCGTTTCAAAAAGTTTTTATTTCTGAAAACCAAGAGAAACAGTACAAAGTGTGCAATAAGTTTCCCCACTTAGAGGGCTCATGGACAAGGAAACAAGTGTAATCAGCATGCACTATAAAGTGCGCACAAAGAGATAAGGAGCTATAGAACACCGATTTATAACCTAAAGAAGCAAAACAGCAAAACCGTCAAGGGTCTGCATAGTAGATAAAACCACAGAACCAAACCAGAAAATAAAAAAATATATATTCAAAGTAAATACCTAAGGAGGGGGGAGGCTCTGGGTCCTATAGAGCCTTCCCGTTTCTCTCCTGGTCCCCCCGTTTCAGACAATGTCTCTCCTGTTAGCAGTCTCCGACCGGTGGGTCTGAGACTGCTCTTTTTTCCACCGCGGGAGGATTTCTTCTAAAGATGAGTGGGGACAGGTCAAAGCTCCCCACCTTCTTTATCAGTGGTTGCTTTAGGTGTAAGCCTTGTATGTGAGTATAATATCTTGCTTAATAATTTATTGGGCATTTCCTCTAACATACTACACCATCAGGGCTCTTAGTTTTCCTTTTTTGTTTCTGGTCTCTGCCAGGAAGGCCCATCAGAAGGTAAAGGGTATCAAAGAAGCTAGAAAAAGTCTAGATAGAGCTGTAGATCCAACCATGCTATGGTCGAATTTCAACAAAGTATCCAGCTAGCTGGATTAGTAAGAGGAAAACTGTCACAGAAGTGCTCCTAGCAAATAGTTCTCTTTCAGGATAAAATCGTGGCTTTATATACTTGGGCCAACTACAGTGCCCCTATAAGTACACAGCCCTCAAACATATCATGGCTTTATCAACCATCATCTATCACGTTACCTCTCTTCATGGCGATCAGAGGCTCATCATACGTGCCTCAGATAGCTGGAGAACCTCAGCTCCCAGCATCCTCTTGGGTAGGTTAGCATTAGCCCAGAAGCCTCCTCCATATTTCCATCATGACAGGTTTATATAAACACCAGGAACTGACTTCAAGGTGATTCTTGTCTTTGGTGACAGGTTTGCTTGAAATAGTTACAGTCTGTCTTCCTAAGAAAGCAGGCCAGGATTGTACTCGGATAACGCTATAAATATATTTTATTGAGGTAATGTCAGGCAGCTGAGTGAAGTGAGGTAGAAGTTCCTTTTCCACACCTCGGGCCTGTTTGTATTGCAGAAGATAAAATCATTCTGAGCTTTTATCTGGAGATACATCTCCTTCAGTAGGCGCCACTGTTTTACTGGAGAAAAGCAGAACGTCACAGACGCCCACAAAGAGTGAACGATGACAGCCAAGGGAAATGTAAAGTGTAGTTACTGGTGGAGAAATGGAAATATCAGAATTAGACTGCTTTACGTACTGTAATTATCTCCATATAATTTAATTGGGTTGTGCAATGACTTAAGTTATACACATACATTATACGGGGGGGGGGGGGGGGGAGGCAATAGACACCAGGGAACTGTGTAGGGATGGAGGGTCATTAGACATCAAGGAACTTTATAACAGTGCAATCTCCTGAATGATTGACCATAAGATCGATTGGATCGGGTACCAATAATATTGCTAATCAATGACAAATGGTGGTTCTATCGATCATTCTGCCAATCGGAATTTCAGAAGGATTCTTTTAGACTGATCTAATTGCTCTTCATTTTGCCCTCCGTTGGGGCACTCAAATGATCATTTCCAATCGATCACAATAATCAGATGGTCGATCATTCGTGAAATTGGACCGTCAATGGGCTTCTTTGGATTAATGTTGTCAAAACTCACCATTTATAATAAGACTAGCCTACAGTCTTTAGGGGCATCCCCAGTGCTGTTTTATTCCACTGATTGCTAGTGTATTCCCTAATGGCAGGGCACCATCCCCCGTACCCTGTAATGGGACACTGCATGATGCTCAGCTGAGTCAAATACTGTATGTCTTTCTTGGGTTCACGGGGAAGAGATAAAAGCCCAGCTAAGCCCAAATTTAACAAGGCAAATTCTGGAACCAATCATGCTAATTAGTGTATATTATAAACATTAACAATTTTTACAAACTGAAAAATCCTTTGTGTACCTGTGCATCTATCAATAAAGGCTTTTAATAAAGGCTATAATAGCCTTTATAGACAAATCTGGCTAGACACCAGGGAACTGTATGGGGAGGGGCAGGGGTCACTAGACACCAGGGAACTGTATGGGGGGGGGGGGCACTAGACACCAGGGAGTTGTATAAGGTAGGGACAGGGGCCATTAGACACCAGGGATCTGTATAGGGGAGGGCCAATATTCATTAGGGAACTGTAGAGGGGAGAGAAGACTATTAGACACCAGGGAACTGAATAGGGTAGGGATGAGGCGATAGAAACCAGGGATCTGAATAGAAACCTGGGATCTGAATAGGGGAGGGAAGAGGGCCACTAGACACCAGGAAACTGTATAGGTGAGAGAGGGGGGCAATAGACACCAGAGAACTGTGTAGGGGAGGGAGGGGGCCACTAGACAGCAGGGAACTTTGTAGGTGAGGTAGGTGGCCACTAGACATTGAGGTTGGCCCCGCGACTTGGTGTTCAATTTCTTGTATTGTATTTAAGTTTGACACCCCTGCTCTAGAGCCTGTTATTTTGGAAATGAGGTCTTAAAATTGCTCACACCTACTTCCTGTGAACTAATAAAATCCCAATTCCTTTTGTAGACACAAGGGACTGAATCACATAACTTATCTAATGAATTATCTCTCCTTGGACTTGATGCACAAATCTCTAGTAATATTGCAGTTCACAGGCAGCGTAGCAGAGTCCAGCACATTGTCCAATTAGCGCGAGCGATGTATTATATTACTTGCTAAACTCATGTAACCAAAGGAACACTTGCTTTACCAATGCATTGTAAGTCATGCTAACTTTACAATGCACAGTACACTGCTGGTGTTAGTACTGGGGGCTTGTAGGACCAGTCCTGGGATGCGTCGTGGTAGCGGCAGAGCTTAACATGTAATTCTGGTGGCGGGACAGGTCCTCTTCACTTTCTTTTTAGTGTAGCCTGCACCATGCAGCCAAAGACCTTGTGGCTTCCGCTACTGCATGTTATGTCACAGTCAACTGGAGCTACAAGGTTATTGGCTGCATGGTGCAAACTTCACTGAAGAGGACCTGTCCCACCGCTGGAATGAGGTAAGGTATGAAGCTTTGCTTTGTAGGGCAGAGAGGTGTAGGGGAGAGTTAGGAGCGGGGTTAGCACACATATGGCACCTGCGTTTTTTTCATCAGGCCACACAGGTGCAGGGGGGAGGGGCGGTCTGCAGATTTTTGCTGGAGGGCCCCTGCTCTTTGTATTCCTGAATTAATTTAACCATGGTATAAGTCATGGTTTTAGAGTAGTCTGGTGCGAGGATCTCACGCTCTACAGCAGCTCACCATAAGTAACATCAGAGAAGTCGTGAAGAGCTATGGCCGCTAGGATGGCAGCAATCCATAAATCCGGGGATGAGAAGTCCCTGGCCGGGCAGACTCTTTGAAGTAGGAGATGTCTGCGGTATTCAGTGCGCGGGCAGAAGGTACACACACAACCTGGCGGCCTTTGATGCCAGAGTGATTCAGAAGTCTGAGCTCTGGAGTGTTTACAATGAGAGTAAACACAAAGTTACATTTTAGGAACAGTTTGCTTTGTAAAGGTCAAACAATCATTGTTTCGGAGATGGGCTCTTTCCTGTCACAGACTCAATAAAAGCTTTGTTTTCCTTATTTGGATGATGCTTTATTCAGATGGGACTTCATAAACAGAAGAAAAATAACTCTTTGATATCTTGTGTGAATTATAAACATTGGAAGCAAAGATGAAATTATGCAAATGCTAAACTAGAGTAAACTAAATCCACTGATCAACATTACAGATTTTTGTACCCTGATAAGAACCAGGAGTGGAGTTCTGGAAATGCCACAAAGGCCAGGGCCTTGGGATGCGGTAACCCAAGTCGGCAGCTGAACACTTGTAATGATCTGGGTGCGATTTCCAGAGTCAGCGCACACCAAGTGTGCTGAAGCAGATGGAAATCGCTACAATCACAGAAGCAGAGCACCAAGTATATATTTGTAGAGGAGAATTCCAACCAGCAGGTGGAACTGTGGAGTACAGAGGAACAAGTCCTCTGTACAGCCACAGATGCCAGATTGAAATTGCACGATTAAGCAACACTGGGAAATACAAACAAAGTAGCAACTCAAAAGAGAGCAAGAACAGAGACAGACTATATGAATGTCTACCAATCTAGTCGCCACCCAGCGACGGTAGACATATCACAACAGAACAGACCAGAGTGACAAAGCCAATCGCAAGAGAGGCGATTGCTATCAGCAACACAAGGCGAATAAGAACAAAGACAGACTGTATGAATGTCCACCAATCTAGTCGCCACCTGGCGACGGTCGACATATCCCAACTGAACAGACCAGAGTAAGAAAGCCAACCGCAAGAGAGGCGATTGCTGTCAGAAACACAAGACTGAGCAAAGACAAAGCATGAATGAGAAATAAAAGACACAGCAAACAAACCACAATCTGAACGCCAAGGAAAATAACCACTGAACTAACTAAACGCGGTCACCGCACGTAATGCGCAACAGTGACAAGCGCGTTAATAGTACGGTCACCGCACGTTAATCGCAACAGTGACAAAAGCGTACCAACCCTAACTAACAAATGAACACGAAAAACAAAGACAAACAGATTACGAGAACTCTTGCTAATCGGTTGCCTAACACCAGACAACAGCAAGCGTTTACTCCAGACAAAACAAACTAAACGATTCACTATCAACCACCACTGGAGACAGTGTAATCGCAAGTACAGGACAAGACAAACTAGACAGTACAAATAATAAACAAATCTGACAGCAAAGTGCACTCCCCAATAATAACTACACTAGAATATTCAGCAATAAGATACAAAGAAGCTGAGGCTCTAAAGTCAGTCTTCACCAAACAAAACCTATGACGAGCAAGGAATTCTGGGAGGAATTGACATTTATACTGAAAACCTTCAAAGCAAGCAGAGAAGCAGATTGCAAAATAAGTGAATGCAAATTAGTCAGCCTTGCAAACTGACAAAAAGGCCTCTTTCCCCTGGAGTGAACTATGCCACCTGCATAGGAAACCAAACTGTCCAGGGAATCAAGGCCAGCAGAGCGGATTCTGACAACACTGAAGAGGAGCTGCTGCATATGAAAGAGGAATAGCCAGTGGCGTATCTAGAGGAGTGCAGTCATGGCTTTTGACATGGGCACCATCCCTGTCCCCGTGCTGCGCCACCATGCCTGCCCTGGTGCTTCCCCATCATTCGGACCTCAGATCAGCAACGACCGAAGAGAGAGAGAGAGAGAGAGAGAGAGAGAGAGAGAGAGAGAGAGAGAGAGAGAGAGGGTGCACAGTGACCATGGACATGGAGCACTTTGTATGCAGAAGTGACGTCATGTGCCCTCTCTCTCTCTCTCTTTGGTTGCCGGTGATCTGAGCTCTGTGAGTAATGGAGAGCTCACTGACAACAATGCAATGCCCTAATGGGGGGGGGGGGCTAGTGGATGTCAAGGGGCACACCAGCCGACCTCTCTCCACTTCAACTTACAACAAAGTCCACAGAGGAACCTCAAATCTACTACCTTGGCTAGTGCCCCATTACATCTTAATCCATCTCTGCCTCTGGCTACCTATACTGGGGGGGGGGGGGAGGGATATACCTGTGGAGGGACACCTGTTGCTAAATAATACAGGGGGGGCACATCAGGCTTCTTATTAATATTGGTGGGGTTGGGGGTGCAACTTCAGTGTTTGCCATGGGTGCTATTTTGCATAAATACACCCCTGGGAATTGCAAGGCTTCAAATAGGGAGCGACAGATGGAAGAGAAGCTATATATGAAAGGGGCTGCCAGGGGCGTAACTAGGAATCGCGGGCCCCCCTGCAGAAATTCTGAGGGGGCCCCCCCTCCCCCCGGGCCCGCTCAGGGCCGTTTTGGGGGGCTGGAGGGGTCGCAGCATGAGGGGAGAGCTTGGTAGCACGTCGGTGGGGAGGGTGGACAGTCCCCCCCTTCCTCACCTCGGGCTCTCCCCTCTGCGCTCCCCTCCAGCATTGAATAGTGCGTAAGCAGGCAGCGGGTAGTGGCAGATACATACCTTCCTTGCGTTCCATGGATGTTCCTCTCTCTAGCTTCTGATGCAACTTCCTGTATAAACAGGAAGTAGCGTCCGACACTAGAGGGAGAAACATCCGCGCTGTTTGCCAACAGTTCCCCTTACCATCATATACATCAGCATAGCTCCCAATTGTCCCTCCTTTGGAGGGACAGTCCCTCTTTGGGAACCCTGTCTCTCTGTCCCTCTTTCATCCTCATTTGTCCATCTTTCAGGACTTTGTCCCTGTTTCTATGTAAATTATATATATATTTATCTACTAAAAATGTGTTTGATTGACCCTAAACGTTATTCCCATCCATAAAATTTTACTATGAAGGAAATTGAACCAGGATAGAGAGGACCGGAGTGGTTTGAATTATAAAACAACATATTTTTCTTATGAAAGGGACTGGGGCGTTATCAGGGGTGTGGTTAGGGGCGTGGTTTACATGTCCCTCTTTCTCATCTCAAAAAGCTGGGAGGTATGTATCAGTGCTGTGGATGTTACCTGTCTGTCAGCTTCCACTGCACTTCAGATTTCTTCACTGCTGTGCGTTTCTGAATTACTCAAATATCTGTGATTTGAAACCCATATCTGTGATCCGCTGTATGTGCATCAGGTCTGATCTGACATACAATGAAAAAGAATGGATTTCAGAGATCACTGATCTGGATAACTGATTACGGATATGTTATGTGGATCAAAATCTCAGTAATGGGGCATACAGCAGAGAAAAGGAACCCTAGCAATATGGTATATGGTACACAGACTGCTGTCAAAGCAGAATTGCAGATAAAATGTCCCTCTGTGCCAATAGATTAGCCACACTACTATAAACTGTAAGAGCTATTTTTATCGAACAAACCTGAACTCAGAACTTCCTCTCTGATCTAAAAGATAAACAACAGCATTACAACCTTTATAAAAAAAATCCTTGTTACAGCTTATAGAGTTCCTTCAGAGATATCCTGCAGTGTAGTTACTTCCTGGTTTGCTGGGAGCACAGAAAGGGTTAAAATCCTGTGTTTATATATTGGCTCTTAACTGAACTTGGCAGACAGCGGGGAGCTCAAATTACACTAGCTCGTTACTTACTGAGAAGATAAAATTAGACAGGCTGTTCTCTATAAACACATACAGGGTGGATTTCTCTGTGTTTTTCTCTCCTGTGGAAAAGTTCAGGTCTGCTTTCAGTGCTCCAAAAAGGCTTAATCGTTTTACTTTCATTTTCTCCTGGTAGACTAAAGGCTAGGTTTACAGTGGAACATTGCGTTTTGATGCGACGTTGAACTCAAAACACAGCATTACAACCCAACGCCCAAAAAAAGGTATTAATGCTGCGTTACTGTCACATATGGTAGGTACAGGAAAGCATACAGGCAATGACAAGTATGCTTTCCTGTACCCGTTAACATGTGCGTTAAGAGGTAATGCACTGCAGCAGTGCATTACCATAACGCTACAAGTTATACTGCCACGCTAACGTCCCATAGGTTTATCATTGCAGTGCGGCAAGCTGCATTATAAGACTTTATAACACAGCTCCGCAACATCTCACTGTGAGCCTAGCCTTATCAGTATGCTGCACTGAGTTTACTGAACTTCTCAGGCTGCCCAGAGATTGTTATTTGATGTGTGGCTGCAGGAGATAAGGCAGGGTCATTTACACATGGCAGCTACTGTGTGCAATCAACTGATGGAAAGCTATACGTTCAGGAAAGTAGCGTTGTTGTGCTTACTTATGGCAGCCATACACTTGTCGATTGCCACCAGATCGACCAGCCGATAGACCTCTCTGTGATTGAATCTGATCAAAGAGGGATCTATTGGCTGCCTACACTGCAAACACATTTTGAATCGATTTCACTATGAAACCAATTCACGATCTGTGGAGCTGCCGCTGCCGTCCCCTACATACATTACCAGATCCGGCCGGCGTGAGTCCCCCGGTCTCTGCTGTTTCTTCTCCGCTCTGGGCTCCAGCTTCACTTTACTTCCTGTCTAGGGAAGTTTAAACAGTAGAGGGCGCTCTACTGTTTAAACTTCCCCCAACAGGAAGTAAGTGTAGCCAGCCGGAGCCCAGCGTGGAGAAGGGACCGCGGGGACACGCGCCGGCGGAACAGGTAATGTATTGCTGCTAGCGTCGGTCGTCAGACATTCGAACGCCTCTATCGACGCACCCCCGACCCACCGGCGATCGAGTCGAATTTTCCACGCGGACAGATCGACGGGATCGATTTCGGATGTAAATCGGTCAATCGATCAGCGTTTGCGTATCGATTTCACAGCAGATTCGATCACACTGTGTCTTAACACTCTCAGGGCCCATTTCCACTAGCGCGGAAACCGGGCCGAATCCGCAGTTTCCCCGCAGGCAGATCGCACGGGGAAACTCTGCCATAGGAAAGAATAGCGCTGCCAGGCCATGTCGCTTGCGCTAGCGATTCGGACGGCATCTCCATCCGAAATGGTGCAGGAGGCTGCGAATCCCATTGCCGTGATCCGGATCCGGGAGTGCCACTGCGCGTCTTGCAGACGCGTGCAGCACAAGTGGAAACGGGCCCTTATTCTTAAAGGATACCCAAACTGACATGTGACATGATGAGGTACTCAAGTAAACAGGTGTGGGAAGGGGGGGGGGGAGAGGTGATTTAATTTATAGTACCTAAAATAACAACATAGTCAGGTTTCCTACAACAAAAACTGCATATCTAAATGCTCAGTGTTTCCAAAAATGACATTAGACAGCACTCTCCCCTTGCAGTGCTGGTTCTCCAGTTCAAATCTGGTCCGGGATATTGTCTGCATGGAGTTTGTATGTTCTAGGCCAGGCATGGGCAAACTTGGCCCTCCAGCTGTTACGGAACTACAAGTCCCACAATGCATTTGCCTTTATGAGTCATGACTGTGGCTGTCAGACTCCTGCACTGCGGGATTGTGGGACTTCTAGTTTCGTAACAGCTGGAGGGCCAAGTTTGCCCATGCCTGTTCTAGGCCAACTTTGATGTTTGTGTGCGTTTCCTCTGGGCACTCCGGTTTCCTCCCACCTGCCAAAGACATACAGGGAAGTTAATTTGCTTCGCCCAAAATTGGCTTTAATCTATGATGGATTTATGATTAGAGACAATTTATGAGATCCAACAAATCTCTCCTTGCACTCAGTTTTCATGTAAATTATATACAGCTTGAAATTGGGCCAGAAAACTTTCTACCGATTTTCGTTGGTTCAAGCTGCATAACATTTACAGTGAAGCCAGGCATATTGCATACTGATTCTTGTGGGACTTTACTACTGAAACTGGGGGACTTTCTGCTGACACTCCTTAATACAGTAGTAATTTGCAAATGATTGTAGGAATATTGTAGCTCTGGAAAAAAAAAATCTTTTTCATGCCCTTTTCACTAAAAGTAAAAGTAACCTCTTGCTGTGTCATTCATCATCACATGATCAGTTTATATGGCTGAGTTGTACTTTCGGGTCAGGTTAAGAGACGAGAAACTCTCTGGTCCATTTTCTGAGGAGGTAAATATCCAGGGGAACTCCGACCTGGGAAACTACCTTACCAGGCAGCTAAGCAGCATTAGCTGCTTGCTATACCTGGCTGCTCTCGATTAAATAATAACTCTAAGGTAGTAGAGAGCAGTTTGTGACTTTTTCACAGTTCCAGCGCTTCCTGCAAACTATTGATGGACAACAATTAAAAGGATACCAAGCCGAGTGGAAACTTACACGGGGCTTCTTCCAGCCCCATGTAGTCTTGACGGTCTCTTACTGTCCTCCCGGTAACCTCCATTGATTTGCTGTTGGCCTTGACGAAGTCTGCTGGTTGGCTTGACTACTGTGCAATGCATGCGCTTACCCACCTCCTCAAACATGCTCCCATGGCCAGAAAGCCTGCACATGTGTAGGTACAAATCTTGGTGAACTGCACAAGCGCAGAACACCCCTGGCCACTGGAGCACTTTAAGAAGGAGCGCTGCCAGGTCAGCACATGCGCAATAGTGCACGACAACAGCCAACCGGCGGACTTTACCAGGGCAGACAGTGGATTAATGAAGTGGACTAGAAAGACAGCAAGGGACTTTCAAGACTACAAGAGCTGAAAAAAGACCGAGGTAAGTTGAAGCATACTTTTTCCACTCGGCATGTGACATGGCAGGAATGTTCACAAAACATTAGATTACCTAATGCACCTTTTGCAATGTGCATAATTGCTGTTATACAAACCAACCCATGTCACGCTATTTGGGTAACATGCAAGACACTAATGTGAATTTAGCAAACTGCGTAATATGCATATTGAACATTAACATTTACATGTTCTGTTTGTGCTTTAAACATTAATGTAGTTTTGTGACTATACTGCATGATAAAATCAACGTTTATGTAATGTCTCAATCCTACATAGAACTAGCCACAGTTCCTTTTTTTCCTCACTGTAAGGG